>NC_141926.1:11180833-11483863 GCF_057802395.1 Ceratotherium simum simum
TGCATTAGAGCAGGTCCAAAGATACAGTCTTATAAATCTTGGAAAACTGCAATATAAATAACCTATAGAATATGACTTAGCTTAATAATTGAACCTAGACTGGGACCCCATTCCACGTTCTAACCCCGTGAACACAGAGGTCCATCCCAATATGGTGAGTGCTTCAAGGAAATGAGTTCTAAACATCCCACTATCCTAACATCTCTGATATTTGAATCTCCCTAATTTAATCCTGGATTGGGTTGCAGGGATGAGGGGCAGGCAAGCTCATAAAATTTAAAAGTACTTTTTCTTCATTGTTTTCTAATTTTCTTTGAGGAATCAGACTATATTTTGCATGATTCAAAGTGCCCTTTGAAAGAAAATCCACGGTTTATGGAGTTTTCTGCATTACCGAGATGAGGTAAGCTTGCAGGCTTTAACTTGCTGCATATGTCTCTCATTAAATAATCTTCCAAACTACAAAAAAGAAAGAAAGAAAAAGAAATCATCATCTATAGCTGAACATCAAACAATAAAACTGTTATTAGTCTTCCATACCATTAAGAAATTAGATTCCATACATTCGTCTTTCAGGTATCTGGCTTTAGTGAAATGACCTTCAAAAAGGATATGGGTGAATAGAGCTAAAACATTTTCTGCGGAGTACATCGGCTGACATTCAAGAAAGTTCTTTAGTAAGAGTCTTAACATGTCGTACATGAAAAGACAAGAGTTTTGAAAGACTGATTGGTAGATTATGTTAAGAATCACAAAGGAAAGCATGTTTCTTTGGACCTATGTTTGAGTAGGTCTTTTTTTTTTTTTTTTTATTTTTTGTTTATTGCAGTAACATTGGTTTATAACATTGTAAAAATTTCAGGTGTACATCATTGTACTTCTATTTCTGCATGGACTACATCGTGTTCACCACCAAAATACTAATTCCAACCCATCACCACACACATGTACCGAATTATCCCTTTCACCCTCCTCCCTCCCCCCTTCCCCTCTGGTAACCACCAATCCAATCTCTGTCCCTATGTGTTTGTTTATTGTTGTTATTATCTACTACTTAATGAAGGAAATCATACGGTATTTGACCTTCTCCCTCTGACTTATTTCACTTTGCATTATACCCTCAATGTCCATCCATGTTGTCACAAATGGCTGGATTTCGTCGTTTCTTATGGCTGAGTAGTATTCCATTGTGTATATATACCACAGCTTCTTTATCCATTCGTCCCTTGATGGGCACTTAGGTTGCTTCCAAGTCTTGGCTATCGTGAATAAGGCTGCAATGAACACAGGGGTGCATGTACCTTTGCAAATTGGTGTTTTCAAGTTCTTTGGATAAATACCCAACAGTGGAATAGCTGGATCATATGGTAGTTCTATCGTTGATTTTTGAGGAATCTCCATACTGTTTTCCATAGTGGCTGCACCAGTTTGCACTCCCACCAGCAGTGTATGAGAGTTCCCTTCTCTCCACAACCTCTCCAACACATGTTGTTTCCTGTCTTGTTAATTATAGCCATTCTGACGGGCGTGAGGTGATATCTCATTGTAGTTTTGATTTGCATTTCCCTGATAGTTAGTGATTTTGAACATCTTTTCATGTGTCTGTTGGCCATCTGTATATCTTCTTTGGAGAAATGTCTGTTCAGGTCTTTTGCCCATTTTTTAATTGGGTTGGTAGTTTTTTTGTTGTTGAGATGCATGAGTTCTTTATATATTTTGGAGATTAAGCCCTTATCAGATGTGTGGTTTGCAAATATCTTCTCCCAATTGTTAGGTTGTCTTTGCGTTTTGTTGATGGTTTCCTTTGCTGTGCAGAAGCTTTTTAGTTTGATGTAGTCCCATTGAGTAGGTCTTTATGTCTCATATTCAGACTCTTCCGTAGTCTGTAAAGTGTGGTAAAGTCATATGCTTTGCTCAGAAGGAGTCGAACTGGGTATGAATCTGAGCTCACATGGAAGAGTAGAGAGGTATTCTTCTAGAATATTTAGGAGAAGTCCCGGGAGTTGCTGCAGGAACAGAGAGGCTGAAATCCCAGGATGTAAGGAGGAGGGAGACCTTCTACTGATGTCTTAGAATACAGACAGCATCTGCAGGAAACCACCAGCTCCCTCTTCTCCCACCACAAGTACCCCCTACAGTCAATGTCAGCTTTCTCCCTCAAAGAGTGCCAATTGTGCTCAGTTTACTCATTTCCCTTATTCCAAAACATGTGGGGATACAAAATAGTGCGTTGCATAGGACTGTACTGAAAGTGGTAGATGGTCCATGGTTCCAGTTCATGGATATCATCGGATAGCCTTCACTTTAAAGATCTGGAAAATGAGTTCCAAAGAGGAAGCTGCCCCTCGTCTCACTCCTACTTAGTGGCAGAGCCAAGAGGAGAAAGTAGGTCTCAACTCCCAACTCAGTGATCTTTTCTCTCGCGCCATATTTATTTAGACCAATGTCCCTTGAGCAGACCTGCCTCTCCCAGAGTCAGACCAGTGCATCCTTGAGCAACTTACCATTTTTGTCTAGGACCCCCTGGAGGCACAAAGGCTAAAGGGAGCCAGATTGACTCCTGGACACTAGAATGAATATAGACGTTGTTACAATTCTGGATTAAAGCTTGTCAGAAGAATACTTTTGTTGTTCATACATTGATCAGATGATTAAAGCCAGAGAAAGGGATAGACTAACCCTCAAGCAAGACCTTAAGAATACAGGGACCTGAGGAAGGACCATTTCACGGTCTTGGCATCTTCAGGGCACTGGTAGCCACAATCATCCTTCCATGGCCGTGACAGGATCAGACACTTTCAGCTCTCTCTACTGCTGTTTGAATAGTGCTGGGTCGTTGACCTCATGAAGAAGGCAAACCAGAGCCACATTTATTTGATTTCAAGTTAAAGAGGGTAAATATATTTTGGAGGAGCCAGAAGCACAAATCAAAAGTTTCTAAGCCAAGTGGAAGAGATGCCTACTAATGATCACTCTTTAAGGCACCAGAAAGTTCCTACACTTCCTAATGAAAGTCGTAGGTGTGTCATCTTACTTCCTTTGAAAAGGAGGACAGTTCAAGGCTAAGTGGGTTTGACTAACAGTGAGACTTCTGAAGAGCTCACAAGCCTCTTGCTCTTAGAACGAAACTAAATGTAGCCGACCTCATTCCTTCCCTCACCTCTGATTTAGGACTTAGGAACAAATTGGATGCAAACTGTTTTTTTAATCTATCTCTGGATTAGAGCATGTATATGTATATGTGTATATTCTCCTGCACTCATATATATGTAAGAACATGGGCATTGTGCTATCAAAGAACTGATTTTTTCAAATCATGAGGATAATTATTTCTTTTTTGTACCATTTGTTATTTTCTGCGTGTTTAAAACTTGGCTTGAGAAAGTCTAGATTTTGATGACTAACACAAAACACATTTAACTGGGACACTAAGAACTGATGAATGCTTACCACTTGATAGACCACATGCAACCCTTTACTTACAGCCCAAAATTCTGGGCTGTGGCTTATATGGAAGCTGCCATTACTAATTTGCCTCGTAAGTCATTAATGTTTCCCCATCCCATTGGCGGTTTCCATTCCACAAGATTCTCAGTAGCCACTTTCTGGCATTATTTCTCAACTCATGCCACCCGTCGGATGTGCAAAGCAAAAGCAGTAGGAGTTGACCATGTACCAGAAGAAGCTAACACTTTTTTTTTGACACTGAAAAGAATCCAGAAAAGTCATAATGTTGAAAGACCTCGGTCTTTTCATTCCAGATCATTAAATGGGCAGTGGCTGCTGATTGCCTTTTAAATTAAAAACAAAAGAAAATATGAAGGGGAGAGGCATACTTGGTTTTATATTGCACAATTTTGGGGCTAACTTGAAAGGTCTTGTCTGAAAGAAAGAAAGAAAGAAAGAAAGAAAAAAAAGCCTAGAAACAAAATGATGCAAAGATCACAGAATTGGACATATTCCAGAGTTTTCCAAACCACCCATGCAGAGGCTGGTTGGGGTCTCGCATCCCCACTAACACGTGCAGCTCTGCTTCTACAGGCTGTTGTTTTTGCAGATATGTTTAGACTCCTTGGGTAGAAAGTTTTAGCCAGTCTCTAGTTAGCCCCTGTCTTTGGGGGATGATTCTTGGTGCTTATGTTTTGTACCTTCCTGGAGGGCTGGACCCTGGAGCCCAAGTGCTGACATTTGGTTAAGGTGCTCAAGACTGAGACTAGGGGGCTTGTTTCTGCTCTCATTCTGACATGACACATGTACTTTGGTTTGTCAGGGCCAATTCTCTCTTATGTGTTTTCTGCCATGAATGTGTATCCTTGTTGTATATCACACATGATCTTGATGTTCTTCTCCAGTGGAAGAATTCAGTCTATTTTAACAATAGATAAAGCCATTGATGGACAATATAGAAACAACCTGATGCTATTGACAATTGGCAATCCAACAGATGTGGTGATTTCTGCTATGAAATAATAATATTTGTTAATTTTTGGTTATTGTCTACAGAAACAGCTATTAGAATAGGAAAGTATATCTGTTGAGCCTAGCACAGTATTAAATTACATATCTTGAATTTTTTGTTATCCGGGATAGTTTTTTTAATGGAATATCCTCCATTAGATCCATTAAAAGTCTGTAGTATAGAAAGCACCCATTAATTATATTAAACATTTACCTGTTTTTACAAATGCTGACGCAGTATGCTCATTGATTAATCTCACGATTTGTTTATAAATTTCATCTATAAAACGTCTGTGAAGAAAACATTTAAAATATGAAATGTACCTTTATATGAACTGAATCTAGAAAAATGGTGGTAAATATGAGTTTTCCTCAGAATGATTTTTGCCAGTAGAAGACTTAATTCCCTTTGGTCTCAACACTCTGTCAGAAAAGCAAAAAAACAAGATTATACTTTACTGCCAAAATATTCTTAGGAGTCTATCTGACTAAAAGTTATCATCAGAAGCTTATTCCTTCCTGTGACAGGCAAAGACATAATGAAGGATTGTTACAAATGATAATATCAAGCACAAAAAAAAGTGTTGAGAAGAAGGAGAATGGCATTTGGTGTAGAGATTTTAATGAAGGTCTAAGTTTCCAACCTTTTTTTATTATTATTAGTTTATATTGCTTTTTTAAATTAAGATTTTACTTTTTTAGAGCAGTTTTAGGTTCACAGCAAAATTCAGGGGAAAGTGCAGAGATTTCCCATATACCCTTCATCCCCACACATGCATAGCCTCCCCCACTATCAACATCCCTGCCAGAGTGGTACATTTGTCATAACTGATGAACCTACATTGATACATCATAATCACCCAAAGTCCATAGTTTACATTATGGTTCACTCTTGGTGGTGTGCATTTTATGGGTTTGGACAAATTTATAATGACGTGTATCCATCATGGTATCATACAGAGTACCTTCACTGCCCTAAAAATCCTCTCTGTTCTGCCTATTCATCCCTTTTTTCTGTCCCAACCCCTAGCAACCACTGATCTTTTTACTGTTTCCACAGTTTTGCCTTTTCCAGAATGTCCTATAGTTGGAATCATATAATTTGTAGCCTTTTCAGATTGGCTTCTTTCACTTAGTAATGTGCATTTAAGGTTCCTCCATATCTTTTTGAGGCTTGATATTTCATTTTTCCTAGCACTCAATAATAGTCCGTTGTCTGGATGTACCACAGTTTATCCATTCACCTACTGAAGGACATCTTGGTTGCTTCCAAGTTTTGACAATTATGAATAAAGCTGCTATAAACAACCATGTGCAGGTTTTTGTGTGGACATAAATTTTCAACTCCTTTGGGTAAATATCCAGGAGTGAGATTGTTGGATCACATGGTAAGAATATGTTGAGTTTTGAAAAACACCACCAAAATGTCTTCCAAAGTGGCTGCACCCTTTTGCATTCCTACCAGCAAGGAATGAGAGTTCCTGTTACTCCATATTCTCATCAGCATTTGGTGGTGTCAGTGTTCTGGATTTTGGCCACTCTGATAGGTGTGTAGTGGTATCGCGTTGTTGTTTTTATTTACTTTTCCCTGATGGTATATAATGGACCATCTTTTAAAAAGTGGAACATCTTTTCATATGCTTATTTGCTGTCTATATATCTTCTTTGGTGAGGTGTCTGTTAAGATCTTTGGCCCATTTTTTTAAATTATTTTATTGAGGTCATATTGATTTATAACTTTTTGTAATTTCAGGTGACCATTATTATATATCAGTTTCTGAATAGACTGCATCATGCTCACCACTAATAGTCTAGTTTTTATCTGTCACCATACACATGTGCCCCTTTACTTCTTTCCCCCACCTCCCCCCACCCCCTTCCCCTCTGGTAACCACTAATTTGTTCTCCTTATCCATGTGTTTATTTGTCTTCCACGTATGAGAGGAATCACACGATGTTTGTCTTTCTCTGTCTGGCTTATTTCACCTAACATAATACCCTCAAGGTCCATCCATGTTGTTGCAAATGGGATGATTATGTCTGTTTTTATGGCTGAGTAGTGTTTAGCCCATTTTTTAATTATTTGTTTTCTTGTTGTTGAGTTTTAAGAGTTCTTTGTATATTTTGGATAACAGTCTTTTCTTAGATGTGTCTTTTGCACATATTTTCTTCCCAGTTTGTGGCTTGTCTCCTCATTCTCTTTACACTGTCTTTACCGGAGCACAAGTTTTTAATTTTAATGAAGTTCAGCTTATCAATTATTTTTTCATGGATCATGCCTTTGGTGGTGTATCTAAAAAGCTGTCACCATACCCAAGGTCACCTAGGTTTTCTACTATGTTATCTTCTAAGAGTTTTACAGTTTTGTGTTTTATGTTTAGATTGTGATCCTTTTTGAGTTCATTTTTGTGAAAAGTATAAGGTCTGTGTATAGATCCATTTTTTTGCATGTAGATGTCCAGTTGTTCCAGCACCATTTGTTAAATCCACCCTTATTTTTAAAGAATGTGTGTTTAGCATTTTGGCAGACGTGGCATTTGGCAGGTCAGAAAGATCCCCACATATAGGAAAACATGAAGTTCCAAGAAAAAAAGAAGAGCAAATGCAGAGCAGGAAGAAAATGGAGAGAAACTAGGAGATAAAACTCGTCTGCATGGACCCTAAGCAAGAAGTCAGGCTAAGAGAACGTATCTAAGCTTAAGAGAGAAGAAAATCCTCCCAATTTTTCATTCTAATGAGAGCTAATTTAGTTCTAAATTAGAAACTGGAATAGTTCAGTTAAATATTAAAATCTGAGCGAGAATTCACTTACTTTTGGTTTTGAAAGAGATTACTCCTCAATGAAAGAAGAAAAATACAACAACTTTAGTTCCCCTGGAAACATAATTGGTATGAGACTACTTGAAAAAAAAATTGTATATGATACATACAGGCATTTAATGTCTTAATCTCTTCTTGATGACATTGGGTGTTTTTGCTATGGATATTATATAACTCATGGTTTACTAATTGCTCCTATTAATCCAAATGTAAACTTCAGGAGCCGTGCATGAGCACTCTGCATGTATGAAATGCAGGGTTGCCTCCATAATAAAAGCCCTCAAAAGCTTGCATACCAAGCTGTGGCAGGTTGGGGAGAAATATGTGAAAAAAGAGATAGTAAAGTTCACTTCTCATTTCTTTGGAGCCCGGAGGCCTTTTGCGTTACTATTAAATCCATGAGTCAAAGAGAAAGCAATTTTAGAAAAAGGAACTCAACCTCACCTGGTATTTTCTATTGAAAAACTCCAAAAAAATATGGGTAAAATGTGGGATCACTGACACAGCAGGGGATTTTCTCTCTCCAGTCTCACACCCAGGGACCAGAGCATTTTTTTGTTTTGTTTTTTTGCTATGAAACTGCGTCAATTCGTGGAATGAGGTATGACCTAAAAGATGAACCCCAAAACCCACACTGAGCCTCAAAAACGTTTTTTGATTCAATTTTTTAGATTTTTTTTCCCGAGTGAAAAAAACCGTTCCTGGAGTATTTAGAGTGACCTCAAATAAAAAGTGACTGTTAATGAGGTCACCTTACAAGCTGCTTCTTGGTTATTTAACTTATTATTAATCTATTTAATGTTATTAATTTATTTATAATTATTGATTTATTATTAATTTATTTATTTCAAAGGAGATAAAATGTGGAAACTGAGGGAATGATAGCAGAACTAGTCAATTAAGTTACTGGGATGGCTGCAGACAGATTACCCCAGAACTTTTATGAGTCACCCAGGGCGCTCTAGCTCTCAACAATAGATTATTGTAGTCTTGCTGGCCGACAGCCACAATATTACAATGGCATTCTACCAAACCCATCTGTGTTTTTTAAATATTACAGTGACAACAACAATAATAATAACTATGATCGTTTGAGTATTAAGAAGAGAGGGAATTAAAGAGGGAATGTTGCCTAAGTCAGTTTAGCAGAATAAATGATAACCTGGCCTTTGATTCAATGAGTCTTTATTAGGTGACAAAGATTAGACCCATCTGTGCATAGTCTTTCATGCTTTGGGCCAGGCCCTCTGTCTATGCACGGAGGAAAGAGACACGACACGCCTAGATCCGTGGTACAATAGAATCCTTTGTCTCTCTCTGTTCTACAAAGACTTTTTTTAAAGACTCTTTTTGAAGCCAAACAGAGAATCATTTTTAGTTTTTAAATCAAATTAACCCCTTTTCCCACTAAACAGCCATAAATAGTAGTCTGCATAGGGAGGAAAAATAGTTCTTCTCAACTTGCAAATATTTACATTGAAATTGCAGAAGATAGTATACGTTCTGCTAAAAGCAGAGGCTAATGCTTAGAGAGCCTTGAAACAGTGCTTGCTTTTCCACCCGGGCTTGCAATTATTAGCAAGCAGGCTGTACTAACGTGGCAGCCTGCTGGCCAGGGTCCTGCTGAGCCTCTCTCTGTCACTATTTTTTGCCACGCTGAGATTTCTGTTCCTCCGTCCACTTCAGTGTTCTTGTGGTCCTAACTCTGGGCAGTTAGAGAGATGAAATGCCGCACCTTTACTGGACTTGTACATGTACACAGTTACCAGGTTTTTATCACCAGTACCTTCTCCCCGGATGCCCATCCTGTTTCCATTTAAATTCGTGAACATCTGTTACACAGGACATGAGTTAGCTACCAAACACTACTGTTAGATTTCTCGCCAGCAAGACTCATTCCTTCATGTGGTTTCTGTTTTCTTCTTTAAACAGTTAATTATGTTTTATTCTTTCTTCTATAAAAGCTAAATTTAGCCAAGTTTTATACTAATTTAAAACGTTTTCTGGAAATGACAAAGTGCTATTATTAAAAAAACAGAGAGGCTGAATTCTAAATGGTTATCTCAAATGAATGCAAGGGGGGAAATGAACATGTCAGCTTGTGTCTTTAAGTCTCAGATTTTATTTGATGTATGTGGACAAATCGCGTTTGGGTTGTAAATCAATTCACAGTTGGTATTCATTTGTGCATTCTGATCCAGAAGGGGGCTTCTGAGATGGGGGTCTCCTGGCTTTTTGCTCCCTCATGTTAGTCTTTTCTTAGTGTGGACTCAAAGTAGACTTTGAATGCTGCATGTCACTGGCTGTAGCTAAGTAGAGCTATATGTTCTGTAGAAACATTGGGAAACACACAGTTGTATATACCAACTGCATCAGCCCACTTTGCTCTTCATGAGGCTATCTATTATGTCTACTTTCTAAGTTTTATTCAAAATACTAATATAAGGGAGGGAGACTATAGCAGTACTGGGCATGCTGTATCCCACTGGTTCTCAACTAGGAACAATTTTGCCCAGCAAGGGACATTTTTGGCTGTTATACAGTGAGTAGGGGGTGCTACTGGCATAGTAGATAGGGGCCAGGGATGCTGCTATGCATCCTACAATACACAGGACAGCCCCCCACCACAAAGAATTATCTGGCTCAAAATGTGAGTAATTCCAAAGTTGAGAAACCCTGTTTTAACAAGTTTACAAAAAAATAATCTCAAGCTTGTTCACTGAAGAGCTAGTTAAATTATTATTATCGTTAGTATCAGTGATATTACCACCAATACTAAAATCCCTGAACCCAGAGAGTTGTTGAAAATGTCCCAATTCATATTTAAACCCTTATTTCATTTATCTTCCCTAAATTTCCATAACACTTACGTTTGTGAAGATATTACCTGCGTAACAAATGAGAAACTAGGAAACCACATGCTTAACTCAAGGTCATGTACTATTTGAATATCAAAGTCAGTTTAAGTCCAAGCCGGTCCTAGTTAGAAATCACCAACGATGTGACTCCATAAAGGAAAATTGTGGTGGTGAAAGGAAAGCCCACAGCTGTGGGATCTGTTTCTTGGTTCTCATTATGTTCCTCAAGAGCACATCAACTAGAATCAGTTAACATATGAGTAACACGTTATTTTAATTATAGAAGTATACTTTGGTTTCCTCTCTAATCCTCTTTATTAATGTCACTCTTTTAAAAAAATGTCGTTGGTTTAAGAATTCATCAAGTGTAAAGACATCATATTTTGAATCATCAAATGTAGAATGAAGACAGAATTAAAAGTGTGAAAAAGAAAGGCAGTAGGGAAGAGAAAATGAATAAAGGAAAGTCAGAAAAATGGAAAGAGGGAAAAAAATGACAGGAAATGTCTACTGTTTCCCAGTGGGCTGCTGAAAGTCTTCCACTTCTGAGATCTCCGTGGAACCCCTGGGTCCTCTGTTCCTTCTTCAGCCCAGCTCCCACCCTGCTTTCGTCCTCCTTCCCTGATTCACGCCCATACAGCGTCCTTCCAGAATAGTCAAGGTCCATCACGGCTTTCACCCCATGAGTCCATCACAGCTTTCTCTGTCACCGCTAGACCTGCAGGGCCAGCAGCCGCAAAGATGGCCCTGCATCCTCCATTTCTGCTTCTCTGACATGGCTTTCATGGCCCCTAAAGCATCAACACAATAGTCAGCCTATGTGTTCACATCTTGGAGTCCTCTTGGGTCTTTAGTGCCTCCAGGGCCAAGCTTTCCAACATCTGGTAAACACAGCAGGCTGGACCAATATTTAGATGGTAGGTTGGGCATGACATGAAGGTAGAAGCCAAGCTGAACTGAGAGATTCTGGTCTCCTGGGTTAAGCTCCCTTTGGCTGGTCAGCCAGACATTTTCATTTAGTAAAGGTGGGTTAAATATTTAGGTGCTGTCAATAGAAAGATGAACGTGACATGCTCTGCCTCCCAGGAGCTTAAAGTCTAGTTAGAAGGGACAAGTGTTTTAGGCTAACATCCCTAGAAATTGGACCTGAGTCAAAGCTGTTATGTTAAACTTTATTGGAGTGGGTCAATAGTGTGTACAATCCCCAAGAAGTAAAAGTGAAAGAAAAAGAAGACGCCCAGAAGGAGAGAGAGCAAATTCAAGAGGGTGCATTACCGATCTGGCCCAGAGATTACAAGGAACCCAGCTAAGAGCTTGATCTCTAAGGACATCCAGAAAGGCTGATTGAAACTGCTGGGTCTTGGAACAAAGGTGGATGACTTACTGCTGGATTCTCCCCATCTCCTGTCTCTCATTGATCAAAAATCCACCCAATAGGGTATTAATCCTCCTGCACTTGCAGGTTGTTACCAGCACCTCCAGGCAGACACTGGGGAAGCAGAGCATCCATATGTCCAGTCTAGGGAGTGCACAGGTGTGGTCAACTGCCCTTGTCAATTAGCATCACACATGGGAATTTTTTGGTCTGTGGTGGCAACAGCAGCAGCCGTGGCTTTGTGACAGTGGCCATTGCCAAGACCACCCTGACCTAGAAGCAAGACAAGCTCTGTGGCACAGAGCCAAGAAGGTCCAGGGTGGTACATGAATGGGGTCCATCACACTAGTAAGTGCAGTGCAGTGTATTGCAGGCCCAGCCAAACCAAAGACCAAGGCAAGATCTAGGAACTTTTTATTCAAAATGGAACATACGTTGTGATCATTTTCTACTTTCACCTTAGTTTACAATGGACATAGTAAAACAATGGTATTTGTTCCCTTTTCTGGTAATAAATATTAATGACTCAAGATGCCAAAAGTCATTAAAAAATACACATCAAAACTTGGTGAAGGATTGATAACATCCCAACATTCATAAAATGTCAGGTGTCAGGTTCATTATCAGTGACTTAAAATGTTAGATTCAATGGAAAGTAAATGTAAAGAGCATCAGAGCATCACAGGCTAACTCTGGATGTCATTTGGCCTAGCTATATAGATATGTGGATACACTGATTCCTACCTACTTGTAGCAGGTGGCAAACATACATCTCACAGTCCCCATGCACTGAGAGCTCTGTAGAAGGCAGATAGGTGTATAGGTTAGAGAGGAGATGTTTAGTTCTAAGCAAATTCACCGTTATGATGGTCTCAACCACTAATTTTCTAAGATAAACAGTTATGTGCTGTGCATCTGCCTTTACAATCCCTGGTTAAAGACAGCAGCTTTGGTTGAACACACACCACAATACACCCATAGTTGTCCCACGTTTTCTTGGACAAACTCTCTTAGGCCACTCTAAATGCATATGATCATTATGTACGTAGACACATAGGTAGCTATGAGAGAAGTAGGAGTAGAAAGTGAGATCTTAAAAGAGGACACAGGTGCAATGCAGACAGAGATAAGTATGGTGAGTAGGAAAGAGTGGCTAATTGGTCAGAGAAGCAGAGATGAAGGAAACTGGCAAGTAAGTGAGAAAGGATAGAAAGTGCAGGGGGTGAGGCAGGGTCCACCAGGTGTGATCAGTTAACATGAAACCAGCAGCCTGGGATGAGCATTTTGTAGAATATATCACCTAGTAGTGAGAGGCACTATGGCGAAATGGAATGGAGTAAAATTTGGAGGGAGAGAGACTTGGTTCTGAATCCCAGCTCTGTACTTGAGTTGGTGACCATCTATGTGGACCTTGGCAAGTTGTTTAACCTCTCCATGGCTTGGTTTCTGCTACTGTAGAGCAGGGAAATAATACTCTCCCCAATATTAGGAAGCAGTGAAGCTTGAGTGACACATTGTACCACAAATAGTACTGTATAATGGAGTCATCAATAAATGACAATTGTTTTAGATAAGTCAAGACCACTGGCCTGATTTCCCAAAGGAGCATCTTGGATCAACTATAGGGAACGTGGTGTGTAGGAAGTAGTTGTTGAGAGGGAAGAATCTGCAATCTATCAATGGTATAACGGTTGGTTTATGAGGCCTAGGGGCATCTCCTCTATGGAGGATCTACCAACACCCCAAACTCAGAATGTCTAAAATAAAACTTGTCCTCTTTTCCTCAAAACCAGCTCCTCCTCCTAACTTTTATTCACTCATTCATTCATTCACATATATATTATTCACTAACCATTTTTAAAATGTCTGTGGTATAGTAAGCATTCCATTTGGGAATAGATAAGAAGAATAAAACTCTCTATAAAGCAGTCATCCTAGATGGAAATCTCATGGTTATTATTGGCTCCTGGGCAGTTCTAATGCCTCTTACATCTGCCTTTTCTTTGTCTCTTCTTTGGAGTCCTAGTTCATTTGTTACCCTGTCCCACTTCAATTTATCTTACACATATGGCCAAGTTGATTTCCTAACAGTTCAAATCTTGTCATACTTCTATTGTACTCAAGATTCTTCCATGACTCTCCACTGCCTAAGGAATGAAGTACAAATTTCAACATGAATCCAACCTTCCTATGCTGCTTTATCTCCCACTACCCCCTCCAGATGCTTAATTCTCTAGTCCAGAGATTGGAAATGTCTGTATGTATACAGCCACATCTTTCTCCCTTGCCCATTGCAGACATCAATAATTGATCACAGCACTCCTTCCTGCTGTGCCTAGTCATGGCCTCAGAACCCTTCCTCCAGCCAGTACCAATCAATCAGAGTTGGGACTCCAGATGAACCTATTTTCCCATTCTATCCTCTAGTTATCTTGTTAGGGAAAAAAACCCAGAATCTAAGTTGAGTCCAAACTGTTCAATTGCTGCTGCTGGTTGTTAAAAAAAAGGGGGGGAGGGCATGTTGATTAACTTATTTTCAAAAGTAAACTATCCCTAGCAAACAAAAACACTTCCTTTCAGACACTTAGAAAAATAATAATATTATTGGAGGAATTTTAAAAGAGTGAGTCACCTCTAGACACAGGTGTGTAAGGATAGCTACCACAAACCACTTCAAAATTCCTTTTATACGTTCGTCAGGATCCTGGGCTCCAAGAATCACATAGAATAACTCAGGGATAAATTAGATGATCCTTATACTAGACAACAAAACCCATCTGTTTCCAACCCAAATGACAAGTGGATGACAGAGATGGGGCTTCTCTCACCAATTCCCAGCCAGCCTAGTTCACTGCCACTGAGACTGAGTGGTGGGCTCTTAGGATGGTAAACATGAATTGTCTGGCAGATTCAGCCATGAAAGTTCCCAGGAGAAAAACTGTCATGTTCTTTCTAAAAATCAAGAAAGAAATGGGTATAATGTTAGAATTGAGTAACTACCTCTAGAAATGGGGTATCTTTTATCCTTAAAGAACAAAAAATTCTGTCTTATACTTTTTTTGTATCTGCTGCAGAGATTATACTTAAAAGGGGTTATATGAATATTAAATATTAGGAAAGTTTCAGAAATTTCCAGGATGACAGCAGATCAAAGAATATCTCAGTAGTACCATTCAGAGCCCTAAAGAATCCACTGTAAAGAGTCTCTTGTCTACAAAAATTTGTGTGTGTGTGTGTGTGTGTGTGTTTGGTGAAGGGCATAGAAAAGGATGACAGAAGAGTGACTTGGGTAAAGATTATTAACATAGGGCCCTCAAGGTGGTTCTTAGCTTCATCTCTTGAAGAACCAATGTTTGTGTTTATGTCACTTGTTTTTCTCAGGTGAATGATATTTGAATATTTTAAAAATTGTTTTCTGATTGGTATTGCATCAAAACCAGCACCAGTCTCTCCATCAGTGGTCATGTTGTTCAGCCAAAATGGCTTTCCCTCAAGGGATTGTCTGGGCACCTTGGGAAACATGAAACTCAGTGGTAAGCTCCACTTGAGAATCTGCCTTAAAGAGCAGAGAGATCAGCATCCTCCCTGAATTCTCTCTTTTTCTGTTGTCCCTCATCCCCCTTCTCCCTCCAAAAATATTTCTGGGAATAAATCTGTTCCTGTGAGGTCCAGTGGAGTAAAATTATCAAAGCTATGCTATTTCCAAGTAAATCACTAGATTCCACATTGTGTTTTTCCCTGAGATGGGTTACCCTATAGTGTTGCTATAGCAGTGTTTTATAATCAAACCCCTAAATAAATACATTATGATGAAGTCAGGCAGCTTGTTGAGAGACCTAATTTATATATCTGATTTTTCCAAATAAAGACTGCATTTAATCATTTACATTACTAAGTTTGAGAAGAAAGAAAAAATCTACGTCTCACCTATTCTTTTGGTGGCAAGTTGCTTCAGGCTGATGCCAGAGTTGAGATAAAGGGGACATGCCTAGATGCTTCCTCACAGATCCAAGGATTCAGGGCAGAGAATGGAGAGTTCCAAGAGGGATTTGTTCACAAAGTAGAATCCGAAAGAGACTAGAGAAATAAACTTGCAAGGCTCTAGGGACCTTTCTGGGCCCTAGAACCCACCGGTGCATTCTGATTGGACTGTCCCTTCCAATGGGCTTGGCAACTACCATGGGCACCAACCACAGCAATGGGATCAAGAAAGCACACTACTGTTTTGGCCTGTACATCAGATTCCTTTCTCCCAAGAAAGATGTAACTTTGGCCAGAAACATTTAAATGATTTTAATTAGCCTTCTAGTTATAGCTTGACCATTTCAGAAACAGGTGTCAAAACAGAGAAACTATGGCAATGTCCAGGAGTATTTTACTTAAAATTCCTACCGACAGTGTGGCCATTCAGTAGTCATCAGATCAAAGAACTAGACATAAATCTAGAAATCTAGATTCTACAGTAATGCTGTTCAGTGGAAACTTCCTCAACGATGGGAATCTTCTCTAACTCTACACTGTCCAGTATGGTCGCCACTAGCTACATGTGGCTATTGAGCATTTGAAATTTGGCTGTTGCAACTGAGTGACTTTATTTAAATGATATTAACTTAAATTACCACTGAGACTAGTGACTACTTATGGCTAGTGTAGCTCTAAAGTAGTAAATGGTTCTCAAACCTGGCTACTTATTGGAATATCTGGGTCCCACCTCCAAGGATTCTGATTTAATTTGGTGTAGGAAATAGCCTGGGCATTATTTTTAAAAACTCCCTAAGTAATCATAATGTATGGTAAAATTTGAGAATCACTATTCTTGAAGAGACGTTACCAGAGTTACCTGGTGAGTTCATCCATTACCTATGGATGGACTCAAACCCTGAATATCATCAATGCAATATACACTTTGGCTGTGTTCCCAAAGCAAGCTCTTTTCAGAAAACATGTGTCAGATACCTACTATGTGGCAGGCACTATGTATAATCTATTCTAATGACACCCTTACTATGCTCTAAAATATCCATGGTACGGTTCTACACTCTTCCAAACTACCATCAGTGTCAAAAATAAATGGCAAAGTCAAGGTGAGAGAACCTTCTTGAATTCAGAGTCAAAATGTACAAGCAAATCACCTGTAGGCAAAGGAAAAGGCTCAGGAGAAATGAGCTGCCCCTATCCACCCAAGGCGCAGAAGAGAAGAGGGACTATCTTTGGCATGGGCCTTTGCACAGCATCCACCATCTTCTAACCCAAACAAAGCACCATTTCTGGAAAACTAATTGCCTCTTGGGTAAGAGTCACCAAATGGGAAACTGATTAACAAGTGAGGTCAGGTTACCCTACACTTGTGTGCCCAAAGAAACCACACACATGGCTTGGTGTCTGTGCATTCTGTGTTACAGGGAGCACAACAAGGGAAAAGAAAGCTGAAGCTAAGCCTGTTGTCATTAATTCTTAGTGGTGCTTCCCAAGACTGAGTTCTTTCCCCAGGGTGGAATTCTGTAAACTCCATTCTTTACTGGGCTCACTTTCTTCATGAATTTTCTCCCTGCTCTTATAAAGCAGGAGTCAAGCTTTCTGAAATGCTTGAATTCACACTTTTTTGCCCACTCCTGGCTGAGCAACTCATTGTGCAGACAGCTGGTTCTTCAGCACTAAATGCCTCGTTCCAGCAACTGAGCCTGGACAGCACTTCGGCCAAAGGGAAAACCCAAGACATCTAGGGGAAAAGAGATGCAGTGAGAGACAACTCTAGTGTTGCTGAGCCACCCTTCACAGATGGTATCTGCATATCTCACTAGCCTTGTGTTTTCCTGTTGAGTAGCTTTGATTTTCTGTGTAAGGTGCTGATGGCTTCAGAGAACTATTTGATCTGTCTGGCCAATAGTAAAAGCTAAGTGCTCCATACAAAGAATGATAAACAACTACCTGATTCTTCCCATGCTTAGGAAAGAAATCCTCTATTAAATCTTCACTTCTTATTGCATTATATTAAATCCCACTTGTAGAGACTGTTTCACATACCTTAAACCAATATGTTCAAAACATTGCTTACCTACTTTATGTGAAGCCCCAAAGAGCTTTAGAAAAATTCAAGTTTGGGTTTGCTATGGATCAAAATGCTGACAGATTTCATCAATCAGGAATAAATATGTGCTGTCTTTTCATATGGGCACATGAAACATTTGCCTTTTTAAAAATTATACCTTCTATTATTAAAGGAATGCGTGTGCATATTTTTAAAACTAGAAAATACAACCAAGCAAAAAGTTGATCAAAATTTCTCCAAGTATCACCCTCTAGAGATAACTTCTAACAACTGTGTGTATGTTCTGCCCCTTATTTTTGCTTTTAATGATCACGAAAGAGGATAAGTTAAATGGCAGAAAAGCTCAGATTTTCCATGGCAAACAAGACATACAAGGAAAGCCCTCTACAGTGCTGAGATTTGGGGAACACAGATGACTTTATGCCCTTCTGACTATCGTAAACCCCTCCTCCTCACTTCATCAATCAAAGTATTGAAGATTGAATCAATTCAATTGACTGAAGAAAGATTGAATCAAAGTATATATCAATCAAAATATTTACAAAGTAAATGTTTCTTGAACACCTTTCTGAACTGTGCTGTAATAATGCTAAACTATTCCATCTTTTTTCGTCCTCTAAGGAACCTACAATTTAGTTGGGTTTATTAGTTTCCTGGGGCTGTCATAACAAAGTACCACAAAGGGTGTGGCTTAAAACAACAGAAATTTATTGTCTCACTGTTCTAGAGTCTAGAAGTCCAAAATCAAGGTGTCAGCAGGGCCACGCTCCCTCTGAAGATTCTAGAAGAGGAGCCTTCCTTGCCTCCTCCAGCTTCTGATGGTTGCCGGCAATCTTTGGCGTTCCTTGGCTTGCAGCTGCATTGCTCTCATCTCTGCCTCTGACATCGTGTAGTCTTCTCACTGCGTCTGTGTTTTTCCGTGGTGTTTTTCTCTTATTATAAGGACACCAGTCATATCGGATTAAGACCCACACTAATGACCTCTTCTTAACTTCATTGTAACTGCAATGACCTTATTTCCAATTAAGGTCATATTCACAAATACCAGGGGTTAGAACTTCAACATATCTTTTTGGAGGATGCAATTCAATCCATAACATTGGGGAAGCAAAATCTCAGATGATCCAGTTAGAGAACAATAAAAGATCTGTATAATTAAGTTTTCAGATATATGACCCAAACTATGAGGGCTCTGGAAATTCACAGAATTATTCTAGAGAGATGAGATAGTCTGGCCCTTGCCCTACTCTTTGGCCTCATGTCCCAGGAGACTTGCTCAGTGATGCTAAACCACACAGGAGTCCCCAGACACCTTCTTTTGCACAACCACACCTATACACGTTGCTTATTCCAACTGGAATGTCTCCTCTTCACTTCCTACCACCCCCACCACCACCACAGTCACCAATCATTTTCCTATTCATCCTTCCACAAGCCCAACCTTGACATCATAACTCCAGGAATCCTGGGCTCCCTAAGAAAATTAGTCACCACCCACTCTATGCCACCACTACACCTTGTAAATATTGACTATTAGCCTGGTGTACCTTAAGGACAGGAACTGTGTCCCACTCATCTCCATATTCCTGACACAGCATAGAGCCTAGCCTTGCAAGTGGTCATCAAACGTTTACTGAAATTTAGTTGGACGGAATTGTTTGTGGAAAGGAAGTGAAGAGATGAGCCTAACTGGGGCCTAGCATAGGGCAGGGATCTGCAGATGGACTGATGACTGAGCTGTTGTGAAGAGAAGTGAGTCATCGTGGAGGAAGGGGCAAGACACACCATAGGGGGTCACACCTGAAGCCCTGCTTGTGGGATGACCTGACGTGTTAGAAAAACACAAAACAGTCGATACAATAAGAGCATTAGATTCAAGAGGAGGAAGTCAGGGGACGTGGACAGAGGCCCCAGTGAGCAGGACCTCCAGGTGATGGGGACTGTAGAAATATTTGAAGCAGGGAAATATGTTCAGATTTGAATATGAGAGATGTGGTTCAGTGGCAGCATGGAAGATGGAAAGGTGGGGTCAAGTCCAGATGCAGAGAAGTAAAGTCTGGAATAAAGTCTGGAGATGATATGGACAGGCAAAAGAAACATTGGCAGTAGGAAGGAGATAAGGGACATGAACCAACGATGAGGAAGAGATTTTTACCTCTTCCTCAGTTGAGGAAGAGTTGAGATTTCTCCCTTGAGTGACAGAATTGCTGTTCATAGCAACGGGGAACACAGGAAGCGCAATAGGTATGGGGGCCAGCCACAGGCTCAGTTTTGCACATAAGTACTTTGAATTCCTGTGGGACATCTAGGTTTTATAAAATTAACAACTAGGTTGTGGGGGTTGGGTTTTGCTGGGGTGTTTTGAGTAACGACTATAATTAGAGTTTTGCTTGAAATCAAGTTCTGACTCTTTAGAAACGTGTCACAGATTTTCATGACATCATGGCTTAAAAATGTACATAACTGACATCCAGGGCGAGCAGGACTCTGCTCATCACCCCTCAGTTTCTTTACAAGTCCAGTTGTGAACTGGAAAGAAATGGAAACCACAAAACTAACCGACGGTGACAGCCCACCTCTTAAAGAACACAATTTAAATATAGATATTTCATCTTTACTGTTGCACAAGATGAAAGGGAATCAACAGCCCCTGGGTGCTTGATAGTCTTTACTTTTCTTTCTGGGCCCACTGAGCTACACAGCCACCTGTCCTAACGGCCGAGGGTAAGCAGTATCAAAGAGAGCGAATCCAGTACCTCGAGGCATCACGCTAAGGAGAGAAAGTTGACCTTTAGGGTCTGACACATCAGTGTGACATTGATAATGACCATGTGCAATTTCTTGTACCTCCATATACTTCAAACCATGGCCCTGCCAATTCTTAGCTGTGTTATCATAAACAAATTGCGTATCTTCCCTGGGATTCATTTTCTTCCTCTATAAAATAGAATTATCATGGAACCTACATCTAAGGGTTGTTGTGAAGTTTTAGAATGTTAATACATGCAAAGGACTTAGAATAGAGCCTGGCTTAGAATAAGCATTCAATCAACGGTAGATCCATATTTATTCAGTAAAAATGAGTTTGATGTTTTCCATCTCTTTAAGTCAGAAGATTCCAAGCAGCAGGGATCCAAATTGGGCAGAAAATATCCTGTGGTTTCCTAGAGTCTGGGGTCTTCGGATGCCTCTGGTGCCATCCTACTCAGCAGGATAATGAGGGAGAGATGCAAAAACAAGGGGCTCCTCTCCAGGCCTAAACATTGAGGGTTCCAGCAGGCAATTGCTTTCTGAGCCACTTGGAAAGGATGACTTGCAGTTCTCCAAATTCATCCATGCTCCTTCATCAATCTATGGAGTCCAGCTCCCTGTTTTCTCTTCCTGACATGCCCTTCACCCCTCCCTTGCCTTACCTTATCAGTTTCTGTTCAGAACACCCATATAACAGAGTACTTAAAAGCTGTAAAGTGATATACTTCTTACTAGGTGTGTGACCTTGAGTAAATTACTTAATCTCTCCAAGTCTTGATTCTTTATCTGTAATATAGGGACAATAAAGTACCTACCTCATAAAACTATTGAGAGAATTGCACAAAACAATACATGTGAAGTACCTGGCCCAGGGACAGCACATCTCGTGAGCTCCTCCTTTAGTTCTAGTATCACCCCTCCTCAAAACCTTCCCTGACCATCCAGGAAAGGTGAAGCATGACTGCTCTCTTTTCCTTGCTAACCAGCACACTTAAGGCATGCAGGGCACGTGCCTAGAACCCTCAATATAGGTCTGTCTCTTTTAAATGCTGGAACCACTCTCAGTGCATATTGGAATCCCCAATGTCTAGCATAGTGTTTGGTACCCAGGGGGCGTTTGTCAAATGTCCGTTGAACAAATGAACGAATCTATCTGAAAGGTGAAAAGTATTCAAGGAAAATTCATTAAGATGGTCTTATCCTGCCACAGATTTTCAAAAGGTCTGGTCATAGTTGAGTCTGTCACATTTTTTAAAAAGTATGTTTATGTCAAGAGAGTAAATAAGAATATCTATATTTGTACACTCATGTTCATTGACACGTTAGTCACAAGAGTCAAAAGGTGGAAGCAACCCAAGCATCCATCAGTGAATGAATGGATAAACAAGATGTGGTACATCCATGCAACAGGATGTTATTCAGCCTTAAAAGGAAATTCTGACACATGCCACAACGTGTGTGAACCTTGAAGACATTATGCTAAGTGAAATAAATCCGTCACAAAAGGGCAAATATTGTACAATTTCACTTATATGAGGTTCCTAGAGTAGTCAAATTCATAGAGACAGAACTTAGAATGGTGGTCGCCAGAGGCTGGGAGGATGAAGGAATGGGGAGTTAGTGTTTAATGGGTACAGAGTTTCAATTTGGGAAGGTGAGAAATTTCTGGAGATGGATGGTGGTGATGCTTGCACAACAATGTGAATGTACTTAATCCCACAGAACTGTATACTTAAAAATGGTTAAAATGGCAAATTTTATGTTATACAATAAAATGTGAGGGAAAAACAGAATATTTAAATAGCTCCTGGCATTTTGGTGAGGAACTGGATCACGCCTTCACTCTGTGAGGAGTTAAGACCTTCTTCAGAGATTCACACCAAGAGATTTTTTCCAGTGTCCCCAGCAGTGTAACTACGTACGCTTAAATAACAGGAATAATGGGAGAAATGCTCATGTAGGTTTTTTACTGACTGTTAAATTTGGTGAGAAATTTATAAATTTCTTGGTGTGTTTCTGGGTGAATATTGTCCTCTAGTAGGCGGTACCAGGAGTTTTCATTCTTGCTTCATCTCCTTGGCCAGAAACTGGGGACAATCTCCAATCTGTCCATAACGCCTTGGCCACAATTTGTATCAGGAGAAAAGAATCCTGGGGTCTTGGGGAAAGCTTTGGTTGTGGAATAAGAAAACACTAAAAGCAACAGATATCCATAAAAGGGACTGGGTGACAGTGAGGTCATAAAATGTGCTACGATGCTAAAATATATCCTTTGAAGAAAATAGCTGAGAATTCCCCAAATTGGTCAAATAGTGTGAAGGCAAAGTTCCAAAGATCAAGAGCTTTTTTGTCTGACAGTGGTCATTTGCTTTGTCCACACATGAAACATGGAACTTGAATTCATTCCGATTTCTCCGTCTGAGCCTAGAAGGTCAGCTCCCAAGGGAAGAGATTTTTGCTGTTTTCTTCATTGCTTTTGTCCAGCTTTCTAAAACAGTGCCTGACCAGGATCACCCACTTATGACTATGTGTTGAGTGAACAAATGCTTAAATCTATTTATCAAGTATGTTTCAAAAATTTAACACTAATACAGAATGTGCACATTCTCTTTACAATTTGACTCACATCTAAAATAGTCTTTCCTAAAGGTCTAAAAAGCTTGTTTAGGGCAAAAACCTGAATCTAATAATACTCAATTATCAAGCATCACTTTCCAAAATACCTGCCACTTCCTGGATCTAATTTTGTTTCAGTTCTATAACGAGACCACCCAATCGAAGAAGGAAGTATTTTTATCGCCACGCTAATTTGGTAAATCATTTTTTCCCCGGAAGAATCAGGCTTTGCTGGGCACATGCCAGATATGTGGTAAAGAACAAGCCACTAAGGGGTGAGGGTAGCCCACCAGACTCACTGAAGCAGAGGACAGGCCAGTGGTGCCTGGTGAAACTCACATATAGTGAGGGCTTCCATGAAAAACTGATAAAATAGTGTAGTAGGTCAAGAAAAAAAAAAAGTGGTTAGGTCCTTGATCTGGTCTCCAGAAAAAGGGCATAGATGTCTTAAATGAGTATAGTTGTCTGGGTTCTCATTGGTCAATAGATCAGAGGTCCCTTCTCTCAGAAGTCCCTTCTCTCCAGGGTCATTACTTTTCAAAGATTGTACTTGCAAATCCATGCAAAGGATTAAGTTTTGATTTCAAGAGTAGGCAGTTTAGGACACTGGTTAATAGCATGTGCTCTGGAGCTAAACTGTCTAGGTTCAAAGCCCAGTTCTGCTAGCTGTGTGACCTTAGGCAAGTTAATCAACATCTCTGTGCCTCAGTTTCCTCATCTATAAAATATGGATGATAGTAATAATACCTGCCTCATGGCATTGATGTGAAAGGAATTGATATAATAATTTATAATGAATTGATATATTGCAACAGTGTCTGGCATATATTAAGTATTATGGCATATCTCAAAACACACTATACTGTAATTTTATGTATATTTTTCACGTATCTTATTTCATGTAATTTACTAAATTTGTGAAAGATTTACAGTACAGCCCTCATGATTATAAAGCCACGATATTTCTTTCCAAAAGAGAATAAAATCAGAACATCTGTAAGAGAGCACAATATAAAGTAAAAATAAGCAAATTTTTTAAATAATCTGATAAATGTAGATCGTTCCATGTACCCTTGAGAATGGGGATAACTGAGTTCAAATCTTAAATGCTGGTGATCAGCGGGATTTTTTTCAACTCATAGGCCAGAGGACCTTAGATCGTAGACCTTTGTTGAGAAATCTACCCAGGAGGTTCTCAAGGTGAGAGAGAGGGTGCTCTCATGAGCACCCTCAAGGGAAAAAATTCTGATTATTACACAGTGATTCTCAGATCAACCTGATCTTAATGTAGCATCATAACTTGGCTACAAGCCCAGGGCTTTATAACCGTCTCTCATGTGTCTGTTTATGTGTCTGGGGTCCAGTTGATCCATCTTACAAGTTGATCTCAAGTTCCAGTGATGATAATTGGCTTGCCTTTCATACCTGCCAAGATCCACATTCATTTCAGCATTTCTATGAGGGATAACATTCCAGGCTTTCTTTCTCATTTTCTCTGTGTTTGCCCACCTTTCCATCTATCTATCTTCTTTGAGATATTTCTGCCAAAAAAGAAAGAAATATCCAGGGATGCCATCATTTCGTTAAATTCCTCACCCTGTAGAGGTGTCCTTGATTTGATTTAGTATTACAACTCTGTCCAACGTCTTACTGCCTAAGAATCAAATACTCATGCATTCAGAATTAGAATGTAGAATCATGAGATAGAATTCTAATTCTTTGAGTTCAACTAAGAGTCACTTAATGATTCGTAAGGTGGGTTTTCTCAGTTTCCCAGTCACTCAGACTAAAATCCTGGATAGCCTTACCTAAGCCCTAGCCCCACGACAATGTCCAGTTCCAAAGTTCTGAGTCTTCTCTTCCGCCTCATCTTCTCCATCTGCCTTCTCTTCCCGTGGCTGCCACAGCCCAGTCATCAATATTGTCATAGCTCCTAATTGGTCTGTGGGCTTTCAATCCCAACCCACTCAAACGGGTCCTTCTCTCTGATCCCTGACACTCTCCCTGAAGCATGGCCATTCTTAGGACTATGATGCCTCTATAATGCCCACCTGCCCTTGGGAAAGAGGTCTCCAAACCCCTTAGTGACAGACTTAGTTATAGGACTTGTACAGGAAACAGCATGCAGTCAGAGCAGGGGCTCGGCTGTCGCTGGTCCTGAGTCTGGGTCCCAGCTCGGCCACTTACTGTCTGGGTGGCCTTGGGTATACTGACTCTCTGTAAACCTGTTATTTTATTTATGGTGCCTTTCTCAAAGGGTTGTTTTGAGCATTAAATTGGATAGCACGCATCCATGACTGACTCAGGGACTGGAGCCCACAGCAAGTGCTCAGGAAATGCTGCCCTTACTGAGGCTGGTCTCCCTCTCCAGCATTTCTCTTCCTCGTGCTAGTGTGTGCTGCAGCTGCATCCTACAGGTGCCGTTCCCCCACATCCCCTGGCCTTCCCTTCTTCCTTTGCCCATGTCATGTGAGCTGTCTTAAATTCTCTTCCCAAACCCCACACTCCCTCCAGACTCAATCCTCCCACCATCTCCTCCTCAAAGCTTCCCAGCTCTTCCAGATGGAATTAATTTCTCCCCTCTCCTGTGCTCCCATAACACTTGGTTTATACCTCCATTATCACATTCATTGCGTCCTACATCAAGCTGTCAGTATTTGATGATCAATCTGCCACCTCTACTAGACTGTGCATTTGTTAAGAGTTGGGGGCCAAGCCTTTGTCAGATCTTACTTCCCAAGAATGTCCAGGATGGATCTTTGCACAAGTGAAGAGCTTGCATTACATTAACTGAATATGGAATTCATGTTTTTTGACTGCTTCAAGAACTTTATAGGATGTATTAAGTATAAGGCAGCAGAAATCACCACCCTTTGCCCCACCCCTGAGACACGAACTTCTAGCAACTGAAATGCAGCTCTGCGTTTGATAGGGGATCGTGTGTCTGATATGCAATACCAACGGGTCACTTGAGTTGCTTTTCACTTTTTGCGTCGGAAAATCAATCCATGACTTCAGCAAAATCTTGAGGCTTTCTTCCATCTCTAGTGCACTAGTAAATAATTCATGTTCCTTTCCCCACTCCCCCTACAAAAACTCTTCTATTCTTAACCTAAATAACTTTCAGAATATGCATTATTGAATCTGCCTTAGATCTCCTGTTCCCATACTTTTAAAGAGTCAAGAAGACAACCTACATCTCTGGGGAAAAGCTTTTCACTTCCCAAGATTAAGAATGCGAAGAGGCTGTTGATTTCCACACTTCAGACCCCTCAGGATATTTTTTTTCATATTTTTATAGTGTTAACTTGTGTTCTCCATGTCAACAAAATAACACTGACTAGAAGAATGGAATTTGCAAGTGTTAAAATTTGAAGATAATTCTGAAATGAGTCACCCAAATATTATTGATCTCTTGCACTTATTTCTCTAGTCTGACAACAGCTTCCACTTTGCCAAGAAACAACAAACATGGTAACAGACACCATCAAAATAGAGTCTTAGGAATATCAATATAGAACATTTTGCATTTGTATACAATGCTTATTCGCTGATTTTAAAATGCTTTCTCCTTTGTGGCTCACCACAACCACCATTCTACGAAATCAAAGCAGGTGCTATAAACCTGTGTCTTTATGCCCACTTGGAATAAGCAAGGAAGAAGCAATGGTAACTCAGACAATTACCAAAGGAATGTCAAGTACTGTTCTCAGCAGGACCAGACCAGTGACGAACTTGACTTTACCGGGGAGGTGTTCCTTATGTCTCTTCTTCATCTTAAAAGGCACACTCCCTTCTCTCTACCTGGTCTTTCATTCTTCCATTAAATTCTCCTCCTTGTAAGTCTCAGTCAGGTCTTAAGATGTTCTCAAATTAGTAAAAAGTGAAATAGCGTGATTTGGAAATGTTTTAATGTTTTTCAATACTTTTATATGTCTTTCTCTAGTGTTTTGCAACAGAAAATAGTTCAAGTCCCATTAATTGGGCAACTGCTAGGCTACATATAGTCTAAGGGTTGTTTATAGGATATCTCATCTAATCCTCATAACAGAGCTACAAAAGAGGCATTATCTCCATTCTGTAATTCAGGAAACAGGTTAATTAACCAGCCTAAGGAAAGTAACGCAGCCAGGATGCCAAGCTCAGCTCTCTGTATGTCAAGTTCAAGTGGGCTTCCTCTCCTATTGCTGCGTGTCCCGGCTTTATGCTCAGTTCTCATGTCCAATAAATGGCAGCCTTCCTGAATTCTGAATCAGTTAAGAGACAGACCAAAAGAAGTGGGACGTAAGCAGGTCAGAAGGCCAGCTTTACTGCTGCTCGAAGCCAGATTGCAGAGTGAGGCTTAGATATGCAGCCACAACAGGCTACCCAACACTGAACTCCAAAATTAGAGACTCACTCGTCTGTCTCAGGCGTCCCGGAACCAGTGCTGGGCCTGAAAACATACCACGAGAAGACATAGACCAGAATGTGTGCCTCCTGCAGCCACCAGCCCCCAGGAGGAGGGAGGGAAGAGGGCACTGCATTCCCAGCCACCGCTTCCTTCTCCCAGACTCAGCAGTCCACTGAGGGAGGGGGAAGAGAGACACCAGGAGCAATACCTCCTGGGGTCCCCTGCACATGGCAGCATCAGGGGTGGGGAAGAAACGCTGCTCCCCAGAAAGTTTATGCCAAGGAGTTTTATACTGTGGGCACAGCAGGTGTTCAAATATACGTGGCGACTTCCTGGCAGGTATATTGCATTTAATACCACACCATCCTCATCGCAGAAGTCTGTCACATGAATCCCTACAGAGGCCAAAATGTCAGGAAGTCCTTGTTTCCAGCACTTCACTCACTGACCGCATGACCCAGGGCAAGCCACTTAACTAGTCTGTGTCTTCAAGTCCCCATTAATAAAGTCTGCCTTGTTGGCAGGAATCCTCCCTGTGGATAATCCTTCCATCACTGGCAGCAGTGAATGGATCTTGCAAACTCAGCTACATAAAGAGCCAGCCTGCCAGGAGACGACCACTCTGAGTACACAGCTCGTCTGCCTTATTCCAAGAGTCCTTAGCAAACCATGTTTTGATGGAGATCCTCTTGTTCGATGCCGGCTGAGAGAGAATTCCCTCGGCACTGCCTGGGCGACTTTTCATGCAGTGTTGAGCATATAGAGTAACAGTAGGTTATTTCATGCCTCTTGAATGTTCGAAGTCTGAGCGGCTACACACACTCCAACCTGTATTTTACTCCATTGACAGGCCCGGAAAGGACATATGGTTTAGATTTTTAGACAACACTCTGTGTAAAAAGGCTTTCCTTTTATAGAGGTGTATTTTTAGAGTCTGCGAAGCTAAACTCTGGGCTGAATTTAATCCACACAGTCCTCCGGTCCAATCAAGAGAGTAAACACAACTTTGTGTCAGTGTAATACATTGTTAACTGAGATGTCAGAAAATCAATTAATTACTTTTAAGAAGCAGTTAAGAATATTCCTTCCATGCTGCCCTGTGAATTATTAAAGAATACAACATAAAGGTCCCCACCCACGCCCCAAACTGCAGCCCTGGGTCATAGGGTGATGCAAAAGATTCATTCTGCCCTGAATTCTAATTGAAAATAGTACAAAGTTGAAGGGACCAAGAAAAAGAGAGAAAGTGACAAGGCTTAAGAGGCGGGGTGCCCGGCAGAGGCAAGAGTTTGTCAATGCTGCTGAACGCTGCCCCCAGCCCTGATCCTGCCTGTCCTGGGTTTTCCAACACATGCACCTATCTCTTTAGACAATGGCTGCAGACAATCTACTCCCATCTGTGCAGCTCTGCTCGTTTGCGGATGGACAGCCCTGTCTCAGAGCCTTACAGGTTTCTTCCTTTCCCAGAGCCCTGCTCATCCCAGAGAAAAGCTCAAGCAAGACCCACCGCTCGCTCCTGCACCTGCCAGTTCTCTGCCTGCCTCCAGCCTGGACAAGACCAGGGAAGCCCCCTGGATGGGAGGCCAGGGCCTTCTCCCAGGGCCTGGCTTGCATTGACTTGGAATGTTTAGCTCAGGTCCAGTCACGCTCATCCACACACGTCCTATATATCTGGGAATAATTCTAACACCGACCTGGAGTTTCAGGTGTGCCTCAGACATGGATTCCCCAAGTGTAGAGAGAATCCCTTCCCATCTCAACTTAGCCTGCGCCCCAAAGACTAGGAAAGCAGTAGGAACAGTAATCTGCAGTTGTGAAATGAGGGAGCAGGCTGGGGCACGGGGACTGGGGCTCCACAGATGAGTCTTTCTTGCCGTGTGTCTTTGCTTTTGATCTAGCCAGAAGTGTTTACCATCTGAGTGAGGAAAACTACATTTGCGTAACCAAAGTGTCAGAAACTCTGTTTTGGGAAGAGGACTCCTACACTGCTGACCAATTGTGGTTATCACCGTGTCCAAAACTCAGAGGGGATTTCCTAGGTTGTTGACTATGTCAACTTCCAAAGCCGTCAAGGCACCAAAAGTCACAAAACAGAGAGGAGGTTCCCGCGGCCCCAGTGGTTAAAAAAGCGTGTTGTAAGGGGAGGTTTTTTTCACTATTCAACACCTGGAAGTCGTTATCTCCTCATTCTGACATCTGAGCTGACTCAGGGTACAACAGGCTGGAGAGGATGTGGCAGCTACAGTTCACCATTATCCACTCATTCATTCATTCATTCATCAAAAGTATTTACTGAGAATCTGCTCAGTTCCAAGCACTTTTCTTGATGCTGGGTGCTCACTTGCAAAGGACAAAGTCTCTCCCTCACTCCACCCACTCACTTCAAGGATGGAGGCAGATGATAAATAAGTAAACACAGAAATTAAATAAGACAAATGCAATGATGAGAATAAATCAGCATGTGTGGTATGATCTGAGGGATAGCAGAGGGCTAGGAAGTGAGGTTACTTTAGGTGTTATTTTAATAGATGACATTTGAGCAGCCATGGAAAAAACTGGGGGGCCAAGTGGTGCAGGCAGAGGGAAAGCATGTGGAAAGGTCCTGAGGCTGGAGGAGCTCAGCATTTCTGAGGGTCAGAATGGAGGCCATGGCAGAGCACGCTGAGGGTACAGGTGCTCTGTGAGGTCAGAGTGCTGGCTGGGCCAGCGTACTCAGGGCCTGGAATTCAGAGTGCCCTGGAACATCCTCACAGAGTTTGGGTAGAGGAGAGAAATGATCCAATTTACACTGGTCTCTGGCTACTAAACTGCAGTGGGGCTGGCTGGAGGGGCTGCTGCCTTTTCTCCCCACCACAAACTCCAACCCTGCGCAGACTGCAGGCCACTCCTCTGTCGGAGCATGGGTTCAAATGTGACTGTCAGGTGCCTAACCTTGGCAGATCTCCCCATCTCTCTGGGCCTCACATGTCTGGTCAAGAAACAAGACCCCCCTCCCAGAGCCACTGTCTGCAAGGTGTCTGGTACTCGGTTTCTCGTTTCATAGACACTGGTTGCTGCTATTGTTAACATCACCTTTATTCCCTACATTATCCCAATAAATGTATATATATATATATATATATATTTTTTTTTTTTTTTTTTTTTTGGTGAGGAAGATTGTCCCTGAGCTAACATCCATGCTAATCTTCCGCTGTTTTCATATGTGGGATGCCTGCCACGGCATGGTTTGATGAGCAGTGTGTATATCCACACCCGGGATCCGAACCCATGAACCTTGGGCTGCCGAAGCTGAGCTCGTGAACCCAACCACTATGCCACCAGGCCGGCCCCCCATAAATGTATTTTTTATGTTGATTTTCATCAACTTTTGTCCAGCAAACATTTATTGAGCACTTACTCTTTATCCCCTGGGTCCTGCGCCACCACAAGGAGCAGCTTTATGAGCGAAAATCAGGACGCATCCCCTGCCCCCACACTGATAGCTCCTACTGTCCCCAGGAAACTCCAGCAAAGGCTCTCTGTGCCCCCCTCACAGGCCTTATACTGAAGTATTATGCAATATTTAAATAGAATGCCAGCACGAACTTTAGGCGTCCTGACCCGTGTGTGATTCGTGAGGAAGCCCACCCGTAGTGCCCGGTGCTGACTGAGGCGAGGATGGCGCCTGCTCGGAGGCAGTGTCTGGACTCTGTCTAGTGTGCAGAGGGCTCTGTTAGGTGCACCCAGGACAATTTCCAGGTTCCAGTGGGGACAGGGGAGATTTGCTCCCACAGTGATGGCTAGTGATGGAGAGGAAGGAGGGAGAGAGGGCCTTTGGCCTCTGCATTTAGCTTTCATTATGCAGTTTTGACTTCAGAAAGGCAGTTCATTTGTTCTCAGTTCCCAGAAGACTAAATTAATTCTCCACCAGAAAAAAAAAAATTTTTTTTTGAAAATTATCTCCATCGCTGATGATTCGATCAGGAAATTGCAAAAAGGAGAAAAATAGGACCTAGGAGAGCCTTAAGCACTCCAGCCAGTGGGGGAAAGGTGGGGAAAGCCAGAGAAGCACGACCCTCTGCTCACTCGCTAGACACCGGGGAGCCTCGAAGCATGACTCAGGGCCACGAATGCCAGCTTTGGTTTCCCAGGATGCAGGCAGAGGGTGAGTGGAAAGTCATAATCCCATGGGGAAGAGAGAGTTAAGCCATGAACACAGCAAGCTTCAGAGCTGGTTTGTGAAAGCTGATTTCAGGGCCAGTTGATGTAAATCTTGATTTATTTGAAACTGAATCCATTGGCTTGTTTCAACGGCTGTGCTGGCCTATAGATGCTCTTCACCCCAAGAAATACCTCGTGGTGGCCCATGCAAAGCCTGGAAGGAAATAGTTTCAAAGAGGATGAGGAAGAAGGAGAGAAAGATGTGATGTGAATGGAGGAAATTTGGAGAAAGGACTCAGAACCCTGAAGATCCAGTTTTAATCTTGCAAAGACGTATCCGCTCCTCTGTACTTTGCAACAATGAAATAAGTTCATCTTCTCTGCTGAAGACAGGCCCTGCTGGATGGAGCCAGAGAGCCAAGGCAAGCCATCCTGACTCAGCCGAGAAGCTCACCACCCCCTGCATCTCCCTCTGGAGACCTGCAGGACATCAAACAGAACAGCATCTATTTTTCTTTTTTTTTTTTTAAGAGATGCAATGCAGTCCCTGTAAGGGCATGACGTTCTCCGTGTTTGCAGCAGGGCATGAACAGCATTAAGAAGTTGCCTCTGTGCCCAGGGAAGGGAGGAGCGCCACCTTCATCTATCCCCAACTCTCCTCCTTTCTAGTCTGATTTTCAGAGTTGCAGGGTAGGGTTTGACACGAGACATGCAAAAAATAAAAAAGGACGGACAAAGTTATAAACCTATCTGATGTAATCCAAATGGGTTCCATCTGTTTTCCACATAAAGGAGATATAAATAATGTGAGCAAGCATTAATTCCTCTTGCAAGGATTGGGGCTCAGTTCAAATGGGAGCAAAGCAAGAGTCTTATTGAGGCCCTTGCTGTCATCTGACCACAAACCGCACAAGGAAGAGAGCCCAGAGTCACTCTGGTGTGTGTCCACGCAGAGCGTCCTGTGAACAGGACCCTGAAGTCAGCCCCACCCACAGTGGGCTTTTAGTACAATCCAGGACAAGCTGATTGTTAGCATTTTTGCACTGTCCCAGGATTCAGGTTTAATTTGGGGGAAAACAAAAGACATAAAATATTTGCATAGGTCATCTTTTCCGTATATCCTAAAGAGAAATAACAAGATCATACCTCTTGCCCCCAGCTTGCGTGCGCGTGCACACACACACACACACGCACACGCGCACACACACACGCACACACACAAGCCCCAAGAAAATCTATTGTGGCAGAAAGATCGATGACTCTGTTCCTCTTTCTTTAGAATTATAAAATAAGCCTTTTACGTATTCTGACTCATTGGTCCCATTCAATGTATATGAAAAAGAAATTCAAAGGCTGACTTTGACAAAGGGCGTTTGGAGAAGGATGATAAAATGTGTCTGATAAAACACACACAAAAGACTTTAGCAATAAAGACCTGCAAGTTGGGAAGCAGGACTTGGGCAGCAGGGTGTAAAACTATGTTATCTGCAGCTTCAGCACTAAAAGATAGCTGCCCCGAGCACCAGGCTTTATCTGGCCTCCACAAGAATAGAGATTGCACCTCCCCCGAACCACCCTGGCTGCAAAGCCCAGGAAACACCTTGCAGAAGAGTTGATGCAACATTTGCCATCCCAGCCCTCGGTGACAGTTAAATCGTGTTACAACACACCATTGAGCAACGACCTTGCTGTGTCATCCAAGTCTATGTTTTACCCCACTTTTTCCCGCTGGAGAGACAAATGGGACATTTTGGGTGACAGTTTTTGATTCTCCCCTTACTTTTAGTTTAGATTATTAAAAAGAGGAAAGAGAGGCTGGCCCCGTGGTTTAGCAGTTAAGTGCGTGCGCTCCGCTACTGGCGGCCCGGGTTTGGATCCCGGGCGTACACCAACGCACCGTTTGTCCGGCCATGCTGAGGCCGCTTCCCACATACAGCAACTAGAAGGATGTGCAGCTATGACATACAACTATCTACTGGGGCTTTGGGGAGACAAAGGGAAAAAAAAAAGGAGGAGGACTGGCAATAGATGTTAGCTCAGGGCCGGTTTCCTCACAAAAAAAAATAAAAAATAAAAGAAAGAGACAGTCTTCCTTCTTCTGTTCGAATACAATTTAAAAGCCCTTTCCCCACTGACATTTCAGGTGGGAGATTAGTAATATTTACTCTTTGCATCCTATTGCACTGTTTCTTGAGACTTTCAAAGGATTCTTGGTACCTGTTCTTGGAGATTTATGACTCAGTACCTGTGACTTCTTCAGGCCAGAGTTTAATTTATGTAATTGCAATCAGGAAACCACTTTGAAAGGGAAGAAATCAATTGAGATTTTCGTGAGTTGTAAATTTTCTGTAAATAAAATTTCACAAGACTCTCCCTTTTTTTGAGAAGTAACAACACGGCTGTTGGAACAGCAGCAAGTTTGGGGGGAAGGGCACTAATTAAGGGGTCAGGGGTCCCACATCAGACTCTCTGGACTGGGTTGTAGAGAGTGTTTGCTAAGACTCTTTTCACCTCTCAAATTGATTTGATGCCATTCCACAGAAGGATGACCTTCAAAACCGTGTCACTCTGATTTGTTCTATAATAATCCTTTACCTTTGATGACCACGTTTGGCTTTTCAAAGTGCTTCAGCAGTTATGATTTAATTTGGTCTTCTAGATAACCTTTGACAATGACAGGGCTCTAGACTTGGCCAATGAGGAAACTGAGGCACAGTAACATTAGAAGACCTGCAGAGAGTCACAGAGAATCACACACCGAGTCACCAAACAAAATGAGCACTAAGGAAAAAAGACATTTTAGGCCAGAAGCTTTCAAACTTTTTTGAATAGCACACAACAGTACGAAGTAAATTGTATGCATGACTCAGGAGATGGATCTGTCAACCAAAAAAAGGGCTTCAGGAAGCAATACTTACTCTTACTACTTATGAAGTGCTCTATTTTCCATTTATTTTCTGCTATGACTTTTTCTTCCCTTTATTTTTGTTATAATAATAATTATCATTATTATTTTTAATTCAGAACCAATTAATGGATCACAATCCATGGCTTACAAGTCATCGTTCAGAAACTTTTCACAGGGCAGTGTCCTTCTGCTTTTTTCTAAATCGGAAGTGGCGATATGCTTCTCTGAGTTCCTGACCCTTTGGTGAATGCTGAGTGAGGTTCTCCTGTTATGGTTTTCTCACTCTGTAAAGAACCCCCCAAGTCTGTACACTAAGGAACCACTGTCCTTAGAGTCAAGCCTTCCACTGTAGGCGGCTCATGACTCTCCTGGCTTTGAATACACCATCAAGTCCTAATAAATAATGAATACTAATGACAATATCAGACACTTATTTGCATTGTACGCCCAATAAAGTCAGAAGGTGAACTGGGGCCACTCCCTAAAAATGGCATATGGCTCTCTAAATAAAGGGCCTTAATGCATTTTATATTTAAACCATAAGGCCATGGGCTCAAACCCAAATTGAGATGGGCTCTGCTCCTTAAGTACCATTCTGGAAAAGTTGTTGAAATATTTATCCATCTATCTGGGTTCAGTGTTCCTGAAGCAGCTCACTGCCCTTATACCACAAGTCGAGAGTGGATCTGTTTGCAAATCCCCTTGACCTGAAGAGGGGCTACCTGTCGGAAGCAAAGGCAGTCCTTTTGGAAAGTCATTGTCTATGAAACTTCTTGAATGAGAAATAGGAAGAACGACATTGTTTTTTAAAAATACGCTCAATTCAAAGATTGATTTCCCTGTGCCCTTGGTCCAGCTCTTACTTTCACCGCTCCTTCTCTATGTGGCCAAGGGCAAGTTGTTTAACCTCTTTAAGACTAAGGGGATAATAGTTACAAACTTAATAGGATTATCAAGAGGATTAAATGAGATAATTCATGCAAAGCCCTTGCCACAATGCCTGGCACTCAGAAATAGCTCAATAAATGTTAGAGACCATTATTATTTGTCCACTAAAATTTGCTCAGTCATCATAACCCCATTAGCATAAAGAAAGCTTTCACTTCTGACAAATCAATTCCATAGCTTCCTCTGTTCTCATAGACTAGGAACATTTGATGGATCCCCAGAGGTCAAACGACTTAGTCTCTTGTCTTCAGGTAGATGAGCCCCCAAACCTGTTAAAACCTAGCACTGCCAAAATTCAATGCATTGCTGAGCTGCTGCTAATGCCAGCCAGGCTATTCCTGACATGATAAATTACTTCCTTGACCTACTAAGCCAATAGTATATACACTTATATATTAGTTTTCTTTAAAAAAAATAGAAAAGAACCATGTTTACTTTTAAAGATCCAAAAATTTGTCTCAGAGGGGAATTTAGCTTTTTTCAGGAATGCTGACTTATAACACAAGTCAGAAGTGCCCCCTTTCCTTCTGTTCAAAGCAAAATAAACAGGGCTCCGGCAGAGAGAAGATTCCTATTTCTCAGGATGCTATCGAGGAGTTATTTGAGGTGTATGTACTTTGGACATCAACATTCTAAAATCTTAAAGATCAACAAAGAGAAGGATATTTTTCTACAGAAGTTTTTATTTTTAGGTTCTGGAGGGGAAAAAGCTACTTTATAAGTTTCAAGTGATCCAGAAGTTTCTGGATATTTATGCACACTTTTCTTTTTTAGGTCCAGATATTTCAAGCTAAATAAAAAACAAGAAAGCATTCCACTTTTGCTGTATCCATTCTCTATAATATGGGGAAGCAATGTGCGTTTGTTGCTTTAGGATAACTTCCTAGTTTGTAGGTTAATTTGTATCTAATTTTACTCATAAGAATTCTGGAACACTTTTAAATATAAAGATGACAAGTAACAGAATAACACTCTCATTAAGGAAGCTTTTTCTTTCGTTGCTTTACTTTAAGGCAGTGTTACATTTTCACTAAGGAAACGTCTTTTAAGGAGACTATGATTAATCAAACTTTCATTAATCATGATCTAAAAAAAAAAATCACACACAAAAGTGAAAATAAAACTTTCAAGTAACTTTATTTCCTTCTCACTCCTAGTAACCAAGGGGTTAACCTGAAGTCTTAATCCATTTCCACTCTAATTGGGAAGGGTAGGGGAAAAATCATTTCAGTAACGAAATGAAAATTGCTAGGCTATATATGCCTGAGGCAAAAAGAAAAGGAATGAATTCTCTTGTGAGATTGGTTAGTGAGGGGGAAAAAATCTACATCTCGCACTTTGCTTCATGTCATTCCTCAATTCGCCGGTGTAAATAATTGTCTCCAGAACAGTGTGTGAATCAAGAGAAGGGTTCTGCCCAGGTCTCCTAGAAGGGGTTCACTACGCTGTTTGTCCTTCATTCAGCTAAACTTGGAGCCAGCTCCGTGTGACAACTGAGCATGGTGTTTGCAGCCAAAAAGTGGACCCCCACTGGCATATTTGGAAAATTTCTCTTCTTTCCTCCTCAGTAGTCCATTTCATTATTTGATGTCTTCAGTGAAAAAAGTTCTTGACTAAACAAATAGTTCCTATTTTAGAAACTATACAATTTCTGTGGTAAGGAAATAGACTTGATCTAAGATATTTTTCTCTAAAAAATGAGATGCTCCCTAAATTGAGAACTTGACAATTACAGAAGTGATAATTGAATGTTTCTTAAAAATTCTTAAAATCCATATTCATATAAATATTTGATGCATGCCCCTCTTCAAAACTTAGCCTAGAGTGCTGTATTTACCAATAATGCTTTTGCAGTTCTCCTCAAGTTGAATATCTTTATATGCATTTGAATTGTTAAGGTAACTGGAGAAGCAAGAAAAATGAGAGTGTTTTAAAGTCACTAAACCTCAGTGCACTCATTGGTCATAGTTCAACTAAAAATGGGCTAGAGTTCATTTTGGGGCTCAGTTGTCATCATATGGGCATTCATCTGTTCCTTTGCTCTTGCTATTTTAAAAAAAAACTACCTGCTCTGCAAAAAATATGTGACAAAAACCCTTAAAGTTTTGTTTGTGTGCTTAAACATTTTTAATAATTTTTGGATGATCTCTGTATATAGCCTTCATTGTACATATAAGTATAAATTGGAAATTAGCTAATAGGTAATACCTATTTTCAGGTGTTTTTGTTTAATTTTGTTAAAAATCATTTTCATTCTTCCTCTCTACCTTTTAAGAAGAAATGAACTCTATAGAATTAGCGCTATTTATTCATTCAAAGAAAGGTAGCAAAATTTGCTTCCTTTTTTGGAAAATGGGTTTGAATTATAGTGTTATTCTAAGCAAGTCTAAAACAATCGTATCAAAAAGTTTAAATCTGACAACGATTTTTTGATTGAGAAATGAACAATGATATTTCATAAGTCTCCCTAAAAATGTTTAATATTCCATTTAGTGTATGGTACATCATCCATAAAAATGTGATTATTACTAGAACATCAATTATACAATATTAATGTAATCTGAAAATACATAACCATTACAATGCAGATTTGAGGATTTTTATAAAACTTAGAAAATATAATTATGTAATTACATAGAGCGATCACTTCCATTGTTGCTGACTTTTGTAGCTATTTTTTATTTCATACTACTACATAAAATTTTAAAGCTTTTGTGGAGTATAATAATTCCATGACCTCACAAGAAAGCGGGATAATGATAGTCTTAGCCCATTATTCCATATAAAATTCTGTTTTACAAATCTGAAGATAGAAGGATTAATATAAAAGGATTTGTCTTCTTGTCTATGTTCCTGGAGAACATTCTAACACCAACATTGGTAATTTATTATGTAATTGATCAATATAGATATCTTAGAAATTCCTTCACAGATAACTATACTTCTTACGCTTGATTCTTAGGTAGACTTCCAGTGTCCAGGATAGATGGGTGATTTGGCACCCAAGATTTATCTCAAGCTTCTACATTCCTTTCTAAGGAGTTCTGTTGTGGGAAATTTCTCTACAGTCTGTATGGGATCATAGATAGGAAAATTTTTATTTCAGTGAAAAAAACCCACCAATTTGAGGTACTAACAGTTATAATAATAATGAGGAGCCTTAAAGCTGTTTATTCTAAAGGAAGAAAACTATGTTGTACATCCACATAATTTTTTTAAATTATTATTTTATGATACAATACATAGGGAAACCTCACTAATTGGGTTGGCATGGAGAAAACAGAACTAGTGAAAAGGCTGGATTTTAATATTTTTAAATAATTGTAATAACAAATTATTATCAGTAACATCTATGAGTAACTATGTGTTTCTCTCTAATCTCAGTCCTGAGTAAATTATAGAATGGAACAGCATTTCTGTTATTTTCAAGAAGATGCAGAATCTCAAAGTTGTCATTTGTTTGAATCCCAGCTCCTTGGGCCTGCTTGAATGGATAGATATCACTTATGTGAAATTAGAAGGACCATATGTAAAATGGTAAAGTCATTAAAATGTATTGTGTTGAGTTGATTCTGTGTTCACCTTTGTCCTTCCTTCCCCTCCCCACTCAATCCAAGTTCACTCCAGCCATATGCTGACCTGGGTCAGCCCCAGAGCAGGTTGATTTCTCCCAATTCCAAATGGCATTTATATGTGTTCGTGGAACTGAAAAGCTCCCTTGTGCAAGTCCCTCATTTTGCAGGTGAAGAAACTGAGGCTGGGACAAGGCACATATCTAATTGGCCCTAGGCCACCCAGCTACTAACAGACTGAGGCCTCCTTCCCAGTATCCCTCCATCGTTATGAGACAAGTTGAGTACTCTTGCGTTCAAATATTGGGTTTATGTTGATCGCATGAACGAATGCAGTCGTTCATTCAATCATGTCATCAACAACTCTAAAACTTAACTTTTGCTATTGGGATTGAGTGAATGATTACCCAGCCACCATTCCATCATTTGGAGAGAGATATATATATAATTATATATAAATAATATATTATTAACTGCATATCAGTAATATATAATTAATTATATATTAATAATATTTTTATATATTCATATGCTTACTCCAAGTGTCCAAGAATGAGTTGCTTATGCAGAAATCCAGTTTTAGGGAATTTCCTTTGCCTGTCCTGTTACTCATCATTATTCATATTTAACATCTCACGTGCACCCACTCTGCTCTACCAGCTCACAAAGAGTCACTGGGCTCATTTATCAAACTGACCTATGGTTAATCCCCAATCCTCCTCCCTATGTCTATCAGTTTAAGAACAGTTAAATTGACTTATCTTGTTATTTTTAAACATAAATGTTGCATAAGGAAAAAAATCATACCTTCCCATTTCATAATTCTCCCAGTGAGAGAGTAAAGACAAATCATAAACATAAAGAATAAAATAAAGTGCTCACTTTGGAGAGGAGAGTTCACTGTGGCATGATGTGGGAAATGAAGAACAAGACTCGTGTTTGTTTATTCGTACATTTTTTCATTTACTTTTTCACTCAACTTTGAAAAATTGTGTTTTGTTTCTAATTCATTGTGGCAGCAATGGTTTTAAATATATTAATGAAAATGCCTCAAGTAAAGCAGACTCTAAAAGTAATAGTTGTTTGATAGACTCTACTCCTATCATCCACCAGAAATCTTTGTTGCTGTAACATTCCCCAATTAGGAGACGCAAAGCCATGGGAAAGTGTGTAGACTCACCTCCCTTTTTCACAAGTGAAGTAGATTTTGAGACTCTTCTTGACACTTGGGTACTTTCCCATAGTGCTTGGATAAGAGAGACACTCAAAGAGGAGTTGAGTTTCATGCACAGAGAGTGATTTCTCAGCCTATCACTTAAAACACACCTTCTATCTACGGCTAATGGAACCAAAGAGAATGTGGAAAAGATCCACGCCCCTTCTAGGGTCCACATCAGCCCCTTGACCTCTGTACTCAGTCCACAAGATTAAGGGGTGGAAACCAGGTGTGTTTGCCCTAAAGCGATGTTCAGACCTTCAAAGTTTCCCACAGCCCCTGAGGAACCAATGGAGTGAGGTAGGCCCAGTGGTTGCTGTCATAGATCTGGCTGCATATTTCTTCTCCTCTGTTATTTCTTCTGAGGGCTGGAAGAAAGAGCAGTGGATCCACTCCATAGCTTAGACCAAGAGCTGCCGTGCCGATTTGACCTATTACTGTATTTTAACTGAAAGCTTGCTAGCAAACTGACATATTGAGTGGTTTTTTGAAAAATCTATATGCTATACTTTAAAATAAACCTGTTTATAGGAATTGCTGTTAAGAATGAGTTTAATTTAACCACTTTGCTACTCTATTTTAAAATCACGCCCTATGAAAAATAGAACTTCTTATTCCAATCTGTGTTGCTTGTATGAATTTCATAGAAAACTAGCTTTGCTGGAAAACAAAGGGACAAGAGATGCTTTAGCAATATTCTTTCAGAGCTCAAAGAAACCAAAGCACTATTTTATAGGCTGAGCCATCAGTGGCTGGTAGATGTTAAGTGGAAATGAACAATGCATGCAGTTGCCTTGTGGCCCATCCGCAGCTGTGAAAATGCATTGGTGGTGTTGACAGTGATTAGTAGGCCGTTGCTGTTCAGTTATTGTAGCTGTGTGTGTGTGTCCTTCCACCTCTGAGTCAATCAAGTGATGCTGTAATAAAAATTCTGAACTTTACTTCAGGACAGCTTGGAGGGCAAACGTGAGTCAAGAAAGATGCATTACTTAATGGCCTGCACCAACAGCAGGTTAAAAACAGGGCTTACTTCGGCATTAGCAGAATAGCAGCAAAATAGCTCTTCAGAGTGAACTGTGTTTTGAGTGGTCATTCTAGAAATGCGCTGTCCAGTACGGTAGCGACTAGCCACAAGTGACCATTGAGGATTTGAAACGTGGCTAGACCAAATCGAGACGTGCTATAAATGTAAAATACAAGATTCTCCAAATACCATCACATTGGGAGTTAGGGCTTCAACTATGAATTTGGGGGTGACACATTCAGTCCATCACAACAGTCTAAAAAGTCCAATCAGAGATAGCTTTGATGTCCATTTGCATTTTGCAATGCTGTTTACGAAAACCTTTCAGACACTGCAATGTAGTGTGTGCTGGGCACAATTTTGGCTGGATACTGAGCAGGTGGCCTTGCCAACTCTGAATGTGGTCTTTGAAGCAGCAGCAACACTGGCATCTTGTTGGAAGAGGCTTCCAACAAGCACTGGGAGCTTGTTGGAAATGCAGAATCTCAGGCCCCACCCAAACCTATTGAATCAGAGTCTTCTCTTAACCAGATCCCCAGGGGCTTCAGAAACACATTCAGTTCATGCAGTGCTGCCTAGAGATTCAAAGAGGAGTATAGACAGCCTCACTGGCAAGGTGTTCAAAAGCTAGTGGTTATGTGTTTGTGTGGGGGGTGAGGGTGAATCAGAAGAGAAGAAGACAATAATACAATCGTCATTGAGGGGGTCTAATAAAAGATACCCTTGCTCCCCAATGATCCAGAACCAACCATGAGACAGGAATCAAAATATCAGCTTTATCGCTGACAAAACTTTTGAAGAACCTGGCTTACTTGTGTGACTTCCTGCCACTGAACCTCAGAAATGGAGAGCCTTACTCATTAGCACACAGGCAGTGTCTCCCCAAAACGATAAGGGGCAGGGAAAGGCAAGCTTGCTGTCCTAGTTTTCTACTGCTGCCAAACTATCAAATTATCACAATTTCGAAGCTTACACCACACCCGTTCATTAGTTCACAGTTCTGTAGGTCAGAAGTCCAGCTGGGCTCAACTAGTTCCCAGCTCAGGGACTCATGAGGCCCAAAATCAAGGTGTGGACCAGGCTGAGCTCTTATCTGAAGGCTTAAGGAAAATGCACTTCCAGTCTCCTACAGGTTGTTGGCAGAATGCTGTTCCATGTAGCTGTAGGATGGGGTCCTATTTTCTTGCTGGTTGTCAGCCAAGGGTCACCTATAGAGACTGCTCATCTGTTCTTGTAAGTGGCTCCCTCCATCTCCCAGCCAACAGTGCAAACACATCAGATGCTTCTCTGGCCTTACTTCTGCCCCAGCCTGAGAAAATGCTTTGCTTTTAAAGGTCTCATGTGATTAGATTAGGCCCACCAGGATAACCTCCCTTTTGTTTGACTCAACGCCAACTGATTAGCAACCTTAATTACATCAGAAAAATCTCTTTTGCCACGTAACATGACCAGGGCCTGATATCTCATTATATTTTCAGTCCTAGGGATTAGGATGGGAAATCTTGGGGGTTCATTTTAGGATTCTGCCTGCTGTACCTGGTTTCTGTTCCCAAAGCTACTAACCCAGAAATTCAGGCTTTTCTGGTGGAGGATGAATGAAAATGTGGAAAAAGGACAAGAGTTTTACACCAAGGAATGTCACTCCACATAGAAACCAGGAATGTCATTCCACACAGAAACTTGAAGCCAGGGAAGAATCGGTTCCAACACCTCCCTCTTACCCACCCCACCCCTCCATATATTCAAACAGCTATAACTAAAGTAAAATATAGTTCAAGGGTCACGCAGAGGACATGGAGACCCTGATGAAGCATATGGTTGGTCCTTAAGAGGAAATGTCACCTGAGGCAGAGGGATCTGACCCCATTCCAAGATGGAGACAGGGAGGGTAGCCCTTAACCATGTGGGACTGTGCTAAAGAGCTTGCACTAAATTTGGGGTGCCTAGGGGATGCATTCTGTGATAGAATCTGCATAACTGTGGTGTAGGAGATTAATCTGGAAGTACTGTTTGAAATTAATGGAAATCCCTTTTTAGGAGACCTCTGCAAGAGATCTGGTGAGAGATTGCAAGAACTTGAACCAGAATGATGGCAATAGGGATAGAGAAGGGGGATAAATTACAACAAAGAAACCAGAAAGAGGAATTGGCAACAGATTGGATGAGGTCAAAGACAAATCCATGGATCCAACTCTGGAAACTGGGAGAATGATGGTGCGATGGGGAAAGCAAGAAGAGCTGGTTTGAGGTTGAGCTGATGAGTTCGAACTTCAGTAAAATGTGTATGGCAAGTGTTAATTTTCTCATCTGTCTTCATCTTAAGCACACACACACCTATGTACACACACTCCCATTTCCTCCCTCCTCCAACAAGCAACTGCCTCCCTCTCCCTACATCCCATTCACTTTCCCATTCTCTGCTCCTCTGAATCTCTTTTAGCAAAGGTTACCATGGCTTCCCTGTAGACAAATCCAATATAATCCTTTCAGTCTTGGTCCTCATGGCCCCTCCTTGGCTTTTGGGACATGCCTTTCCTCTCAAAAATCCCATCTTCGTTTGGTTTTTAAGAACTGTTTCTCTCCTCTTTCTCTTCCTAGCTCAATCTCCTTGGTTGTTCCATCTTCTTCTCATCAACCCCTTAAATGCTGACCATCTCAAACTCCATCAATGCTCTCTTCTCACCGCACACAGTCTCTGTACATTCAATCTGAAGCTACCGCAGATATGTGAGGACTCTCAACTCAATATTTCCACACTAGACCTCTGCCCTGAACTCCTGTTTTTCCCACCAGCACCTACAATTGTGTTCTGTACATCCAGTGCTGAATCCTGATGTCTACCTCCAAACTTGTCCTCTTCTGGTCTCCTCTACTGCTAGTAATGACACCGGGGCCAGAAATGGAGGAGACTCCTCTCCCTCCCTCACCTCAGCCCCCCGCTTCCATCTCCATTGTTTCCACCTTAATGCAGATGCTCACGATTCCTTGTCTGACAACTGCAGTAGCCCCCCTGTTCTTCATCTCTACCCCCTCCAATTCACCTATCCCCCTCTGACAGGTTTATTTTTCCTAAAATATGTATTAATTATGTTGTTTCCCAGATTTCAAGGCTCTGGTAGAATCCATTGCCCTCATGTTGAAGTTCAGATTTCTCCAGGTTGTGTAAGCTGTGTGTGACTTGTCTGTGTTCATGTCTGCCAGCATTGTGTTATTTATGAGCTGCCACTCCCCAACCTGATCCCAAACCTACACTCCAACTATACTAGCACTGACATGCGGATCTGCTTCACAAATTCATGCCTCTCTCACGCTGATCCTTCTGCCTGGAGTGACTTTTCCCCCTGCCCCTTCCCACCTCCCTAAAGCCTTCCTCTGGCCCTCTCAACCACCTGGTAAAAATCCACCCAACCTCCAAGAGTCAAATCAAAGATCACATCTACTAGGAGAGAAGACTTCCCCAAGCCCACCAGGTGGTGCCACCCCTTCTTCCTCCTGTGTCTCCTCCCACCACCTCCCTGGACCCTGACACATGTCCATCAGCAGCCATGACGCTCCATTGCTCCCCTCTATTTGTGCTTGGTACCAACTAGCCTAGCACCCTGCCTGATACATAGAAAGCATTAGAGGAATGCAGAAGGGAAGAAAATCAAATACTTCATAGCTGGGAAAGTCTTCAAGCTGCCATTTTGAATGAGTGGAGGCAGGGAAAGACTAGAAAGCCATTTTATATTTATTATGAATTTAAAAACCTCTCAGCCAAACAGACCTTCATCTGCTCCTCAAACTCTGTGGATGGCCTGAAATAACTTCAAGATGTTATCCCTAACTATTTGAGATTTGCATGGTGAAGAATTTCAGGGATATTTTCTGATAGAGACCATGAGACAGGGGAGGATAAAAGTGAAAGTTGAGATCAGAGTTTAATTTTTCAGAACTCTATAAAGGACACCCATAAAAATACATCATTGTGGGGCCGGCCCCATGGCTTAGCGGTTGAGTGCGCGCGCTCCCCTACTGGCGGCCCGGGTTCGGATCCCGGGCGCGCACCGACGCACCGCTTGTCCGGCCATGCTGAGGCCGTGTCCCACATACAGCAACTAGAAGGATGTGCAGCTATGACATACAACTATCTACTGGGGCTTTGGGGGAAAATAAATAAAATTATAAAAAAAAAAAATACATCATTGTGGTCAAAAAGAAATATAGCTTATCATGCCTTCAGACCCATATGTAGATATGCATGTGTGTGTGTGCGCACAGAGATCAAGAGTGAAGGGACCTTGTCAAATTTCCCAAACTCTCCAAGTGTGAGGTTCCTTGTCTGTGAAATGGTGGTGTTAATGGCGTTGTTGCAAGGATTAGATCAGGCAGGGTATATAAAAGCATTTTGGCCATTGCTTGGCATGTAGTAGCATGCAATGAGGGAGAGGAAGAGAGAAAAAGAAACGGAGGGAGGGAGGTAGCTGGAGGATAAGCTAGCCAGATGCAGCTCTCACTGTCGTGAACACACAAGACTTCTCTCTTACAGTTCAGGTTCTAACATCTTTAACATCTCCTTGGGCTAAGCACGTCAAATCTCCACAGGTCCTACTTGACCTACAGAGTATCCACCTCCTCCCCCTGCCTCCTCCCCACCAGCTTAATGGTGTGTGCTGTGTCCTCAAAACTAAGAAAGCTTTCAACAGACAACACGCACCTCTTTCAAAATTCACTCACTTTTGCCTTTGTTCTTAGGTCAAAAAAAATCTTGGCTTTTCTCTCAAAATCACTGAAATATTAGGTGTGTAGTCGAAACACTTGCCTTTCCACTCTGCTCCTATTTCTCAGCCTCAGACACGGAAAGGCTTCTCAGGGTCTCACGAGAGAATTTCCATGGTGATTGATTCCGCTGGGTCTCTTTAGTATAAATTCAGCTGTCTGGTCAACCTTCCTGTTGAGGATTTTCCCCCCCATGCCTATTAAAACTGAACTTACTAACTTCTGGGTACATGTGTTATTTCTTACCTTATCATTCATAATTAGTGCAAATGATTCTTTCCCTGCCCTGTTTTTCTTAAAAAAAATCTTTATGGAGTCATTTTATGTACATGTAAACCGCAATGTTGGTTTTCCTAGGAGACCATACATATTTAATTCCTTTAATCTTTCATCATAGGGCAGTCCTACAGAACTCCTTATTATTTTAGTTGCTCTTTTTGCTTTGGCAAAAATATAAGACTAAGGAGCTGCAAATCTTGTTCTCTTGCCTATTTAAACAGCGTCTGGAAATCTGAAATAATTACCTCCTTTCTTAATTTTAAAGTTTTTTTAAGCTATATTAATATTAATATTGTGGAGTTGAAAGCTTTAGGTCTGCAGTATCTGAAATACTCAAATCCTAAGGCTTTGAAAAATAGGATTTCCTCCATATTAATCATTCAGTGCTGACCATTATCAATATATAAGGCTGGTAGAGTAATTTCAAATTCAGAATATTATATGTAGATATTCAAGGGAAAGAGAAATAGCTACATATGACTTTGCTTAATGGATTTACCTGTAACTGTATATGCAGCAGTATATAGTAAGCAATTCATAGTTGGAAATTATCAATAACAATTATTTTCAATAATAATTGATATCATCTGTTATTTCAAGATTGAGAAGTTTCAGTATAAATAATCTGCCATCTTAGCAAAGGGAAAGAAAGGAAATCAAGCAAGGAGAAAATATTTCTAAAATGTCCTATCATTGGAAGTAAATGATCATGTTTATCTATCAGTTTGTTTCTTTCAAAAGATGGATTCCAAATTGTTTATTTTCATTGCTTTAAAAAATTCATATTTTTATTTCTTGCATTTAGCCTCTGCTGTATTACATATTTTTAAATGTCTGCATTAAGTTAGGGTTTAGTTTTAATTTCACCTCAAATTCTGATTCATTCCTCCACCCTCCAAATGTATTTCTAATGTTCATTAAATAAATCACATTTGCATCACATATAGAGCTGAAAAGAGGTGATTCTATGAAAAATAAAGATTCAGTATCAGCTATCAATGGAAAACGTTGGTTGAAGGCACATAAAATCATGTGCATATGTAACAGTCCATTTTTTATTTGCTGATTTACTGTTTTATTTTTGTGCCAAAACTGGACAATATGCTATAAAAATCTCTAGTGCTAAAAAGTGTGAGAGGCAATAAACTAGCAAAAACATAAGAGGGGGGAGTTTAGTTTTTATACCTTCATTGATTGCAATTAGAATGAAATTCATCAACTATCAGTAAATTTGGGGCTTGCTGTCAGTATATTCACACAATTATTATTTTCCTACTTTCTATTCTTTCAGAATGTGTACACGGAATGAATCCATCTAGAGACATTCACGGTATGTTAGATTCCAAATTATATTTTTATAAAATATGCACATATATGATTTTTTATCTATGTATCTCTATAAATAACTTATGATATAAATTAACCAAATAATTAAGGTGGGTTTTTTTGCTGATTCAAAAATACTTAAAAGCTGTTCTCCCTATTGTAAATGTCAAACCATATAAAACATTCCAATGAAAGCTTAAATAATGCCCTCAGTCCTACAGCATTTAACACAGGTGCATTCTGCTGTTATTAAATGACAATATGACTCTCAAAAACAAATAGAGCTTGGCTTCTATCTGTTATAACCTAGTTTATTACCTTCATTATAGCATGGCAATGCAAAAATTTTATGAAGGTAAAATGTTTACTAAGCATCCCTAAATTTGAAAAAGATTAATTTGAAAATTTTCTCAGTTTGCTCTTGTGAGCTGCACAATTGACTTATGAAGTCAGAGTGAAATAGTCACACATCAACCACAGCATCCCATGGAAACACTCATATGGAAGAAGTGTGTAGCAGAAGAACTAAAGAATCTCAACCCCAAAGTAATTAGATTTCAACAGGGAAATAATCTCAAAGCCACTCAAGAGGGAAAAAAAGGTTTAATTAAATTTCAGTGTTGAAAACTGGATGTGGTATCCAGCAGGTTATTTGTACATACATTAACTTGTTACTTTTCATCGAAACATTCTCCTCCCCTGTGACATTAGTACCAAAGGCAGCAATTTGGTCCAGAACCACTAGCAAAATACATCCTCTGATTTTTATTTTCATTGAAACGATCACTGAAAATAGAAATAATTCTTTTAGAAACATTATGTTCTTAGAAATGTAATTTTTAAAATATATTACTCACAGAGGGAAATTCTGATTTAAGAGAATGGTTGAGATTCAAATCCTACCTTTATGTATGTTTTATTTTTGAGCATTTTAAAACAGCAAAACTGTAAAATATTTAGATATTTTCTGAGACCACCTACAATTATATATTTACCTAAAGTTGCAGAAGAAAAACGTCAATGAGCTGTTATTGTTTTCCAGTGCAATTGTTATTTTTCTTCCAACTAACCAAATACTACTTTAAAAATTTACTGTGAAAACTTACATTTCATTCCTATTATGAGCCTTTTTGAAATGTCCCCCATGCAGCAAATTTGGAAGAATATGTCACATAGCGTTCGCCCAACATACCGCTTCGTTGTATTTTTTTATTTTGTATTATGACAAAAGTAAATTTTAGTATTATTCCAGGGGAACACCAGGAGTGAATGTGGCAATGTTTCCTTTCCTTCCTCTCTTCGAGAGGCAGAGGAAGGGAAATTCTACATTGCCGCTAAAACGAGCGCTCTCGGTGGAAAGGAATTCTTCATTTCCTACACGCTGTTACTGAACTTTATAAGCTCTGTTACAAGCCGTTCAGACTGAGGGGTTCCCGGCACCTCTTAGCTGAGCCACATGCTGCCTGCTTTCCATTCATTTTAGTTCCTCACTAAGGAAGGCGCAGTGTTTTTTTGTTTCTGGTTTTAAAGTGTGCACCGAGCAGGGCGGTTACAGCTCGCGCAGATCCCGGGAACCCCAAATGCCCGGCGGCCCGATTTAGAATAAATCAGCAGTAGCTTTCTTTGCTATTATCGTCCTTGCCGGCGTTCGAACTTGGGATTTATTGGTTGAATCTCTTAGCTGAGTAGCGCCCACCGTGCCGCTCTTGAAAGGCGAAACTTAGTGCATCTATAATTGCACCTCTTTTCTTACCAAGGAAAGGAACTTGACCCTCGCCCGGGAGACTGCCAAGGACAATCCAACCCGCAGCCCCTCGCAGGGTTTAGGGTTTCATACCGCTCGAGCCCCAGAGGAGCCTTCTCTGACCTTTCTGAGCGGCGGATCGCCCCAGTCCGCTATATCCCCGAGTCAGAGCCCATTCTTGCCTTCGCTGCACTCCGGAGCCCCACCCCGCGTCCCCAGGGGTTCCTGGGGATGCGCTTGGAGGCGGCTCGCAGGAGCGCTTGGTTGGCTCTTAAGGGAATGCATTTGAGCCGAAGCAAAGGGTTGCACTTGGAACACGCCTCTAAAGCGAGCAGCGTTGATCCTGGGCAGGGGACAGCAGACGGGGAGGTTTGGCGACTGCACAATATTTGGAATTGCTCGGCCAAGGCGGAGAGCGGCCGTTTGGGGGTCTTTACACCTTAAATGAGGTTTCTTCAAAATCACTTAAAAAAAAACACACAAAGGAGTTTTCTATCTGCTAGACCTATTAAAACAAAGTGCAGCTGGATGCTGGGGGGTTCCGGGGAGTGTCAAGGACAGGCCCACCTGGGGAGAAGCGCGGAAGGCAGGACGCAGCCTGTGCCGAGGGCCCGGCGAGGGCGCCCGGGGCGCCTGCAGCACGGACGGCCTGGGGCGGCCGACTGCGGTGTCCGCGCAAAGGGGTTTCGGGAAGAGACCCCCAACGCGGGCCGGTCGGGAGACCCAACACCCTGCCTGAGGTTCCCGCGCCATCAGCTCCGCCGCGGGGGTAGCGGGGGCGGGACGCGGCCGCCCAAGGCTGGCTCCAGCGGCCGTTTCCTGTCGTTTCTCCCCAAACTGAAGTTCTTACAAGAGCGATCCGAAGGCCGCGCGGAGGGCCGGCGGAGCCCCGCGCCGTCGGGGGCGTTCCCGGGCGCACAGCGCGGCCGCCGGGCGCCCGGGGAGGCGAGCGAGGGCTGCTGCTGCCCCCTGGCGTCCGCCCTGAGCCCGCGGCCCGAAGCGCCTCCCCCGCGGCCAGTGTCCGCCTCCCGGCAGCTCGCCCGGCCGCTCGGGGCCTGGGGCAAGGGAAGCGGCCTGGGCGCCCGGGAAGGCCTCTGCGGCCGACCGCACGGCCCTGGCTTCCGTCAGGCCCCAGCGGCGGAGCCCGAAGAAAGTCTGGCGCGGCAGCCCCCCAGGACCCCAGCCGCGTGTCCGCAGAGGGGCAGGAGGCGGCGGGAGGGAGGGCCCCCGCGGGGACCGAGTGAGGGACCCACGCTCGGGGTGAAATTGAGGGCTCCTTGAGGAAAGTGGGGAGGGGCTCCTGCGAGGGGGGAGTGGGTGAGCGCCCTCCCCAGGGGATGAGGAGCCCCGCGGGGGACAGCCAGGCTGGGCTCCGTGGGCAGAGAGGGAGCCCCGCGGCGGGGGGAACGGGCCCTGCGCGCCGGGACGGGGGCGGGGCCCCGTTAAGCTCCGCGAAAATGCCCGCGGCGCCGCGGGGACGGGCCCCGGGAGAAGTTTCCGCCCGCGCGCAGAGCCGGGGTGGGTTCAGCGCCCCGGGCCGCTCGCGGGCAGGGGGACAGGGAGAGGAGCCGGGGCCGTTTCCGGGGAGCTGGAGGTGGGTGCGGGGCTCGAGCGACCCGGGCCCGGCGACGGGCTTCCTCGCCGCCTGCGGAGGAGCCGACGCTCCGAGGGCGGGGAGCGAGCCCGGCGGATGCTTTCAACTTTCCTTCCAGCCGCACGTTCTTGGGGGCCTTGTCTGATTAGGAAACTCCTGTGCTCGCCGCTCAGCACACACAGCCTGAGTGAGGCGCGCTGCGTAATTAAGCCGCAGCCCAGACGCGGCGAAAAACACCAATTAAAGAAAACAAACCGAGAGAGAAAACTAAAAACACAAAACCATGTTGTGAGAGCCGTCTGGCCTCATTAAATGAATCAGCGCCACTTCGCTGCAGCTGCCAACCGGGCCGTGGGGCCGCGCAGAGCCGCTCTCCGGCCAGGCCCTCGGCCCTCCGGCTCCCTCGCGGCCGAATCCCACCCACGCCGGGGAAGCAGAGGCTCGGCCGTGGGCGGCCGCGCAGGGCCTGGAGCCGCTCGGGGACTCCCGCCCCGGGCCCGGGAGCCCCGTGGGGGCCACTGCATCTCCAGGACGCGCGGGGCGCCTCCCTACGCCTGGTCTACAGGCCCCGGCCGCTCCGGGCGCTGCGCGTAGCCCGAGTCCTCCCCAAGCCGGCCAGCCTCCTCTTTCCACCTCCTCGGTCTCCGGACCGCAGCCGCCCGTGGCGCCCCTGCCCACTGCAGCCCCGTGGCCGCCAGCCGCGCAACCGCGCGCTTCTGCAAAGCCGCAGGGCCGCGGTCTGCACCGGGGCGGGGCCTCGGGCGAGCGTGGGAGCGTGTGCGTGTGTGTGCGTGGATGAGGGTGCGCGAGGAGCGCGGGGTGACCGCGGCGGCCGCGGACTCTCCATCCGGGCTGCGTACAGTAGCGCGCGGCGGCGGCGGGGGCGCGCGGGCCAATTCCAGGAGCCCGCGGCCGCGAGCCGCGCCCTGGCTGATACCGGAAAGGCCTGTGATTGGCCGGCGGCCGCCCCTATGCAAACGAGCTGAGGGAATGGAATTCCTCGGGCCGGGCTTACAGTAAAAGCACGTTCATTTCCAGGCACTCTCATTCATAGAGCCAGCGGGCGCAGGCGGGACGGGCGCCCCGCGGCCGGACCCAGCAAGGGTACCACGCTGCCCGGCCCTGCGCCGGCAGGCATCTCTTCCTGGGGCCCCTGGGGACACCAGAAGAAAGTCAACCTTTGCTGCTTCTCCTTGACCTGCGTTGGAGTTTCGATTTGTTTTTTTCTTTCTTTCTTACTTTTGAATGAACTGGTTTCTTGGCTGGATGGTTTAACTTCTTTCCTGGCTGTGAACTTTTCTCCGGTTGTTTCCTTTGACAACTGCAAGAGAAAGTACGCTGTGCTTCGAGGCGAGCCGTGAAGTTGCGTGTGCGTGGCAGTGTGCGTGGGAGTGTGTGCCTGCGTGTGTAACTCGAGCCGCTCTGTCTGTTTCGATCTGCGCTGCAGAGCCTCCTGCAAGGCCCGCTCCACCTGCTGCGGTTACGCGGTGATCGTGGGTATTGGCGTGTCCGCGTAGTTAACCGGCCGGCTCTGGGGCGACGTTGGAGGAAGATCTGATCTCGTACCGCCTGAGTCGGGGCTGACTCAGGGAGTCAGCGTAGACAGTGGCTGGCTTCTGAAGAGTGCGTGTCTGCGTGCGTGTGACTCGGCTGCTGCTCAACTCCCACCAAACCACAGGATCAGCCACAAACTTAACCAACATCCCCAAACCCGAGTTCTCAGATGTGGAGAGCTGTACCCTGAGTGTCATCGACTTGGACCTTATTTTATTTTTTAAGATTAGCTTTTCTTTGAAAAGCTGAATTTTCTGAACTGAGAATTTTGCCAGAATTGGAGAGAACATGACAAGTACTTCTAGCCCAGCCCTTCTCCAACTACTGAAGCTGTTTTTCAAGGCTACTTAAAAAAAATCTGCAGCGAACATTAATGGATTTCTGTTGTGTTTAAATTCTCTACAGATTGTATTGTAAATATTTTATGAAGTAGAGCATATGTATATATTTATATATATATGTGCACATACATTAGTAGCACATTTTGGAAGTCTCAGCTCTTGCTTTTGAGGACCGAAGCCTGTTTTGCATGATAAAAGTGGCTCTGAATATGGAAGACACTCGTGTATTTGGTGTTGTGTTGGGACTTTAGACAAAACTCACCTGGGAAAAAACTGACAGGCGATTAACTACTGGAGCTTCCAAACAATGTATTTGCTGGTCCTTCTGCTCTCCGCATAAATATTTTAGGAAGTGTATGGGAATTTTGCCTCCGGGAACTTTTGTAACAGCTAAAACTGAACTTAAACTCTCAAAACAAGACTCAGAAGAAGATAGTCTCCCTTGGCATTTGACTTTGGATTCTGGTCGCCTACTTTTTAAGGCACTAAGCGGTCGGTTGCTAGGAGCCCTGACCGAGTCTGAGGCTCATCGGCATAACGAGAACTTGCCCCCTCCTGGACTGTTAGTAAACTTAGTCTTTCCCCTCCCCCAGCCCCCCCGCAGCAATAAAGGCCCCGAACTTGTATGTTGGTCTCCCAGGAGCTGCTTGCTGAAGATCCGCGCCCCTGTCGCCGTCTGGTAGGAGCTGTTTGCAGGGTCCTAACTCAATCGGCTTGTTGTGATGCGTATCCCCGTAGATGCCAGCACGAGCCGCCGCTTCACGCCGCCTTCCACCGCGCTGAGCCCGGGCAAGATGAGCGAGGCGCTGCCGCTGGGCGCCCCGGACGCCAGCGCCGCCCTGGCCGGCAAGCTGAGGAGCGGCGACCGCACCATGGTGGAGGTGCTGGCCGACCACCCGGGCGAGCTGGTGCGCACCGACAGCCCCAACTTTCTCTGCTCCGTGCTGCCCACGCACTGGCGCTGCAACAAGACCCTGCCCATCGCTTTCAAGGTACTCGGCCCGGAGCGGGTGGCGGGAGGACGGGCGGAGGCCGGCCGAGGCCGGGGGCGATCCGGGAGGGCAGCGGCCTGGCGGGCGGGGCCGGCTTCTAGGAGGGGCCGGCGCTGCCCTCGGCGGCCCCTGGTCCATCCCCCTGCGCTCGGGAGACGGGGGATGCTGCGTTGCCGTGGCGACCCTCCCGGGGACCCGCCTCAGCCCGCCAAGGCTGACTCCCGGAGGGCGGAAAAAATCAGGATGCCCCCGAAGACGTCCACAGTGGGCCGGTGGGGACCTCCCTGGCAGGGGTCCTTAGCTTTGATACAAAGTAGGAAAAGTTATAACCCCAGCAAGGACTAGCCTGTCTGCTCCCGTGCTTCTCCCCCACCTCCGGCTTGACTTCCAAACCATCCTGACTCCCTCAGATGGAGGCATCAGGAAATAAAACGGACATACTTTTATACCTTCGGGTCAGTGCAAGTAAACTGATAAGGAAAATTGTCAGGGCTTCCCACCGCCACCCCCTCTTAACAGCCCGATAGGAATTAGCATGTTCAAAGTCCACAGCGGGCGTAGTTAAGTTTGCAAAAGTTTTCTGAAGAGTTTTTGCGAGCTTCCAGCCCGCTCCTGCCAGAAGCCGCAAGTAGCGAGTCCTGTTTCTTTTCCTGGAACCCTCCTGAACGTTATCACTGGCTCACCTAGATTAAGCCCGGGGCAGCGAAAGGTGACAAAGCTGTCTTCCGCGAGCCTGGAGTCTAATCGCCCGCATTTCTGTTTGAGGAGGGGGCGGCGTGGACCAGGCGGCCTCGGCGGAGCAGCTCCAGAGGGATCCGTTCCCTTTTCACCCCTGATCTTGCCCTAGCTTTCAGCTGCCTTTAAAAACCTTGGCCTTCAACGGGGATATATAAACAACCCCGGGCGTTTTTAAACAACCATCCCACCACCCTGGCCGCAAACAGCAGAAATTTAATTTCGGCGATGGGGATTCGGTTCTTGGGTCTTGGGTGGGATTCAGATGGGGCAGCTTTTTAGTACAATCAGTGCATTTATTGCTGTTCATTTAAAGGGCGAAGGCAGGCAGGTGAAAAAAAAGCTGTAAAGATCAGCTGCCCTCTCACTTTATTTTTAATCTGGTTAAATAATTGTTCCCTTTAAGGGGAGATAAATTTAATATAAGTTCCAGGCCTCGACCGGATCTTGATCTAGTTAACAATGAATAATGTTCACTTTTTTAAGAAGTGCTGTCCGAGTTCTTTACTTTTAAAGCTTTATACAAAGCCTTCCAAACTTAGATTATGATTTCTAAAACAACACAAACAAAATGTGCAGTTGGCTATGTCTTTGGAATTGCCTCCTTTTCCTCTCAGTTTTCTGAAAGCAAGAGTTTTTGAGGGGGATGGAAATGAGGACAGGGTGGACCAGCCCCTGGACTCTTTCCTTTCTCTTCCTCCATGTATGTAGATTTGGGTTGGGAGCCCATTTCAATTTTGTTATTCTAATCCCTTTACATAAACAGACTCAGCCAGCGGATCCCCAAAGCTCTTTCTCTGTGAAAGGGGACCTGACAAGGTTGGGCCCTGGGGTCACTTTCAGATAAGGGCACAGGGAAGACAGGCTGATAATCAATCAAAGGGTCATTTAAACCGGGGTGCCCCTGACACACCAAGGGAGTGGCTTCTAAGGGATCTGTGGCTTCCTTTGGGGTAAATCAGACTCTCTTCTGGATCTCCCCTCCTCTGCCAGGGAACCCACGCCCACATATATTCAGAAAACTGAGTGATTAATAAAGAATCTTCAGGAGTTGAAGTGATGTAGTTTCTCAAGCCACCCCATGAAAGTATTTATTTTTTTCTAAAAGAATGAAAAAAATTGTATAAATTGCTTTTATGAACCATCAGGGAATTCCTTTTAGCAGAAATCTTAATGATAGAAGTTTCCTTTTAAAAATAGCTTTTGACAATTCACTGAAAAACAAATCTATTTTGTTTTACTGAGTGAGAGTTTGTAGGCTACTAAAAGGTCAAGGTATAGATCTCTTGAGAAAGTTCAAGTAGGTCTTGAGAACATTTGGGGACGGGAAAGGACAGCAGAGAAATCAGACCGCTTGATTAATATCTGTCACCACTCCTGTCCCTGTAAAGAAAGGCCTTTTCTGAAGGAGACCTGCTCACTGCATAACTGAAGGAGCAGACAAAATTTTCAGTGAGAGGGGAAATGCAAAGGTTCTGGATAAAAGCAAACCAAACTTAAAACGTGACCGTGGCCCAGCTGATTCACTGTGTGTCCCTCTCCACCCACCCACCTCCCGAGCAGTTTCGACAAAAAATTATTACTTTACAATTTGAATTTTAAATAAGCCTCAGACAACCTCTTTAAGAAGTTAATCAGTACAGAATTATTGTATTCCCTGTAATAAGGAGGAGACAGTGTGAAACTGATAAAATCTGATGACATTGATGAAAAGAGCATTTAAGTGATTCTTTAGGAGTCTTCTGAAATTCTGCATGTAAATCCTCTGCTTTACTCTTTGAAACTAAAGGGAGATTTAAAATTATGAATTTTCCTTAAAATAGATTAAAATCATCCTAATGGCTTATCCTGGACCCCAAAATGTACCCATCTCTCCATTTTTCCCATGGAATACCTTTATTTTTTTAGCGTAAGACGGATACATATTTTTCTACTGAGAAAATCTTAAATTTGCTACATATTACCCATTATTTACAGAAGCAGCCTAAAAAGCTGTTTGGATGACTTAGGATCTATTTTGTCATAGTGTAATATTACAGTTTGTTTAGGCCCTCGTACACCAGAGTCAGAAGGCATGAACATGCCTTTTGCAAGTTCAAGGGCCTTGGATGCTGACAGTTATATTCTTTTCCTGAGAAAGAAATAAGTAATGTGTCTGTCGTCAAGATCAAGGTCCCTAGCTATGCCTTAAATGTCATCTCAGCTGAATTCTTAAGTTCCACTCCACAGCTTTCTTTGAAACACTGGAAAATTAAGGGATTTGAAATAAATGAATTGTAACTGTAATTTCAGCCTAATTAGAGTTGGTTTAAAATGCCAGTTTGAACTATGAACAGGCTAGCCAGAGCAGTTGAGAGAGATTCATGTAGTATAGAGCAGGGTTGATATTCTGCCCAACTTCCTGATACTGTAAAAACAGAGAAGTAAAACAAAATATGAGATATCCTTTGGCCAGCAAGTCTTTTCTTGTCTGTTTGGTCTGTGTTAAAATGTAAATGTTTGTGTTTCTTTAACTATTGTTTATAGCTTTTCATTCCAGATGCTTCTTTTTTCTGTTTGAAGTTAGGTTTTTTTTTTTTTAATTCTCTTTATATTGCCTATCAATGACAAAATCTGTATCAAATTAGCTGATATGTTAGTTTTAATTTTTTAAAAAAAATTTTTACCTAGTCTAAGTGTGCTTTTTAATAATTAGATGATAGGCATTATTAATGTAATTTCACTGGATTTAATATTCTCGCCATTTCCCCGGCCAAAATAATCCCTCCGAGATCAATAAAAGGCCAAGTTAATGATCTTTGAGCACCAAAATATCTTGGACTTCTGCTGCCTTTTTTAACAAGGGAGAAGTGGGAGTTAAACTCCGATTTTTTTGAATCTCAAATTCCAACATCAACAATCTTTTCTTATTTAGCCACGATCATCTTTTTAGTCTGTATTTGTTTCTGCTTGGTGAAGGTCTCATGGATTTGCCAAGTAACTGATGAGGATAGTTTTGGAAAGATGAGTGAGGCGCAGGCATGGAGCACTCTGGGAGGAGCCAGGGGAAGGAAGGTGATTTAGAATACATTTTAGTAGTTATAAAACCAGATTTATTTATTTTAACTTCTTTACAGATTTTGTCCCAACAAGAGTTATTGAGTTGGAAAACCATGTCGTTGATGCAGTCCCTGTATACTTACTGAATGTTGAGTTAAAATAGAGAAGCCAGGTCGCCACAGGGAGATGGGGTTGAGGAAGTAAAATTATGGGTTCCAGGAGGGCATTTCAACACTGTGAGCTAATTTTACAGAGGGAAGTGAAAATAGGGGGGAAAAAAGTGGAAAAATTTTTAAGAGACTGAAACGAGAAAAATAAAGCAAGCACATTTTGTGGGAATAGAAAAAAATGGTAACAATAAATAACTGAGCAGGGAGATTTACTTTAATGATGTTCTTGAAACAAAAGGGAATTGTCATATTACTGCTCTTAATTAATTGGCAACAAACATACTTAACATGGGAATTAAATACCTAATTAGATACAGGAATAAATAGCTGTGTTTTTAAATCTCCCTGATAGAAAACATGGCTGACATTTGGATGGAGAGGATTAGAAAGAAAGATAAAAGGCCTACACCTTGCTTGACAGTGCAAGTTGGATAAAATAGATGGGGAAAATGCCTGCCTATTGCCAGGAGAGTTGATTCTCCTGGTGTGGTCTTGAGGTGTGAAGGAGGTCCACTCCTCATAGTAAGTTAGTTCATTTTCCCTGTCACACACCTTAGAAGCCAAGAGCTGAAGCATCGTAAGGAATAAAAACAATAGACAGTCATCTAGATGACACGGGAAGGGGTAATGACTAAGCAGACGAAGAAGATGGGAAATTTGAGAAACATGGCTTTGCTATCATACGAGCGAGCCTACGGCAGCCTTATTTACAGGCAGAAACAGAGGACTGAAAATATAGGTATTACCTCCCCAAATTATGTAGCAATTACTAGGTAAAAATGGGGAGGTGCAAAACGGGAAAAAATAATCACTGTGGATTGCTTTACTCTCACAACTCAAAAACAAAATGAAGAAAATGATTATATAATTACAATGATTAACACAAATTTCACTCTTTACTGAGAAAGTACCATAAAGAGTATCAGAAAGGATAGGAACAAGTACAACTTGAGGCATTTTCATTTGAAATTCTATGACCACTTTTAGAAAATAGAAACAATGGAAATATAGCTAACAATAAATGTCTAGACCAAGAAATAGTTTCTAGAAGGGTCAAATGATGACCAAGAAATGGATACTACTGCACGAAGCATAGTTGTGCCATGCTCTTCAGAGCATTTTACCTGGAAATCATTGCTTTTTTATTACCTGAGTATCAAAAATATTTATCTACCAGTTTTCTTCAATAGCTCTGATAGGAAATCCATTCCTATTCAATTACATTAAAGGAATTCCTCTTCAAGATGAGCTGGGTTTGGAGAAAACCTCAGTCATCTATCAGGACATAGTTATGTATCAGGGACTCACAGGTATGAAAATGCGATGCAGTTCCACTCCTGAATTCAGAGGAGCACGTAAGAGTGAGCACCCCCCCTCTCTGAGGTCTGTTGATTCTGTAATTAGTAATAAGCAAAGAGGATATTTCTGAATTTTTTCCTTGCATGCCAGAATTCACTGCTAGTGAAAATCAAGATAATAGAAGCAAGCAAGGAGTTTCAAAGATCAACTGCAAAGGGACAGTTTAAGTCATTCAAGAATTGTCAGCAATTCAGTTGTAACGATTGAATTTATTTTTAGCAGAAATAAGTTTTAACACTTAAAAGTAAGGTTGGCCCTGTTAGGCCTGTCATTGGAGATCTGGACAGGTGAAAGATGGGTTAGGTTATAAACTTACCAAAACCAGACATTCTGTTTCTCAAATATGAAGAATTAAGAAGAGATAATTGTATTCATGAGAAGGCATAGCTTTTAAAGTCCTTGCTATAGTTAGTCTTGTTCCAACGGTGCCGTGTGACCTTACATGGCTATATTAGGTGGATGTTTTATGATTTGAAAGTTTGTATTTAGTTACGCATGATGGAATTAAAAGTAAATCTTCCCATTAATAGCTTTTCTGTCATTTTGCTTAACTTGTGATTGCTATTCCTTTGCAAACTAAAAAGTATCAGCTAAGGGGCAGGCCTGGTGGCATAGTGGTTTTAAGTTCACACACTCAGCTTCAGTGGCCGGGCTTCATGGGTTCAGATCCCGGGCACAGACCTATACACTGCTCCTCAGGCCATGCTGTGGTGGCATCCCATGTACAAAATGGAGGAGGATTGGCATAGATGTTAGCTCAGGAAGAGTCTTCCTAGAGCAAAAACAGGAAGATTAGCAACAGACGTTAGCTCAGGGCCAATCTTCCTCACCAAAAAAAAAAGTATCACTTAATGTACATTTAATTTTAGAACAATTACTACGCAAATGACATAAAAGTTTATAACATTCCTGATGTCTGCATTTGTCCCTTGGCTGGTGTTTAGGTAGTGGCACTGGGGGACGTTCCAGATGGTACTCTGGTCACTGTGATGGCGGGCAATGATGAAAACTACTCAGCCGAACTGAGAAATGCTACCGCAGCCATGAAAAACCAAGTCGCAAGATTCAATGACCTCAGGTTTGTCGGTCGGAGCGGAAGAGGTATGTATCTGTCAAAACTGAACTTGAATCACAAAGTATTTACATGGCAACAAAGCCAAATTTCAAAACTTCTAGAAATTTCTGTCATGGGATCCCTTGAAACGGTCTTTCTTCTTGTTATTACTATTACATCAAGCTTTTAAAAAATATTTATTTAAAATTTAATTTTTTTAATGGAATCTAGCTTTACATTATTGCCTTCTATTATTGAATTGGTTTAAGACTGATTTGGAACATGCAAAACCTGAATTGTGAATTTCAAAGAAACCCCTCAGATCTTTACTAAAATGTAAAAATATAAAACTTACCATGATGGAAACTAGGATTATACAATTGGAGTTCTCTGTTTGGTAATTATCAGAAATCTACTTAATGGAAGCCTTTAACTTAGGATCCATGTGTCATCTGTGACAAGTGACAGAGCTTCAAATGTCACTTCTAATAATTTTAAGGGATCTATAGTGTAAGGATTATTGAAATGTGGTTTCAAGTAACCTTATGTATTTATGGTAAAATATGAAGAAATAATGTTAGTATCATTCTGATTTGGTAAATTTGATGGCAATATGACCTTCCTGTTATATATAATTTGGATGTGTTATTATTATTTGGGGGAGAGGTTGGGCCCAGTTAATATTTTAGGTATGAATGATATTGAAAACTGGATTATTCAGAGGAACTATTCCATCAATGAGGTTCTATGTGTTGTTTTGTTTTTCTTTGCCCCTTATCAAAGTATTAGAGCAGGAAGAGGAATATTGGCTCGTTGTAATCTCCTTTGGTTTTCAATTATTTTCAAATATTGTGTTTTCTCTGGATTTTAAGAACCTAAGTTGTATTTTATAAATAGCAATAGTACGAGAAATTTAACTGAAGGAGGTAGGATAGCTTGTTTTGCAAAACTCATTTTTGTAATATAGTATTGGATAAGCTTACGAATAACAGTTATTTCGAGTATAATAAAAAGACCCGATAAATACCTAAATAACAGTAGATGGCTCTTGTATTGAAAAAAATAAAAGTATAACCAATGGATATTTAAATATGAGAGTAATCATAACTCTTTGTGAAGGCATTCAAAAATATGACAGTCTGTGTTCTTAGGGAATTTGATTAGTTGAGGAGGGGAAGGGGATAAAGGCGTGTTGATTTTTTTGGCTATTGTTTTTACTATCCTAGCTGTCTGGAACATTTTCAAAATAGAATCATAGGTGGAGAAAATTAAAAAAACTTATACCGTGATTGAACATATATGTTCATAGTACTAAGTATGTTAATAATAGGGTAATACAAAGAAAATTATATCTACTTATTGACAGTATGAGAGATGCTATAAGGTATAAAAGCATAAGTCATTAAATGGGTTCACTTGTTATATTAAAAGTCCCCGCCTTTCAGTAAATGGAATTCACATTATGATTCAGAGATGTGTGTTTAGAAAAGATCTTGAAGGCTTTGGATGAGTAGCTGGCGGAGTGGATGAGAAGCCAATAAAAAACCAAGGCCCCACTGCCTGGTCCATGCCTACCAGCCTAGCTAAGACTCTTAATTCAATTCTTGTGGATTTCTGCTATTAGGAATCGATTGCCGAGTGTCATTTGGTTGCATTTCCAGAGAAAGTAATATCATCATTTGCAATCTACGTGTCAGGTTTTGGTTATAAAAGTTTTGGAAACTATTTAATGGCCCATGCCAGGGACATTTTCCCGTAAGAAGTTCAGTGGTGGCTTTCTGGCAATGTGCAGTAAGTCGGTGATAATGAAGAATGAGATTTTGAAAGCGGCGAGCTTCCTTTTCTGGCGTGGAGGGCTGGTCTCTCGTCCCCCATTGGCCATCTCTGTTTTGAGTGGGTGACTAAGAGGTGCTTGTGTTTACTTGGGTAGCAGTGAACTGTTTCCCCAAGGTGTGGATTGTTTGCATTCGGCTGCCTGATTCGTGCCAGTATGCCCTTGGGTTTGCATAAACCCCAAATAGTAAAATAGCCGTAACCAAGGCTGGGCTGTCTTTTGATAACTTGGAACAGGAAAATTAATTGAAACGCCATAAATGGACACTCTCTGTTTTGAACGGGCTCTGTTCCCACGAGTGATAAAAAGCAATCTAAAATACAGGAACCCCAACTGCACATTTGACCCAATTATGCTTACCACGTATGTTGTCGGTCTTGAGTGATTTTTTTGGGGGGGTGGGTACTACAAGCTGTGAAAAGGCCCCCTTCGAGTCTGTCTCATAATTTCTCTCCAGACTCGTAAAATACAACTTGATTTTACTCTTTCAAGTGTAAGTGTCAACATCAAAGCCTGCCAGATTTTTTTTTTTTTGCAATTTGCTTCCCATTACAGAGAGAGCAGATGATTCTCACTAATTTTGACAATTAGTCTTAATCTTCCTCCCTGAATCTTTTCCTTTAAAAGTTTCATTACATTTTATGAAGCGATCTTAAGAATATCTACTGTTTCATTTTCTGTTTTTGAAAATGTGCCTGAAAACATGTCATTGACATCCACACACCACGCAGTGGCCGAGAAGGTCCCGGCTGTTGGCTCATCTCAACATTTCAATGCCAATTTCACATTCTGTCAAATGGCACTGGGCTGATGGATTCTCAAAGGGGCCTGGTGCTCAGTTCCAAATGAAGGGTAGAGAAAGAAAATCTTTTTTCTTTTCCCAGCCACCAGTCCATGGGGATTGTAAAACCTCGTAGAATTGCCAGAGGTTGAACATGGAAGGGTTTTTCTCTGTTCTACAAAACTGATCTGTCTGGGCGTTGGCTGACGTCCAGGATCACAGCTCCTAACCTCGGGTTCAGCCTGCAACTGGGAAAACCTGCCCGTCCAGCTTTTAAGGCCTTGCTGACAACACTGGCCCCTAAAAAATATTCATGAAGGCTTCAGCAGTCTGAACCTTCTTCCTTTTCTTCCTTCCCCTCCTTTCTCTCCCTGTCAATTTAAATCTTGCTTAGGGTATATCTCATCCTTGGAATTTTCTCAATTTAATTCAGTATCTCCATATAAATTGGCGTTCCTTTACAATGGAAGAAGAGACAGCGGCTCCCTGGAGATGAGAGATTATGTTGAGCACACACGTTGTTGTTCAGAACCATCCACACTTAACCACTGGTTCTGGGACTCTCCCTTACCTGCAGAGAATCCAAGTTCAGGATCAAAAGGAATTCTCTTTGTCGAGGTTAGTTAGTAGCTGTTTACATCAGTTTACACCTGCAGTTCAGGCAGGTGCTATTGATACTTTCAGTTACAAGAAAGTGCATCACAGCTGCAGCTGAGAGACATTTAACAAATTTTAGCAGTGAAATCTGTGAGTGCTTCCGTCTTGTTGGAGTACTTAATCAGTTGGAAAGGCATCGATCAATTGGGTAATACGACTTTAGTTAATTCATTTTAGAACCAAAGAGGAAATCTACCAGACCATATCATCAACCACATAGTAAATGGGGGGAGAGAATCCACTCCAAATTTCCTTCTAATTTTTCTAAGAATATGATTTTTAATCCTTTGGGAACATCATAGATAATTTTGAAAATCCTTTGGAAGCCTTCTCCCAAGAGAAAAAAATGCATATGTGCACTTAACACACACAGTTTCATGTATATTTCGGTTTCCAGGGCTACTAAAGCGCGTTTATGGGCCTTCCGGGGATCCATGGACCCCCAAGCCAAGAATCTACATATTTGAAATTTTCCTTGACCATGGAGGGTCAGCCTAGCACTGTGCTGCGCATTGTAGATAACTGGAAAATGAATAAATAAATGAATAAATGAGGTAGATGTTCTTCTTGGCCCCTGTGCTGTTTTGGTTACACCTGTTTTTATTATAGCCGGGACCTGGTTTGTTTAGTTAGGAATGTAGATCCCGTTCAAACTGCTGGTCCAGACCTTTGAAAGGCCATCAGGTGTGCCCGCACGTAGCTCCTTGCAACGAGGAAGGACCCATTTTATCATTGAAGTGGCAGCCTCTTCTCTAGCGACTGCCTGGGCCTCTGGCTGCAGAGTTGCAATGTGCATTCCGCCACCAGCCCAGTGAGGACACATGTTCTCCGGTCTGTTGGGACAGGGTTTAATTTCTCGGTGGAATTTGAGTTTATGTTGACCTCCCTGGCAACTTTAATCTTGCCCACTTTCAAAATAGTACCCTTTCCCAACGCTTTTATAAAATGAAATTCCTTCATTATGTTCTTGCTGTGGATGCCTTCCCAGACATAATATTTACTCGGTCACAATCTAGGTTATTGCATATTTGGGTAATGTTTGTTACTTAAGGCATGTTCATTCTTAAGTTATTTTACATTATTTGGGGAACAGTGTGAGGAGGTAGCCTCTCAGATGAGGGAAAGACTGTGGTTGAGATGAAGAGAAGGTACATTTAGAAAAGGATAAACTGTACTGGTATTTTAAATGAAAAGAGACATGTCTTTATGGAGTGGTTATTACTGAGAAATGGTCTGAATGACTCACAATACTGTCATAGGATCCAAGTCATTCTCTAGTCCATCACAGACTCATATAATAGGGGAAGGAAAAATTCATCTGACAACCCCAGAGTTGTTCATGGATAACATTCAAGATAATAAGCTGGCTGTCAGACCTCCTGGAGAGAATTCTAAGGAAAAGACATGAATTGTATTAAAACCAACTCTCCTATTTTTTCTCCTTTTTTCTTGGTTGTTATTGATCTATATGTTAAAATAATATATATATTATTATAATATTATGTATTATATATATTATATATATATAAATCTGTTTCCAGATTTCAGTGTGGGCAAATATGGATGAAAAAAGACCCAGCCTCTGATACGCCAAGCCCCAGGCAGCCCTAGCAAATAATCCCTTTAGATGGCAGGTCCACAGCTTGTGTCCATGTAGAATTCATCTCGAGAGATCAGGTTTCTCGTTCTGTTGCACATTTGCCAATAAAAGAGTAACAACACTTTCTTAAAGCAAGTTGCTCCCTGCCCCCAATCACTGCCACCATCAGTCACCCAATAACCAGTCTCTGTCCTGCTTAATGCCATGGCAGGGACCAAGGAGAAAAGCTTTCTTGAAAACTGCTTGTGCCTGGAACACGCTGTTTCACAATTTATTCCTTCTTGGTGTGCTTGCTGATTTTATGAAGTGCCAGGCAAAGCTGATGGTGTCAGACAGCTTGCTTAAATTGAGATTATTTGTATGAACGATATTTCAGAGTTGATGGGCAGAAGCTAGACTTCTCTCCACCCACCCTCCACCCCTTCCTTGCCAGCCAGCTTGCATGGGGTTGAGGTCGTTCTTTTTGGTGGGGACAGAGGACTATCAATCAGAAAGTGCCTCTGAGAGAAATGGTTGAGTGATTTTTAGAGCTTCCTGTTTCAGCAGCAAGCATCATAGACATAAACAGTGATCCGGCCAACGGCTGCAACGCTGCTCTGGTTCTAATAAATCAGTTTCGTATTTTCTTTTTGTGCCGGTTGGCGAGGGGCAAGAAAGGGTGGAGAAGACTGGCTATGGAAGAACATATTCGGTGTCTTTTTTTATTTTTAAAGAAAAATTACTTGTTGAAAAAGAGAGAGGGTGTACTCTCTGATGACTGTTTTCTTTCTGTTGATTAAAAAACAAGTTCAGATCAGTAAGAGGATGTTTATGCATAACCACATACTGTCCATATGGAGAGGTTATGTTGGACTTTTAGCCAGTGGGGTGCGTGTGTGTGAGTGTGTGTGTGCGCCCATACTTCCACTGAGAAGACTCTTCGGACCAAATTATCTTTGGGGACTGAATCCATGCTCATAACATCTCATCTGAAGCCCAAATGAAGCAATTAACAGAAATTAATAAGTGAGCAGCGTGGATTTAACGAGCTGCCTATGAGTACTTTCAAATGTGCCGGTTTTATCCGCTCACTCGTGGGGCGTGGGGGACATTGCTTCTCTTCAAGATTTTTGTATTTATAAACATGCATTAGTGGACATCAGGCACGCCTACCCTCCAATATTGGTTCTGGTGAGAGTCCCGCATTCAAAAGAGACATCTCGTTCCGTATTAAGAACGGAGCTATGTGAGCGATTCGTTTTGTTTGGCGCTGATTTGGGCTTCCAGCATGTTGCTCAGCCTCTATTAGCCTATATGGGGAAGCGTATCCCATTTAGAAATTCCATTTTATGTCACTGAACTTTCTCCAATGAGAGTTTCAGGGAGTTGAGGACCCATAAATCGTAAAGTGATCGCAATAACCTCCTTCGAGAGACTCGTGGCCGTTCTGCTGCAGGATTCAAAATGCGCTTCCTCTGATTTCCCCGGTGAGGAAGCGTTCATTTAGGAGCCACTTAAAATTGTGTTTTTCGCAAAGAGGATGTAAGCAAATTTCCTGTTTATTTTTCAGCTCAGATTAATCCCTGCTTTTACCTTGAGATTTAAGACCGTCATGAAGAATGCACAGGCAGCCCCGACTGCAGAACCCACCACCTGCCCCCAACCTCCTCATTCAGGGAAACTCCCAGTCTGGTTAATGGGAGGGCTGGCCTGTACCCTCACAGTGGTGTGTGGCCCTGCCTGAGTCACCTTATGCAAACAAAGGAGACTTTCCTTGGCTCAGACAAAGGCAATGCACAGGAATATGGGCGGTCTGAGCACACACAGTTGGTGATCTGTGTGCTTATCAGATCTCGGCAGACAAGGCGAGGAGGGATGGGCCCGTTTGGAGGTGGAAAGGCTCCAGTTTGCTCAAGGCATTGGTTTTAAGTTTTTATAGATGTTTTTCCTTCATTCTACTTGAAACCAGTGTATAGAGTACAGTCAGCATCTATGTATGTATCTATCTATCTATCTATCTACCTACCTACCTACCTACCTACCTATCTAGCTAGCTATGTATCTATCTGTCATTACTGAGGAACTGGTCTAAGCTCATCTCATAATCAGGCTTCATTTGCCTCTTTATTTTTTTATGTTTTATTTTTTTGTGTGTGAGGAAGATTAGCCCTGAGCTAACATCTGTTGCTAATCCTCCTCTTTTTTTGCTGAGGAAGATTGGCCCTGGGCTAACATCCATGTCCATCTTCCTCTACTTTATATGGGACGCTGCCACAGCATGGCTTGACAAGCAGTGCATCGGTCCGAGGCCGGGATCCGAACCTGCAAACCCCCGGCCACCAAAGCGGAGCATGCAACCTTAACCGCTATGCCACCAGGCCGAATTTGCCTCTTTAAATGATGTCTCTCCAGTTTGTACAACACTGGGTCTTTCCAAATGTTCTGCCTTCGTCATCCTATTTGAAACCTCAGGCCAGGTCAGAGTGGGTATCTTATCTACCTATCTGCTTATCAATTTTGGTGATGGTCTCACTGAGTGGTGCCCAACTGGGGTGATTTTGACCACCAGGGACATTTGGCGATGCCTGCAGACGTTTTTTTTTGTCACCACTGAGGTGGAAGCAGTGTCACTGGCATCCAGTGGGTGGGAGCCAGGGGTGCTGCTCAGCACCCCCCAGTGCCCAGGGCAGCCCCCCGAGAGCAGAGATCTGCCCGATCCAGAATGTCAGTCATGCTGAGACTGAGACACCCGTATCCAGCTCCACACTCCTTCAGAGTAAGTTGTAAAATGTCTCCTCTGGCCCTCTTTCCTAACACTTCTTGCCTCTCTACAAAATTTATGAAAAACGTATTTAAAAAGTTCACACAAAAAATTAGAGAGCATCACTGAATATTGAAGTCTTTTTAAAAAATAGGAAACGTACGAGTGTCCTGTGTGCATAGAATTGTACCATCTCGGCACATCCTGGCTCGGGGAATGTATGGTGGCTGGAGGGAGGCTGGGGCCGGGTGGGCAACCCAGCAGAGGAAGCTCTTCCTGGAGGACACACCCGATGCAGCCACACCCTCAGGAATGTCACACAGGTGCAGGTCCACAGGGACCGTCAGAAACAATAAAAGTGCACTGTTGGCTTCTCAGTGCTCAGCACCACCCCCCACCCCCTCCCAATGCTTCAGCCAGGGGACCACAGATACAGAAACACGAATTGATGTGAGTGGACACTGTCCACTTGAACTAAAAAATGCTAAAAGCAAGGTCCTGGTATGCATCACCTACAGACACCTTGCAGGCACCAAAAAGGGCTCGGTCTGCACACCTGAAATAAAAACGGAGGAAATGCATGAAAGGGGTGGAGAAGGAACCGAGGCCAATATGCCGGCCATCTCTGAGACAGCCCTGGGTTTGCTGCCACAGGCTGGGTTTGCAGGTGCCACAGGCAGACAGCTGGCCTGGTTCCTCCAGGGCTTTCTCCCACCTGCCCTGACGTGTTAGTTCTGCCATCATCACCTGTTCTCCATACTGAGATTCAGGGAAAGATTGCTGGAGAGAAAAGTCTGAGAAAAGAGTCTTCTAGGTGTTTTTGGTGCATCAAGGTGGTGGCTGCCGCAGGTCGAGTGTCGTGAATACGTTTTGCTGGGCGCGCTCTCCCTGGTTATGTTTGCTTGCTTGCTTTTACACTGCATGGGGACCCTCATTCCTAACTTTCTTGCCCCAAGTATACATCTGCTTCTTTAAGCTCCCCTCAGTAAAGCAACCAGCTCCCCGATTCAGCATGGAGATCAGTTGCGTGTCAAATAAATGAGACTAGGAAGAGTGAACCGTCCAAATGGGAGTTCCCGGGCAGCGTCTGCACCAGGACGGCACAGGCCCACATGCTGCTCCTAGATGTGCCTGGGAGTGAAGGTCGCTGGGGAAGGAGCTCGGGAACAGCTGTGGCATGCACGGGTGCACGGCAGTGGTAACTGAGACCCATGGAAAAGACATGAAGATGTGGCCGGAAGCCCCCAGGAGGGGGACTCCCAAGAATTTTCAAATCCCAAAGATTCAGTCCTTAACCAGAAAAGCACCCTGGGGTGTCATCAGTAGTTAGATCAGTGCCAACACAGAGCAGGGTCTCATTAAAAATCTTTACATGAGGGGCCGGCCCAGTGGCATAGCTGTTAAGTTCACGTGCTCCACTTTGGCAGCCCGAGGTTCGCAGGTTCAGATCCCGGGTGCAGACCTACACACTGCTTATCAAGCCATGCAGTGGCAGGTGTCCCACATATAAAGTAGAGGAGGATGGGCACGGCTATTAGCCCAGGGCCAATCTTCCTCAGCAAAAAGGGGAGGATTGGCAACAGATGCTAGCTCAGGGCTAATCTTCCTCACCAGAAAGAAAAAAAAAAGAATCTTCAAATGAGTGACTACCCCAGGACTCTTTCTACTCTGGGCCTTAGAGCCTAGTGGTTAGTACACAGACTTGACTGGCTTCTCCACTCAGAGGAAGATGTCTCTTGCCCGGCACTATCGACATTTAGGGCTTATTACTCTTTGTTGTGGGGCCATCCTGTGCATTGCTGGATAGTTAGCAGCATCCCTGGCCTCTACCAAGTAGCCAGTAGCCTTGTCCCTCCCAGTCTGACAACCAGGAATGTCTGCAGACATTGCCAAATGTCCCCTGGGGAGGTGGGGTGGATGATCGCCCCTGGTTGAGAACACTGGCTTAAAGCTGTGTGTCCTGAGCAAGTTACTTAACCTGTCTGAGGCCGATTCTGCCTTTGTCTATGGGGCCGGGGGATACAGTGAGGATTACCTGAGATAAGACACACTTTAGAGGTTACTACTTTGCATGGTAAGATCTGGTGCAGTGACACTCACTCTGCAGAGTAGATGATGGAAACTCTGTGAGCTGGTAACAAACAAGAGCAACCAGGACCTCCTTTTTTGTTTCTCTAAGTGGATGAGTTTTCCAGGAGGGAACATCAACCCTTATCCTCCTTCTTCAGCCCCACAGAGTTCTCAGGTCCCGAAAGGGTTATCCACAGCAGGCCCTGGGATTTCAGATTAGCAATGGAAGAGACGAAATTACATATGTACTGTAATTCGAAGCACTGTTTTCATGGGAAAAGGAGTTCTCCCAACTCAGCCCTTCCAGCTCTTTTGTCCAAACATTAATGGCGTGCAAATATTTATGATTCATACATGCCCCTTTAATTCCCGATCGTATTTTCACAATCAACACTGCGCTTTAACAATGAAGCAGAATAATCCCTTTGTCCTGTCACTAGGCTCTGCAGGCTGGCACCCAGCAGCATCACATTCTTCCTGCGTGGTAATTGCCGGCTCCACCCAAGTCGAGGGGAGTTTTATAGTAGTGCCACGGCGCCTCGCCTTGGACTGTACTTAAGGACATCCCGGCTGTTCCAAGGAAGCCATTTTAAGGTTGTATCTCAGCGTCTGCAGAAACTGCATGTGAACATCCATGCTTGTTTTTCTTTTTTTGGCCACATATAAGTGGAGAATTGATTCATCGGGCTGTGACTTGGAGAAGTATCTTACTACACTATTATCTTGCATTCTGCCCAAATCCATGAGGTCTAGGTTACACCAAAGCTATTATGTCTCATTGATAGTCCTCGGATTCACAACAACATAGAAACATGCACCTCCATTTGTAATGATTCTGCAGGCGTTTGGAAGGTAGAGTGACATAGTATGAGAAGTGGGTGTTCTTGCAGGACTCACTGAGATGTGCTGGCCTCAGTCTCCCCGTCTGTGCAATAGCTATGACAGTGCTTTTCATATACGCCTTGAAAAGTTGTTAGAATGATTTAAATGAGATGATGTGTGTGTAACAAGACTTAGGAAAAAGAGCTACCACTTGCCTTGGCGTTGTTCTTCCTGCTACAGACAGACTCGCTGAGGAAGGAAAGAGCAGGGAGGAGTTAGCATGTGTCTTGCTGAATCAGAAAGGCAGGAATGATGCTATTTTCCACTATCCGCTCCTCGATGGCAAGGAATTTGTATTCCTTTATCCTACTAAGAACCTATAAAATGAGAGTGCCTGAGACACAGCAGGAACTACATAAATATCCATAAATAAATACATGAATAATAGTAATATAATCATTCCAGCTGGGCACTGATCATGTGACGGACCTTGTGTTCTCTGTTTTAATTGGTGAGCCTCTCATAGCCTTGGGACCCTTTCCAATCAGGGAAGTATAGCGTCCATTGCTATTTTATTAGAACTGTCCCCCACCCTCCTAGAGGTCATTTAGTGAGGGCATTTCATTCATTCATTCATTCATCAGATATGCATTGTGTACCAACTGTGTGCCAGGCACTGGGTTCCCATTGCAGATACAAAGTTCAGCCAAAGAGGAGCCACAGCCTTTGGGCGCCAGTGAGGGACCAACAACTCAGCAGGCCATGGCCGTTCTGAGTGGTCAGTGCAATGGATAGGTGTGACGGGAGCACATGAGCAGCAGTGCTTAACCTAGTGAAGAGGCTAGGGGTCTCCTGGTCAAATTGTCATCTCAGCTGAGACATTTCAGGGTGTGGAGGAGGCTGTCCAGGTGACGGCATCCAGAAGAGGATCCAAGCAGAGAAAACAGAGTTGGGGAGGAACATCCGGCCGGTTGAGGAGCCAAGACATGCTTGGGCAGCCAGCTGGGGGAGGCCTTGGAGCGGGATGAGACTGGGAGAGCTGTGAAGGGCTGTGACACCCACATTGGGAATCTGGTCCGGTCCTAGTGGAATATGGAGACCCACTCACAGGTTTAAAGCAAGGAATTGACATCACCAGGTACAAATGGTAGAAAGATGCTCAGATTGCACGCAGAAGGATGGAAGGTGCGTTTGGAGGGGACTCGGGGGCTTAGAGACCAATCCAGAGACTGAAAACTCCCATTTCTCCTTTCAGGCAGCCTCAGACATGTGTATATCCAGCTTGCAAACACCCCATTTGGTAAATGTCGCTGTACCTAGACGTCAGCTCCCACAGGCCAGGCCATGCCCACTGCACCCCCTAGCCTTGCCTCAGCTTCTCTCTTTTGCCCGCTCAGCCTCCGCCCCCATCTGCCCTCACTGCTTCCTGCAGCAGCTGCTGTGGGAGTTAAAAGCTGGGCAACGGGAACTGAGACCCCGAGGCTGCCTTCCCATCAGAACGTCCACCCCTCCGGCCTCTCTGCGCAGTGCCCCGTGGTGTTGGCTGTGTGTTTGAGGCACTGGGCGATGGGCACAAGCAGGGTCAGGGTGAGGACTAGGTCAGCCCCGGGAGGTCACTTTGGTCACCTGCCCTGTGTTAACCTCTAGCCCCATGAGTGGCGACGGGAGAATTTGGATGCGCCAACCAGAAGGTTCTCCTGGCAGTAGGCGAGGCCATGACCTCAAGAGGGCTGTGAACTCAGGGTCTTGAGGGTGTTTGGGCTAAAAGGATTAAAACTTGATTCCTCAACCAAGATACCCAGGAACTGTGATACCAAGAGAAAAGAAAGATCAGAAAGGGACCGCGAAATCTGGGGAAAAGAAATGCAAAATCTCGTGAGCATCGTGGCGCCTTGGGGTTTGGTAAATATTCTTCCTGCGGAGACAGGCTGGCCCACCATTCCGTCTATAAGGCGGAGTTCACACCCATGCCACGGAAAAGGAAAGCCGTGCTTTCCAAGTGGAATCAGCCATCATAAAGAACCAGCTGTCAAACTGAAAGTTCACAGAATAATTCATTGATCCATTTATGAAACATTTTTTCATGCCTCAGAACAGAAGATGCAAAGATTAATAAAACGTTGCCCCTGTCCTCAAACAACTCATTTTTATAGAACATCTCCAGAGAAAACGCTTTGCATGTTTTTGGCTTTCTTAAACAGCTATTTTTCAAATGATCCATCATTTCAAAAAAAAATGTATTTTTTATGGAAAACTGAGTTCTGTGTTTAAAGCACCTGACTTTCAGTCGACTTTTGGGGGTTGTCCTTGTGCCAATAGCTTGGGCCTCTCGTCTGCATTTTGGAGGCAGGTGGAACTAGATAAATGCCTCTGCAGGCACAAGGGCACTTTGCACACAAGTACACTGACATCTTAATTTCAGTTCAATTTAGTGAAATCAGGAAATTTTGTGCAAGGTGAAGCTTTTGTACCCTATTCAAAAATCCCCAAATAAATAATTATACAGCTCCACTGTCAAAAATAATGGTAAGTGTTTGGGTAAGGAAATGGATGAGGAGCGAAAGCATGAATTTTGACCATTAGGTTGTTTCAGTGGAAAAGTGAGAGACGTAAATTAAAAATACTTTGTGAAAAATACCCCAAATTCAGATTTCGCCCAGAATCTGGGGATGCATTAATTTTAATACTTAGTTACCCGTGATCAATATTAGACCCAGCACAATCTACACAGTAAAATGAGAAGTCTTCCTGCAACATTTCAGAATCTTTTGGGATTTCCAGAATTTGCAAAGAGCAAAACTTGAGCCTTCCCTGGCTTTTCTTGGTTCTCAGAAGCTGTGTTTTTTTTTCTTGGACTTTTTATTGCTCTCTGGTTTTTTAACGTTTGCGAGCACGAGTGGCTTTCCTGCAGAGATGCACAAATGTGTCGAGATTGTGATGAACATGTTGAGATGTGAAAAATGTTGTGATTGCGTTTCCTAAGCTGCATGACCCCCAGGGCAGACCGTCGTCCTCCGTGCACACAGCCTACCCTTGCGTGACAAAGAGCAAGTTTCACATCCCACCGAAACTGCCCCGAAAAGGAGAAGATGACTCGGATCCAAACCTACACCAAGGAGAGGGACAGAAACAGAGGCAAGTGGCTGAGGAGCCAACACAGGCGGACTGGCTACCCACGCACCAAACCTAGAGAAGGATGCCCACAACAGGACAGCAGTCAGAGGGTCTCGTCTCAGACACCCGCTGGCATAGGAGGACAGAGCTGTGATGTGACAGGCACGATCTTCTAAATATAGGATTCCACTCCCGGACAAGAAACGATTTCCAGTCGCCTTTTCGCCTTCTGTTCTTCTGCCTGCCCTCGCCCTTTGGGGAGCAGCGTGCGCATGTGCAACAGTCCTGGGATTTAGCCACTTCCCAGATGTGGTGAAGAAGCAGAGGGTGTCCCGGGCCCTGCGGAACTACAGGGTCCAGCTGTGGATTTATTAGACCGCAGTCAGCTGTTGGAGTTCACCGGCCCCGGGCCGTGATCGGGCTGGCTAATAGAGCACAGCCCCGGGGCCTCATGGGCCTTGGAGACTGTGTCACGGCAGCAAGTGTCCAGGAAGACTCACCCCGTGACCTTCTTCCCAACTAAATAAAGCAGGGAATATTTTGCGCTGGCATTTGGATGAACAAGCTGGCGTCAAGGGGGGCGACACATGCTCCAGTGGGGAGCATTTGGCTGGCTTGTTTATAAAGCAGGATCAGCCAGTCACAGGTGTTCCTTACGCAGGTCGCCAGCTGGCGGGGCGGGAGTGAACTTGAACTTGAAGTCCGAGTCCAGTGTGCAGCTTTCCTGATGGGTCCTTGGATCTCATTCCACCAGCCTGCCCGCTGCCCTCTCTGCTTTGCTGGAATTCCTAGAGAAGAGGATGGGCCTGGTGGAGCTCTGCCAGCACCGCCTGCCGAACGCTGACACCCACACCCGCCTTCCCCCATCAGACCTCAATACCACTTCATCACTCACCGGGTCACCCACAACTCTGGTCTTTGTGGATTTATATTTCTCACATCTTTAATGATAATTAAACTGATATTCGCTGATTCATGATTTCATTTAACTTGCATAACAACACTATGAGATGGAAGGACTGTTATTACCTCCGTTTTACTGATGACAAAGCAGAGGCCCCAGAGAGGTTAAGTAACTTTCCCAAGGTCACACAGCTAGCAAGTAGTAGAGCTGGGATTTGAAGAAAGGCGGTTCAACTTGAGGGTTGACACTCTTAACTAGCGCCCTATGCATTTCTGCTTTCATGGGATTGTATAATCAACCCCTCATCTTTTGCTGCTTCCAGGCATAAGTCAAGACAACCCCTCCCTCCCTTGCCATTTCTTCCCACCTTATTCAGTCCTGGTGTTTGTGCTTCTAACTCGTATTCCTACTGGAACCCAACCACTGGCCAGAACCGTGGCTGCTGTTTGCGTTAGGTTTCCGTCAGTGGGGAAAGAAGGTCATGGTGCTCCCCTTTCCTGTGCTCCTTCCACTGTGAATCCTCGCACAGGGCACCTGTAACCCTGCAGCTTGCCCCCTGGGGAGCCAAGAGCTGCAGCTTTCAGAGTCACGGCCACCTGTGCACCGGCCAAGGCCTCTGTTTGTCTCATGAGGCCAAAGCCAGGCCTGCAGGGAGCCTTCCAGGTCTCCTGGCAAGGACTAGCTGCAGGCTACAGAAGAGAGCATCCGTCAGTTGTCTCTATGGCAGCCCCCTCCTCCCGCCCGGCATTTGGTCCTGCAGAGCGGATTGGGGACTGTTGTTACTGAGCCCGCCTGTCCTCCTCTGCTCTCCTCTGACTTACCAGTCTGGCCGCAGCTTGCTGAGAAAAACACTTGAGAATCTTGCACTCTCCACACCCACGCACTTAAAATACCAGGCCCATAGGTCATTTTAACGAGGGAATCTGGCCAATAACACGTGTGCTCTGGGCTGCAGCTACCATTTCTGCAGGTGCTAGCCAAGAAGGGCTGTGTCTCGGCGGGGATGGGCCGGGGCGGGCGGAGGGCTGAGCGCAGTGGCTCCCAAAGCTCAGAATGTCAGTCAGATGTGCCCACTGGCCGACTGTCGCCAGCCGTTGAGCACGGTGCCGGGTCTGGTGGGAAGAATACAAGAAGTAGATGGCAGGGTTTTCCCCGAGTGAAAAGAGGCCACACACACCGGTGAACAAAAGGTCAGCACGTATTACCTCTGTCTGTGGGGCAAGAAGCAGAGGTCCCCGTGCTCAAAGCTATAAACAAGAGCCCATTGTGAGGGAAAGGACCAGGATACCTCCGCCTTCGTAAACCATATTGTTGTGGCTGAAATGCCCCACCTATTTGCTAGATAGACACTTGTTGTGACTGCACATAAAATGATGGGCGTAAAATCATAGAATTGTATTATGCGCAGTGATGTCACAAATATTCACTTTCGTTGAATTTCATTCCCAATTACGTAGGCCAGTCTGTGGTTAACCAGGGGGCGTCATTAAGCACTTGACTGCCAGGAGCCCAAATTCGGCTCAATAAGAAACTGCTTTTGAACTATAACCCGGGCTAACAGTTAGCCATCGAGTACAGTATGGGTACATTAGAGTCACCGACACTACTGTCACTTTTTTGGGTAGTGGTAGAGCATGGAAACAGTACCACAAGTCCAGAGTCATGGTGCTGATGCCTCTAAGTTTGCAAGTCAAGATTTATGACCTCATGACAGTAATGTGAAGAATGGTGAGCATAAAGCTGGGAGATCTGGGTTCTGCTGTGTATGTGAGCTGTGTGACTTTGGGAAAATTACTTAACCTCTCTGAGCATTAGCTTTGCTACCTATTAATCCAGGACAATAAAATCTATCTTGTTTATTTCATGAGAGCATGTAAGGACCAAATGACATAGTAAATGGGAAAGTGTTTGAAAAGTTGTAAATTCTACACAGACCTAAAAATGCGAATATTATGAAGACAACGATTCTTTGTTGTCATTTAGGAAATCAAGAATAGGGTGATTGTAGGAGGGCCACCCCAGGGGTGGGACCATTCCCAGGGGTCAAACGCACAGGTGCCTTAGAGCAGTTGTGACTTGTAGTGCCAAGACCAGAACCCTTATGACATTTTGTTGTTTGTACTGGATTCAGTAGTGTTCCCTAAAAATTCATGTCCACCAGTAACCTCAGAATGTGATCTTATTTAGAAAGAAGGGCTTTGCAGATGGAATCAAGTTAAGGTGAGGTCCTGCTGGTTTAGGGTAGATCCTGCATCCAATGACCAGTGTCCTTATGAGGAGAGGGAGGTTTGGGAACAAGAGACACACAGAGAGAGGAAGGCCATGTGGGGACAGACACAGAGACTGGAGTGATGCTGCTACAAGCCGAGGCCTCTAGGAACCACCAGAAGAGGGTTGGCAAGGCAAGGACAGACGGATTCTTCCCTAGAGCCTTCAGAGGAAGCATGGCCCTGCTGACACCTTGATTTTGGACTTCTGGCCTCCAGAACTGTGAGACAATAAATGTCAGTTGTTTTAAGCCACACAGGTTGTGGTAGTTTGTTACAGCAGCCACAGGAAGCTACTACAGGATTTTCACAGAATTTCTGAAATGCTGAAGTTGCAGGCAGCAGAGGAAGCACTCAGGGGCATGCGCACACCTACACAGGGAGACGGGCACCGGGGGTGGGGGGGGGGCGGGGGGGCTGCATGCTCAGAAGATAAAATCAGAGCTGAAAATGATGTTGTATGTATCCCAGCATCCGCCTTGTTTTGCAGAGCAGGAAACAGATCTGGAAAAGTCAAATCATTAAATCATTTGTACACACGCTCAAATCTTCTAACTCTTTTTCAGGAAGAACCCCCACGTCCCGCCCGCCACACACACACACACACACACACACACACACACACACACACACCCTGCTCGGTCACTGGGGCAATGTGATTGTTCATTGCTTATATCTTCAAGGAATCTTTTTTTTTTTTCATTTCAATCCCCCCTCTACCCTGAAGCCCCCTCCCATTGTCATCCTCTCTCATCTTCTTGTGAGGGACACATGGTGGGTATAGAACATGACCCCTGCTCTAAGGCCTTTACAGCCACAGACCCCATTCAGCCCAACATCGTGATCAATCAAAGGGGAAGAATGCTTTAAGAGGCGCCAAAACAGCCACAAAGCGAACTGTAGTCATCAATGAAGGCCACCTAAAAGATGAGTGACTGACGCCTGACCTTGAAGCCAGGAAGGGGGTGTGCAGCCAGGAGGCCTTGATGGCTGACAAAGGGTCTGGAGGAAGAAAGAGCCCAAAGCAGAAACGCCCTGGCTTCTGGAACACAGAGGAGAGGAGCCAGGCGGGGGAGGAGGAGGAGTGGGTGAGAAATAACTCGTGGGTGGGGACTTATTAGTGAGAAGATCCTAGAAGCTGGTGGTGGGATTCCATCTTGATGGTATAGGTAATAACTCTAATAGGTTCTTGATGGAGAAGGGACAGACTGGCCCTAATGCTCAGAGGACCACGTGGATGGGGCTGCTCCCAGGGCTGCGGCTGCCTTTGCTCCTTTGACTGGTGCTTGGAAAGCCCAAAACTACACAGCGAGATGGGAGTGGACCTGGGTGCCTGCCTCCACCTCGGCAGGCCATCCTTGCTGGGCCTGGCCCGCAGCCTCTCCTGCCCATTCCTCCCCTTTAGCTACTTGCCAGGGGAGAAAACAGTCTGGGTGTCACCTGGTGACATTTGAAGGATGTCCTAAAGATTGCAAATCCCTAACGCCCCAAAGGATTCGTCTCCAGGTTCCAGGAGACGAGGCCAGCTGATGCGGAAGACGAATTTGGTTGAGGCCCTCCTGGTCTCCGCCAGAGCTCCGACCCCATGGTGCACCCCTCCCCAGACAGCATCCTTGCCTAACCTGTTAGACAGGTCGCCCTTGACTTTGGTTATGCAGCCATGCCAGACAAGGCCAGTGTCATCATCACTGGCAATTCTTCTTGCCATAGTCTTTCATTCAGACAGAATACGAATCCTTGGGGATTGTTTGGTGGGGATTTTCATGATTAGGCATCACTGGCTTGCTGTGGCCAAAGATTATATTGTCATTGGGCATTTTTCCCTGGCCGTCTTTTGTATTAAAACATACGTGAGGGTTGAAAAAATTCTGTTCTTACTAACTTGGGGAAAGAAGGCGATTTGATTTTGTTAGCAAGTTGGGGAATGGGTGGTCCTGTTTTGCTTTCCTCTCCTTTTGTTTTGCTTTCATTTCATGCTGCATGATTAAGAGGAGAAACTCTGTGTTAATTATTAATTGATGTAGGAGGTCTGAACATCAGGCTTAGTCAAACCTTAGGATCCTCTTGTGTAGCTATGAGAAACAGAGAAGAGAAATAATGGAAGTGAGCACACACACACACCCCTTTGAATACCGTGTGCCAGATACTGTTTTAACAGTTTTACTCATATTAACACATTTTACCTCCCTCTAAATTCTATAAGGTAGAAAAAGTTATATGTACCCATCTTCCATGTAAGGACACTGAGGCACAGAGAGGTCAAGTGCCTTGGCAAAGTTCAGCTAGCCAGAATTGAAACCCAGAGTCCATCCTCTGAACTACTTGGCCAAGAAGAAATGTTTGAAATCATTAATATATTTACATATTAATAATTATATTATTAATATTAATTACTATATTATTTATAAGTTAGTAACTGTATTATAAATTATAAATATATTTTTTAAATAATTTTTAAAAGTTATTAAAAGCAGGCTGGCCCTGTAACCTAATGGTTAAGTTTCACATGCTCTGCTTCGGCAGCCTGGGTTTGTGGGTTCGGATCCCAGACGTGGACCCACACCAGTCATCAGCCATGCTATGGCGGTGACCCATATATAAAATAGAGGAAAACTGGCACAGATGTTAGCTCAGGGAAAATCTTCCTCAGGAAAAAAAAAAAAATTAAAACAGTGTATAAAAAAAGTTATTAAAAGCATCGCATTAGACATATGCGATGAAGACACGCTCACATTTCATAAGTATCTGTAAAATGTTCAGATGGAAATCATGTGCATATAGATGTTTATAAGACTTACTGAATCTCCATCTGTCAGTTACATATTCTTGAGTCCATTTATTGACTATGAATTTTGCCTGTCCAGTCCCATGAGGGCCTCTAATAACATCCAGCATTTAAAAATAATATTTAAAATCAATCAGCAATTAGTATTTTTGAGAGTCAGCGGGAATAATTTTAATCTCGCCTACCTTCAAACTTAGGAATTCTATCTTTCCTAATCCTTGGAGGCAAACAACGTTAGAGGGAAAGATAGCTGTGGTTTCTTTTACTCTTTTTTGCCCTGAGTTTATAAAAGGCGGGGACCGTGGTAGGGTGGGGAGTGGATAGCTGCCCATCTGATCCTATGTTCCCTGGGGTCTTGACTTGAAAGAAAACAAATCTGAATCTCTCTTGATCCTGTGTTGTTTATTGATGATTAAACGAAAGCCATGTGACTCTGCGAGGTGTTACGTCTAGACAGACACCAGAGGTGTGCATTCCAGAATTTAAGCAAAGCCAAACTCAAGGGAATATTGGAAAAACCAATCACGTGTGCTAAAGTTCTGCCACCTTTCCAGTTTGAGGGCTGGAAAGCACAAATTCATGGTCAATTACGCAGCAGGTAGATTCAGGCCGTCCCCTCATCCTTCTGTGTTCTCTTTTGTGTTCCCACAGGGAAAAGCTTCACTCTGACCATTACCGTCTTCACAAACCCACCACAAGTTGCCACTTATCACAGAGCCATCAAAATCACAGTGGATGGACCCCGAGAACCTCGAAGTAAGTGGGCCCCCCTGGGGCTGGCACACTCTCTAGGCTGGTACATCGGGCACTGGGGATGGTGTCTCAGAATCCTTAGGTTTGACTGGCCTCGCTCAAATGTGGCTAAAACCTCTGCCAGAGGGGGATGTCAGGCCCCTGCAAGGAGAAAGAATTTTATTGTTGACACTCTCCCTCCTCAAGTGTTATTTCTGAGCACTGGGCTCTTTCTGAAGCATCCTTTTAGAGGGCAGAAGAAAATTAGGCTGACTCAAGTGCATGTTAGAACCATTTCAGGGCTGCATGAGGCTAAAGACTAGTCCCTCAAATACACAGTGAAGTTCAAGAGGATCTGAAACAAACAGTGAATGGAAGATTGGCCAGACATAGGGGTGGCCAAAAAAAGCCTGAGGGTCAGAGTGGACCACAAGGGGCTGATTACCATCCATGCTGGCCTTTTATTCATTTGTTAAGGCTGGAGATGAAAATGACCCTTTTCTTTCTGTGGCATAGATCAAAATCTTATTACAGGATTGTTTAAAATAGAGAATGGGAGGGTAGAAGAGCGCCCAGGGGAAAACCAGTAAATATAGAAAGATGGTACCAAAAAAATAACTCCTGTGAGGAAAGCTTTTTAAAAAAGGAGTGGGGTTGTTTAGTCTGCAGAAAGATGTCTTCACGGTGACTTAATGACTATCTTTGAGTAAACACAAGAGTAACACTCTTTTCCAGAACCACACCCTACGCCGGGATGGAGGCTGGGTTACAGTTCAGGTCTGTGGAGCTGACTGCAGCCCCTGCCCGGCATCTACATGCCTCCAGAAAGTATCAGGTGCCCAGTAGAAAATGGATATTCTCTCTTCTCAGGGAGAGAGATTCAACCACAGGGCTTCTTGCTGTGCCCAGAAGATGAGATGCAGTGAGGTCGGGTCGTAAAACAGAGTGGTTGAGAATTTAGGTTCTGAGAGCAAACAAGTGGAGTTCTGGTGCAGACGCTTAAGCCTTTGGCAAGTTACAGAGCTTCTCGGAACCTCAGTTTCCTCATCTGCAAAATGAGGATAATAGTGAGAGCTTCTTTATAAGATTGAATGAAACAATGCTGTGTGCCTGGTGCAGGGACTGAACTTAGGAAACGTTTGTGATCCCCGGCCTGCATCTCTGGCTGCTGCCCGCTGGGGCCAGTCCTCCAGAGGACCCTCTCATCGTAGTGGTGCCAATGGAGGCTCTAAGGTTGCCCCTGGGGTGTGGCTCTCTACGGGTGACACTGTGATCACCGCAGCCTGTGGCAGCCTTTCCTGCAGTCCTAAGCACAGCCTTATAGCATCTCGATCACCTGCTAGCACCATCCCAGGTGCAGCCTTCCCAATGCCCCAGACTGGGCAAAGCCCTGCAGAGAACCACCATGCCCACCAGGAACAGCACCGCAGGACACAGTGTTCCATTCGTGTTCTATCCACTTCGTGCCATTTGCCTGCTCCGTGAGACTCTCTTTATCTCTGACCTCATTTTCTCCCTCTCAGCTTTTTCTCTTTAAGCCCATGGAGACTTTCTGGCCATGCCCAGACTCAGGAAACTCTGGGGCTTGGTACCATCCTCTGATTCCAATGGATATGTGAAAAGCCGTAGGCACAGGACCACACAGTTCCAGCCAAACCCAACTTCGTAGGTTTCCAAAGTAGAAATGATGGACAAACCAAAGACTAATAGTGACCCTGCATTAAACACAACAGAAACACCAAGTAGGGGCTTGGCTCTCCACAGAGGACCAAACAGGAAGCAGGCTTAAATCATAGCAAGGCATGGGGTTGGGGACAGGCAGTGGTGAAGTGTAAGGAAATTGACTTCGAGGGTAAACTTCGAGAAAGACTCACTCAGCTGTCTTAGAATCTCTGGCTTCAAAAATAGAAGCAACAGCCATCTCTTGGTCAGTTCAAATGCTGACCTGCCTGGAGGAAGAAGCTTAAACCAGGTGACCCTTGATGTACCTCTTCTTCTGTTGTTCTCTCATGCGTAAAAAAGGGTGGTTTGTGCCCCACTGCTAGTATTTCCTATAACATTCAAAGAACTAACGAAGTGGTTGAGCTTCAGAAAACAAATGGTGGCCGCCCTGACTTTTAAGAATTGGCAGTCAGAGGGGAAAAATATGCGATTGTAATGGCCTGTCTGTATATACAGTTTACTCTGCTTCCTGCTGTTTTATAACTTAAGAAAACAGTCATTATTGAGAAGGGTTCTTTGAACAGACAGAAGGGATTTGCTCCGAAGCAGCATCCATTTTTATGGAGTCTTTCTTGCCAAAGGGAATTCATTCGGGGTCCAGGGAAAAATTAAATGAGAGGTAATAAGTATGATATAAAGAGGTGTGTTATAGCCCCAGGTAGATAGTCTCACATTTCACAAGGGGTTTCTAGGAAAAAAAAGTCAAATGCACACAGGCTTCCAGGGTGTCTTGAGTAATGCTGACTTTTCTATTCCCCTGTGAAGCAAGGGTGGCCATCACTGCTAATTTTAGCTTATTGTTTTCTTCGTTATTTGAACATCTTGATTCAAGATGGGAACTACTTTTTGATGAAGCTCTGCTCACAGCCACTTTCTTTTCTTTTTAAGAGAAAGTTAACAGAATTTTTTTCCCAGCTTTATTGCGATATAATTGACATACAACATTCTGTAAGTTTGAGGTTTACAACATGATGATTTGATATATGTATATATTACGAAATGATTACCGCAATAAGATTACAGTTGTTACGTGTGTGTGCGCACGTGTGTGAATTGAGAACTTTGAAGATCTACTCTCTTAGTAACTTTCAAATATACAATGCAGTCTTGTGTGCTCCCCATGTAGAGTCACCATGCTGTACATTACATCCCTGAGACATTCATCTTATAGCTGGACGTTTGTACCCTTTGACCTCCTTCACTCATTTCCCCACCCTCCCACTCCACCCCTGCCCTCACCCCCTGCCCTGGCAACCACCAATATACTCTCTGTTTCTATGAGTTCGTCTTTTTTTGGATTCCACTTATAAACGAGAAAGACAAATACTGTATTTGTTTTTCTGTCTGACTTGTTTCACTTAACATAATGTCTTCAAGGTTTATCCATGTTGTTGCAAATGGCAGAAATGAAGGCTGAATAATATTCCATTGTATGTATATACCACATTTTCTTTATCCATTCATCCATCGTTGGACACTTAGGTTGTTTCCTTGTTTTGAGTATTGTAAATAATTCACAGCCACTTTCTAATGTAATTTTAAGAGAGGTCATTGCGTGTAAATCAGGACACCCAGATAGTGTCAAATCTGTGGATTACTAAGACGTCCCAGTCCCTTCTATCATGGTGCGATGAATTCTCGGCGATTCTGGCAAAATGGCCCTGGCATCGTGAAGTCGAATAGTTTTGAAAAGTCTATTGTTTCCTGAAGTCAAAGACTATGAGACCTAGAAGGGACCTGAGAGAGCCTTCAGACCTAATAGCCTCATAGACAAGAGAAAGCAGCTCCAGATAAATGAAATGATTTGCCTAGGTTGAAAAGAAATAGTTAGTGATGAAGCCAGAAATAGAATGAGGAGCTCCTGAGACCGAATCCTGTCTGCTTGGATCCTCATGTCCATCTGTCCATGCACCTCTCCATCCATACCCTATTATATCCATAATATGCATCATCTATTCTAAACTCGCTGACCTGGCCTCGGTGTCCGCGTGTTTGAAATGAGATGTTGCCTTTTATGACTTCTCACCTTCATCCCGGCTCTAAGATAGTCTAGAAAGGGCAAATGGCAGTGCCTCATTGCAGGCAGGGAGCCTTCAACCGAAGCATTCGTGCCAAAAACCAGAAGCAAAGGTTATCTCATTCAACCTGCCACTCAAGACTAAGAATTAAAGAACAGGCCACAGCCGTCTGTTGACCAGGCCAATGGGATAACTTGATGTTTCCCACCCCACTTTCCTAGTTTTCAGTGGTGAAGTTGTAGCAAAAAGTGAAAGTGTATTCCAAAGAGAATTGAAAATGTTTTTCATTTCAGACGGTTACTTGCTCTTTTATAGTAACTGACCTGCCACTCAGTGAGTCAAAACTCATTTTTCCCACATTTCATGGGATTTTTTCTTTTTACCTCTCAGACCAATAGAGAAATTATTAATTGTTGACAAATGAAATTTATTATGGAGAAAAAGCACCGTCAGAAGGTGTTCTTTCCTGGGATCAGTTCTTCTAAGCAGCAGTGGAGGGTCTGTTCTCATTTCATAAGTAGAACAGTTAATAGCTTGTTTAATGGCTTCAGAGATAGTCTTCTCTTAAAGCATGAAAGATAGAGTAAAAGGATTTTTTTAAGAAATGGATATCTGAGAGTTGTTTTTATGTATTTTTTTAAAATATATTTCAGGGGATCTAATGAAAAACTCTAGCTCTCAGCCCATGTGTCTGTAATTTAGCCCATGTGTCTGTAATATGATAATATTGGATAGCAAAGCATATTATCTGCAGATATTTCACTAAAGAATTTGACTGCATGAATTAGCTCAGTGCCATGGAGAAAGGTATTTTGCTAAGGAGAGGTTGAGGAGGGCGAGCAGTTGGGACCCTAGCTGACCCACTGGTGGGGGGGAGTGGGCATAGGGAGGGCCGTCTCGGTGGTGTGGATTGGACAGTCATTCTGATGTCACAAACCATCACCTGTCTGGCCAGGCATCTGTTACATCTGGAACACTGAGTAACCTAATTAAAAATTGAGACGGTTAATAAAACAAATATTGGCCATTTCTGGGAGAACTTCTGCCCTCGGGTTAAAGGAGTTCTTCACAGTAACTGTTGTGTCTGAGCTCTTGAGATTGGCTGTAACGGATAGCTAGGTGGAGCCGTTACTTAACTTGAGAATACACTACTTTCTGGGGTGCTGGCCTTCTGGCCAACTAACCTTTTTTTATAGGGGGTCGTAGTTAAGATAGGTCCACTGAAGAGCCTAACTCACTCCCCATCACCCAATTGCTTTGTTAAAGATATCATTGAGTTTATGTCACATGAATATAACTTTCTTTTATGATTTCAAATGTAAATAGCAAACCTATAATGTATATATAGAGAGAAGAAATAGGATCTTTATATATGGCCAGTATGTTTCAAGTGAAAAAGAAGAATGCATGAAATGTACCTGTAATCTTATGGTGAGAATGGACCTAAAGATCTTTGAAACCAAGTTTATCCAGAAAAGTTTGGAATGAGCAGAAATGTTTATGGACTGCTCTTATCATTGACTAATATACAGTTCTTTTTAAAAATGTTATTTTCTCATAGTAATAAAAACACCTCATAAGAATAATAGCTAACATTTAGTGCTAATTGTTTGCCCAATACTGTTCAAAGTGCTTCACATATATTAATGGATAAAATCTTCACAAGAACAAGTAAGAAAATGGAAGCAGAGAGAAATTAAGTCCCTTTCCCAGGGTCACACTATTAGTAAGTCGGAATTGAAACGAAGCAGTCCAGACACTGCCGCCGCAGACACCAGCACCTGTTTTTAAGAACTGCACCGACTGCCACTTGGGCTTTATTGTATTGAAATTTCTGTTTCAGAAATTTTTTTATTAGGAGAGTTTATCAATACACTTCTGGTTCAAATACAGTTTTCTTTGAGAAAGCAGAGCCTCGTAGCCTTGGCAGTTGTCATTTTTGTACTGACGGGAGGGAATCAGTATTTTCAGGACCACAGTGAGTCCACCCTGGGGGACAGGGGGCGTGACCCAGGACACAGCCACGCTGTCACACATGCCGGTTGGTTTTGTGTCTGTCGCCAGGGTCTGCTTCGGGGCCTGGCATCAGTGGGGACCTGAAGCGGGGATGGAGCACAACATAAACATCTCCCTCCAGTGTTGGCATGCAGGAAAGATGCATATTGTGACAAAAATGACCACCGAGTGAACAGCACAAGTCCAACTCCCCCTTTGGCAGAGAGCTTCTTAGAAGGCTCGTGTGCAGAGTGTGCAGCCCTCTGGGAGGTTGAAAATTTGTGTCATTCTTTGCTCCTGTTGGGTTAGTGGAATGCCAGACAGTTTGCTAGATACGTGATCTTAGGATTATAAGTATCCATCCACAGCCCACAGTTCTCTGGGAATTGCTTCACATGTATCTTCCAGGTAATAAACAGTGATCTATTTATTCCCTCTTCCCTGAAGTCCTTCAAATATCAGATTTGGACTTTTAGTTCTTTCTAGACGAAATCCTGATCCATAAAAGAAAAAGGAAATCATTCTTTCTTCCCTCCCACCTGATTATAGAGTAGGAGACAGAGAGTCAAAGAGGAGAGAATGTCCTGCCTACTTCCGTTCCTCCTCCCCATTGTGAAAGGCACTTCGGTGCTAAGATGGACATTCTGGGGTGACTTCCCCTGGAGCTGTAATTCCCATTGCCCTAAGCTCCCCAACTACCAGAAGACTTAGCAGAAGCAGTTTTTTTTTTTTTTTTTTTTGGCGAGGAGGACTAGCCCTGAGCTAACACCAATGCCAATCCTCCCCTTTTTCCTTGAGGAAGATTGACCCTGGGCTAACATCCGTGCCAGTCTTCCTCTACTCTATATGGGACACACCACAGCATGGCCTAACAAGCCGTGCGTCGGTGCGCGCCCGGATCCGAACCCGCAAACCCGGGCCGCCGCAGCAGAGCGCGCGCACTTTACCGCTGCACCACCAGACTGGCCCCAGCAAAAGCAGTTTTTAAAGCTGTAATGATAACCCTGCTAAGTGTTTCCAATGAATGTGAGAATCTCTTTCTGTTTATTATTTTTAGTAGCATCAAACTAGATCAAGAATTTTATACACATAAAGACCCTTGAGTTTTCAGTGGACTTAATTCAGACTAAGGTCTGAAAGGATCCATTGGATGAATAGAAATGGAAGAGGGAATGTGCTTCTGCCCCCGGGAGCATTGATAACCCACCTCATCAGCTCGCTGAGACCTGGGCAGGCCTGTGACCTCTTGGTAACTAGCCCTATCTCACACAGAAGTCAGTAAGAATTTTTGGAGGGCATTTGTATAGCTGCAGAAAGAAAGGGGAAAAAGTTCCTTTCAGATACCAGTGAGAAGCCAAAGAAATGAGGTAGGCACATTCTCAGTCTGATATAGAGGGCAGGAGGGAGAGAAGACACGTGGACTGAAACTTACACCATTACTTTGGCTGTCTCTTTCCATCTGGACCAGTGCAAACCCATGTCACTATTTTTTTTTTTTGCTGAGGAAGGTTCGTCCTGAGCTAACATTCATGCCAATCTTCCTCTATTTTGTATGTGGGTCACTGCCACAGCATGGCTGCCGATGAGTGGTGTAGGTCCACGCCTGGGAACCAAACCCGCGAACCCAGGCCGCCGAAGTGGAGTGTGCCGAACTTAATCACTAGGCCTCAGGGCTGGCCCCCCCATATCACTATTTTGAATGCCAGTGAGGTCGAGATCTAAGCTAATATATCACAGTCCTTGTAGGATTTAGTAGATGAAGTGCTAAAAAAAATATATATATATCCTATCTGCGTTTAGGCTTCCGTTTCTTAATCTTAACACATGTAATAGGTTTCTGGATCCTGAACTGGGGGAACCTGGGTTTCACACTGGCGCCACCAGGCTGGTGGGTGTGACCCGGGGCAATTATCTTAAGTACTTTCATCCTCACTTTCCTCTTCTGTCTAACCAGGCAACAGGAGGAGATAATCTCTAAATTAGGTCCCACTCAGAAGGGGTAACAAAATATTGTCAGAAAAATAGAGCCAGAGGCTCCCCATGAACAGTGGCCCTAGAGGCCCAGCCCTTCAGGCCTCCTTCCCTGGGCGACACCATCCTCATCCCATCAGACATGTCCACGTGCACCCAGGTCATATGATAGATGTCATTTTTTGATATAAATTTTTGAAAGGGCTTTTATCATTTGTTTTTGAAATTGTCTGGCTATGGGGAACTTGTTTAATTTCCTGAGGCCCTGATTTCTCTGCCATCAACATGTGATTACACTGAGGGCTGGAGATCCCCATTTGAGATCCTAGCTGTGTGGTTGACCATACCTAGGGCTCGCGGCTGGCCTGGCTGAGCCTCTATAAAACAAGGGCAGTGGCCTTATTCACCCCACAGGGCTGGGAGGCTGAATGCCACAGCCTCCGCAGAACATTTAGAATCACAGCTGGCATACATAAGTGTTCGGAAGATATAGCAATGATTTGCATTTGGTCTTGGAGTCCTTTTGGATACGAGAAAACTCGAAACAAAAAAAGATTTGTGAACCCTAAGTTTAAAAATTCATGAAGTTGCCATAATGTTGCATTTTTTTAGACATTTAATTAAACATTTATAAATTTTGATTTTTTTTTCAGTTTTCGTTTTGTATTTAGACCCAGTAAAGTTTCCTGTCTGGCATTTTTACAGACCCCTGAAACACTCTGGGCACTGTTCCTAAGTCCCTCATGGACAAAATGGCCTTGCCTCCAAAAGTTGAACTTCGTGAAAAACTCAGGGGAGATATCCTGTCTGAGTAACATGGAAAGTCGGTACCTGAGATCTAACGTGTGGGTCCTTTCCAATGTAGGCATGACACAGCTGTAGGAGAGTCTCTTCCACATGTTCTAGAAAACTGACATGAAATGTGCCAGCATCTCTGGGGGTCTGAATTCTTGCCCCAGACGAATGCAGCTCACCTCCAGGGGTGCCTGCACGTGCTAGCCACAGCCAAGCTTTGCAGGCACAGAAAACACGCTCAGACACCCTCTGAATTTCCTAAACCAAGCTGTCTTTCTAGACGTGTTCCGAGTTTTCTGGATTTTTTCGATATCTGTTTGGTAGGGCTTTTCTTTATTTCCCCCCAAAGACATTTGGTGGCACATTTCAGTGACACGGTGCCCTCATGTGCAGTGTTGGAGACCTTTCTGTGCATGCGTGGCGCAGCGCCTTGGTTTGTTCCCCGCGTCCCTTGTGGCCTGAGGGAGCAGCCCCTCACCTGGGAAGGCTGGGGAGCAGCTCAGCTGAGGTGCGTGTGTGCCGTCTAGTTGCATTGTGGGGAGTTCCTAAGCCGCACCGTTGGTTACTGTGGGTACTGCCAGAACAGGTGGTCCAGTGCTGTGTGTGCATCTCCCACGGCCCGGGTGGACCCACAGCGTGCAGTAGAGGTTTGATTTTTTTCCTGTAAGCCATGTAGCTAAGAAAGGCATTAATAAGAACTGGATCCAGTGGGTCCCAGAAAAAAAAAATCGAGAAGTGCAGCTTAAATAAGTAAAAGCTACCCCCTCGCACTAGATCTGTGTTTTTCATCTGCGCTAACTTGCAATGTCTGTGTTCTCCCATTCTTTTCATATCCTTTTTCTTTATAAACAATTTGTTTTAATGGTTTGTTCTTTTGCTATGAAAAGTTGACAATAAAGAAGGGGTAAATTAGGTGTAATCTATTACTGGGCATTACTGTATTATGAGACGCATCACAAGACACTCTTACACGTGGTATATTTATATCAAGTTCTATGTGAAGTAAGTTATGCAGTGTGCCTGGGAAAATTCACTATAGCCAATAGCCAAATATTCTGGCTCTACATTTATAGATGAAAGCCAAGGTAAAAAAAATTTTAAGTACCCAGAGTTCTTTTCTGTGTGCCTTTTTAAAAAGTAACACAATCGAATTAATCTGCCAACTCCCTAGACCCCTATAAAGTAAGTTAATGGCAATACATTAGTTGGGTACTTCCACGATTCACATATACTCAGGTTCCATTAAAGCAACTATTGACTAAAACTCAAGACTGTTATCGAAATCTTCCAGTGTGCTTTCATATACCGAAACGCTGAACATTTGAGATTCCATTTGTTTGGTTTTATTTTTGTTTTTGTTCACTATGGCTTAGAAGTCAGTGTTCTGGTCATTTGAGATAAAAAGTAAACATTGGGAATAAGTAAGTTCTTAAGTGCTATATACATTTATGGCCCTTTTTGGATTTGTTCCTGGTGTTGCCTTGTTTTGACTTACCTTTGAAGTGGTTTTATGATATTTCCAATTCACTCACGTTAAAGAGCTAAGGAGAAATACGCCTCGTCACATCCTTTCGTTCGTCTCTGACCTTGCCAACAGGGCATAGCTCTGAGTTGCAGAAATGAAGCAGAGCGCTCTGAGCCTGAGGGAGTGAGAGGAGTTTGGAGCCAGACCAACTTGGCCTATGAGTCTGATCCCTACTGCTTACTAGCTGCGTGTCAGTCTCCCCATCTGTAGAACGGGCTTAGTGGCACCTGCCTTGCTGGGGGATGTGAGGATTAGATGAGACAGCCCGGGAGGCAGACTGGAGGTGTGGGTGGCAGCCCAGGCTCCAGAGCTGGCTGTCTGATTCAACCTCGCCTCTCCTCCCTGATCAGATTGGCTTCCCCATTCTCAGCCTCCTCAGGTGTCAAACCAGGACGATGACATCCCTGTCTTGGGGGATTCTGGTGCAGATTGAATAAAGCAACACCTCTGATGACAGCATGGTGCCTGGCACAGACATGCTTCTTAAATATTAGCTGTTACTATTAAAGCACATGCTGTGGACACAGTTAGATCCCTTGCCCTCATCCCGTAGCCCTTACCAGGGGAAGCAACTGGAATTCTGCCCAAGCGGAGGCCAAATATTTGCCACTGCCAGGTTATTAAAAAAAAAAAAAATCCTGGCAGGTTGGGTCCTTAGGATACAATACAATAAGGGCTTTTTTCTCTTTTTCCTTTCACCCTACCTATTATTAACTCCAAATACCAGGTCACAGAATCGACTTCAAGAACTTATTCCTTATTGAAGCAAAACCATGTTAACCATATTGCCCTCTTTCCTTGGAGAGAGTGGTCTTTTTCCAAACAAAGATTTTCTCAAAATGTAGCTGTTTCTTAACTGAATGTTAGCACCTCTGCTGCTGTGTGACCAGCCAAGACTCTTAACATCTAGAAGCTTCCACTGGGTCATCTATAAGATGGGAATAATAATATGAGCTCTGTCTACTGCATGGGATCATTTTGGGTGAACTGAGATAATATATATCAAGCTGCTTTGTAAACAGTCTATCAATTATGTAACAGAAATATAACAAATAATTAGAAAAATAATAGAAAAATTTATTATTATGTGTATATGATACAAAAATCTTAGGGATTTTAAATAAAATAATTATTGGTTTCTTGAAGGTAGATTTTATCTCATCATGTCATGACCAATGAGAAGGAAATTGTAGAGAAAAAATAGAGATATTTAAATCAGCCCCCACTGTGAATCCATATTTTTAGAAACTTTAGCTGTTGCCATTAGAATATCTTAATATTTTCTTTGCCTAGTACTATATATCTTTTAAGAATACTTGAGACAAAAAGAAGCAGCCTTGACAGTTAAGAGAGCTGAGTTTTCTTTTAATATGTATTTCTTTTCCAAAACCAAATACAGTTTTTCCTGTATAATTCTATTATTCCATTTTCTTGCAATGAAAGTCTTGGGAAGAGTTTCGAAGCATGTAAAGCCGTAGTGTAACTTGCTGGGTTCTTATCCCTTTTTTCTCGCCCGTGGCTTTTTATATATGCTTGCTCGCCTGAGATTTCTGGATTAGATTTCAGAGAGGTGAAATGTTACACCCTGAGCCTCCGTGCCAGTTTCCCAGGACGAGTCAAAACTGCAGCTGCTCTGAGGTGAGAATCTTTCAAGGCTCCGGCTTGCTGTCCTGTTCATTTGCTGACAGGCTGCCGGGAGCAGGTTGGGAGAAACTCGTTCTATTCCTTGGGTGATTCAGCCAGTCTCAAAATAAATAGGTAGCAGAGTGCAGGGAGAAAGAACTGGAAACCGCTGAAATTTGAGTCTTGAGGACTGGGATTTTCTCGGGAGCTGCTCTGTTGACCTGTAGTACCAGGAATTCTGAGCCCCGGGCGGGGGAGCGGCCTGCCTAGTGGAAAGACAGCTGGCCTGGGAGTCTAGCTTCTGGCCCTGGCCCTAGCTCAGCAGCCCACATCCCCTCTCAGAGCCTCAGTTTCTTCATCTGCAGAAAGAGAGAGAGAGGATTTGATGATTTTAAGATCCTTATCAGCTTCTAAAAGTACGATTCGATGTCTGTAGGCATGATTGCACTTGCAATGCATCATCTTCTAACCAGGAGAAGGAGAGCCCGGGCACTGTAGCCAGCCTGCCAGCCTGGGGAGACAGAGATCCAGGACTGAGAAGATGGGGGAGGGCTGGGTGGAGGAAGAGCGAGGGAGGCTGCACCTACTCACTCCCCAAGCTGGGGAAAGAAATGAAGAAAAATCCACTCCAGAGTGACGTGCTGTAGTGGGGGAAATCATCCTAACTAGATTTCCCATGGCTTTGGCATCATTAAGAATAAAAAAAAAAGACACCTTTATACCCACAAAGTGCTCAATTGTGCAAGCCACAGAGCCCCAACATGGCCAACTTCCTGAAGCTGGCCGGTCAGAGACCTCGGTGTTAATTCCTCAGCCAACTCAAAAAGATGGTTGGAGTCCTTTTGACTTAATTGTTGGATGTTGCCGAGCGAGGCTGCCTTCCTCCTTTGCCTCCTCGCAGTATTATGGGCTGTTCTTCATTACCTGCCCTACCTATCTTCACAATCTAGCCACAAACAGCTTTGGTTGACCACACCACTTCCCTATTGAAAGTTAATACTGTTTGACTCATTCTGTGTTACTAACCTGAAGCCAAAGAAAACAAGCCAGAGAATAACCGGCTTGTATGGAGTTTGGAAAGCTCTCAGAGGCCCTGCTTTCAAAATCCTATACAGTAGCTTTACTATATCTCTCTGCTGCAGCTGCGGAGAAAACGAAGGAAGCAGAAGTGGTTAAAAAAAAAAGGTTGAGGGTGGGGAAGAGACAGGGAAGCACGTGAGGTGGGGGCCCCCCTCAGGCTGGGAAAAGACTCAGCATAATCAGCAGCAGTTGAGGAGGGCTCTCTCTACTGGGCTGAGATTGCGTTCTCACACCAGAGTGTTCATACAGAAGAGGGACTGTTTGCGGAGTTAAAAGGAGAAAAAGTTCAAAACGTGCATTGAAAAGGTGGTTCTCCTATTGCACTGGTAGCAGAGTGGAGCTGGGAAGCTGGTCTCCAAGCCGGCCTTCCAGAGGCAGAGTCCCAAGGTCAAGACAGAGAAGGGAGAAGGTCTGTTACTGTCAGATCTGGACAGGATTTGGATGGGAGACTGTTGCCGGGGTTTGCGAGGCAAGGATTGACAGCGTTCTCGTCCTTCGCTCCATCACTGGCTCAGATGTGGTCACCCGGGTGAATGGGGGCACTTCTTGGAATAAATAGAACTTTCCCTCCCAACATCACCTGGCACACAGTGGGACCAGCATGCTCATCACTGTGCTGTGGCTCTTTGGGAGTCCCAGGCAAATAGCCACTTGCCCATTCGGGTAACCAGAGGGGGAGGACTCCTTCCCCCACAAATGCTCCATCTCAGCTGCACGTTGACCGTGGTAGATGAAAGTTAGCCTGAGTGAGGCCATCATCTATCAAACAACCTGAAAGCTTTTCCTCTCAATGGTGTGAGGTAGGGCTAATGGCCTGTTAAAAACAGCTACTGGTCACAATAGGCTTTCTAACTAGTTAGTGCTCGGGAGCTGTGAGTGGCTAGAGTACCACAGTCCTTTTGTACCAGCCAAGGCCCGCTCGGGCATCTATTAAAAGACTTTGGCTGGCTTCTCAGTCTCCGGCTTCTGTGAGGCCAGCCCAGAATTCAGTTGGCATTTGTGACATGAGAGGGGGGTGGGAGTCAGATCTCCCCTCCCTGCGGCCGGGAAACCCCTGGGGCCCAGCGGGCAGGCTTTTGGGAATAGGAAGGAATTTTCTTACCCTTTTCCAGAAGTTCAGAGGAATAGAGATCATCCTACACGTTGCTGGGTGTGCGTCCCAGAATGAGTCTAGACCAGGAAAGGGAGTTTATTCGCTCATTCATTCATTCATTCATTCATTTCTTCATTCACCCAGCATTTATTGGGGCACCACCGAACCTTGAAAGGGCCCTCAGTTACCTCGGTCCTGTCCGGTCATGCTCAGGGCCTCTGCTAGTTATGCACGGTATGCGCCAGTGCAGGAGGGGACTGGAGACGTGTCGGGAGGTCAAGAGGCCTGTGTGGAGAACAGGAATGCCCAGGAACACGATGGAACAGGTGGAGTGTGTGAACCTCTGAGATCTTTCCTTCTTTCCCCCAGGCCTTACCTGTCCAGCCTGGGCTAGCTCTGCTGAAGACCTGAACTCCAAAGCCAGGTCAAAACGCTCCAGGCGGCATTTCCTGAGTCGATACTCAGCTCTCAATACTACCCCTACCCTGCCACCAACACCTACCCTCCCAAGGTCACCTTCCATTCAGAGCCCATCATGGAGGCAGGAGCTACTGGGATAAATGAATCTACATTACCAGCAGTTACCACTCTTGGGTTACTTTTTAATTACTCTCTAACAGGGGGTTTTCTCGAGACAATCCCTGCACTGAGGGAAGGTTGATAGCACTTGGAATTACAGGCTGGTAGAGGAGAAGGAACCTTGAACTTGTGAGCTGTCTGCACCGCTCTATGGAGGTTTCCTCCGCCGCCCCCACAGAGGGCTACCTCTGGTCAAGAGCAAAGGAAACCAGGCAGATTCTGGGCCCTGAGCTGCAATTACCTCCTTAGTCACCAGACAGAAACAGGAGGTAACCCATGGCGACCGATGACTACAGATTTTGATTCCTCTGCTTTTAGGGAGGCCCCGGTCTCGAAAAGCTTATGAGACTGAGCTAAAAACTCCACTGCCTGTCACTGTGAGCCTTGAACTTCAGGGAACTCAGTTTTGTTTCTGCTTTTGTCCTGTGAGTTTGGGGGGCCTGGTTTAGGGAGGGAGGGGCCCTGGGCCTGACATCTGTGTTGGTTGTTGATCTTGTTTGGGCCCCAGCTAGCTTTGCCGTGGTGTCTTAGCCCACGTCTTGAGGGCTACTGTGGGACACTGCGTGTGTGAGTGTGTGAAGATACTACAGAAAAACAAGAAGCTGCAACAGCTCTTTGCTTCTGTGAGGGGGCGAGGCTCAACTCAGCACAAGGGCCTTTTATCCATTCTTTTTTATTTTTTGGTGAAATAAAAGAAAAAAATAGAGAAGACAAGTTTTACCATCTATTTAACTTCTAATGAGACAATTCTCCATGAAACTCTGTTATGTTCCGTTATGACATTTTTCCTCAACCAGTAGCTTTTCTGAGCCCTCTACAATTCCATGTCAGCTGAAAACTTGAGCTCAAACTTCCTTTGCCCCAAATGAATTCTACTTTCCTACAGTCCAATGGAGGACAGCTGGATGGCACCAATCATGAAAGATCTGGACATTCAGTCAGTCAGGTGGTCAATCAGTCAACATTTAGTGAGCTTCCTATGTGCCAGGTGTGAAGGATACAGCTGTGAAGAAAAGAGACAAAATCCCACCCTCCTGGAACTTACAGTCCAGTGGACACAGACAGACCATAATATTAATGAGTGCTGTGGAGAAAACTGAAGCCAAATGGCCAGGGATTGGTCAGGTAAGGGACAGTTTGCAACTTAAAATAGGGTGTTCAGGAAGTCCTCAGGGAGGAGACGAAATTTAAGCAAAGATGTGAAGGATAAGAGGGATCTGGTCCACAGGTATCTGGAGAAACAGTGTTCTGGGCAAAGGAAACAGCAAGTGCAAAGGGCCTGAGGCAGGCATATAGGAGCTAGAGCAAGGTGACCAGTGTGCCTGGAGCAGAGTGGGGAATTCAAACTGTCTGCCTTCTAGTTTCAAATAGGGGGTCTTCACCTCAGAAAGCAGGCTTAGAAAAATGCCAGCCTGACCTCTGAAATAGATGCTTTAAGCCCTGTGTGGGGACCACTGCAGGACCATGGTGTGAGAAAACCCAGGGTAGGGAAGCCCCAGGCACAGGCAGACTTGGTTTCACTTGCCTACCTGTTGCCACCTGTAAGAGGACAGAGCTCTTCCCAACCAAAGCACCGCTGTCCCTGTTGGTGATTCTCCTGGGGTTAAAGCATCGCGTGTGTAGGATCCCTAAGGAAGTTGCCTAGTGGACTTTTCCCCACTGGCTTGGTGTGATCTATCCTCCCGTAGGAGGTCAGAGGGCCCAGGGGAGCAGAAGCCCTGAGCAGGGCCCGTGGGTCGGGGGTCAGACACTGTACAGGCAGGGTGATGAGCCTTAACCTCAGAGTTACATTCCTCTTCCCACTGATGGAGGGGATGGGCAGGGGACCAAAAAGTATCACTATTTTCTAACCAGTCAGAGAAGCAGGGAAATGAGACCCTGGATTAAGGTTCGGCTGAGTGGCTTTCTTCCCAGCTGCAGCCCTTGACAATTTCCTGGCAGGTTTTAAGGAGAGTTTAATGGCCCACTCCCTGTGGATGGAGAGGATTATCTGGGTGATAATGGAGAAGAGGCAAAAACAAAATGTGGTGTCCCAGTCCGTGGGTGGGTAGCAGGGAAGTCTCAGTGAAGGCTTGAGGGGAGAGAGGAAAGGATCTGTGAGAACTGACATCCAAGGTCACTAATTACTGTCCAAAAGGCCACTGAGGAACAGCAGGAGACGGAGGAAGAGCAAATTCTCAGGATGCATGGTGCAAAGCGGCCGACCACCAGCATGCAGAAGGGTGGGGCAGGCAGGGTGGAAACCCAGGTTCCAGTGAGAGCTCTGAAGACCAACTTGACAGTTGGACTTGGGGCTTGCTCCCAAGGGCCAGGTACCCACCTGAAAAAAGACAGAAAGAAAACTTTGAAAGTCCTAACGTCGTATGAAGGTGTTCACTCAACATGCTTAGAGCCATCGGACCAGAACCAGTTGAGTAGCTGATGGCTGCCAATGCAATTGCCGCGAATGCCTTTAGAGCCCCCCCGGAGTAATCCATCTTAGCCCTTTAACTCCAGGCTTCCAGATAAGGAGGCTGAGAGGTGAAAAGACTTGCTCTTGTCTGCAGGAAAGTTGGGTGGAAAAGCAGATTTAGAATGGAGCGTTCTTAACAGGCAGACTGGCGGTCACGTCTCCCTGGTGCCATGTTGTTTCCCCAGGGAGACAAGGATTAGAACGTCTGTGTTGACAGCCCCATCCTCGTGGGGGCTCCGAGGTCTTAAGTGCTGCATTTCTGGAATGGAATATTGGGTTCCACGCAACCTTCTCCGGCTGATCCCGAAAGTCTCCGTAGATGGCAGGACAGAAGTTACATCCCAGGGGAGAGTTCTCTGTTCAGCCTGATTATCGTGACCATGACTCAGATAGAATCTCAGTGATGGTGGGAGAGAGACAGTCACAACCCGCCTCCTTGCAGGGCAGAGTTTGGGCATTTTCAGCTGCTCCATATACATCGAAGAATTTTAAAATTAAGGAAAAGTCCACCAAATAGTTATCACCAGAACAAGGCCCTCACTCAGGGCCCATGGACACTTAGGCCAAACACAGTTCGGGTATGTTTGGTGTTTCGATTACCAGCCCATGGCAAAGTAGAAGCACATTGAAAGCACGTGCTCATAGGGAGAAGTCGCCCCCTCTCACACTCACACTCCCAGGTGTTCCCCGGACCAGCGGCAGCATTACCTGGACCTTATCAGAAATGTGAATTCCCGGGTCCCACCCAGACCTACCCCACCAGAACGTCAGGGTGATTCCAGTGCCCACTCAGATGTGTGAGATGTGGCTCTCTACTCCAGGGTCACAGGATGGTCCAAGCTCTCTTCTCTTGTAAGCACAAGAGGGGAACAGCAGTGGGATTGTGAGGCAGAGTGTGCAAATCTATTCTAGTGGCCCTGTGATCTGCGACTACGTAACAGAGGATGCCTCTCCTCTCTATTCACCTGGGGTTCACAGAAATTGGTATTTCTAGGTGCACTGAGCATGAGGTCGGGGGTGGGGGGGCACTTGAGGGTGTGGGTGTGTTTTCAGACCTGCCCTCTTCCTCTCATTGGCTGTGTGAGATTGGGTAAATGACACAACCTCTCTGAACTTCACTTCCCACACATTGGTTAAAAAACAAGGCTGCTTTCTCTGGCCCTTCTCCACTTCCGAAGTTCGCCAAGCTTGGGCTATTCTCTCTTTTTTTTTTTTTTTTTTTGTGAGGAAGATCAGCCCTGAGCTAACATCCACACTGATCCTCCTCTTTTTGCTGAAGAAGACCAGCTCTGAGCTAACATCTATTGCCAATCCTCCTCCTTTTTTTTTTCCCCCCAAAGCCCCAGTAGATAATTGTATGTCATAGTTGCACATCCTTCTAGTTGCTGTATGTGGGACGCCGCCTCAGCATGGCTGGAGAAGTGGTGCGTCAGTGCGTGCCCAGGATCCGAACCCGGGCCGCCAGTAGCAGAGCGCACGCACTTCACCGCCAAGCCATGGGGCCGGCCCCCGGGCTATTCTCTTGATTGAAGAATATAGGAAGAGATTGGGGTAAAAGTTAGAATTCCCATGTTTATATAACATTGGATGATATATAAACATGTATATATAATATGTATTCTAATATATAATATATTAACATATTATATATCATTATATATTTTATATTACATTATATATTGAATATATAATATATGCACAATATATAATATGGGACAATACTGCGCAACATTAAATTAGCTAGCAGATGGATGGGTTTGTGGTTAGGAAGGTTTACTTCACCACCTGCAAGGTGCTTTAAGGAGGATCACATTCACATTCAGTACCTTTGCTGTCAAGTCCTAGTGACTTTAATGACCCTGGAACCTAGAGGTTAGAGTGTTATACCGGGAAAAATGAGCTGTTCTCTATACACATCAATTTCTTTTCCATAGGCATAAAGCAGTAGCAAATTAAGGAAAGAAAAATCCATGGTTTTATATCCAGATCCATGTTGTTAGTATCAGATTGATTGGCAAACATCTTTTAAAATACATATATCCTTTTGGAAGAATCAGAGTGTGATAGATAGATAGACAGATAGATATGTAGATGTATACACACACACACACTTATAGAGATAGATATCTTCTTGGTATTATCATTTTGCATAGATTTTTCTCAACTGCTCATCGTGACAATGCTTTGAATATACAGCTTCCTAATTTTTCTGCTGAGAATCTATCAACGAAACTAGTAAACCCATATCAGAAACATGGACTCACATGTTGATTGCCAGAAAATTATTCTCTCTAGCCAAAATTTTCCAAGAAAAGATGACAATTTAGCCTTATCTATTTTCCATGATAGAAGATTATATACTGTATTTCGGTTACTTACAGCCACAGATGCTTTCTTGAAAAAGTAAGTTCAGTTACCAATGAAATATGCATACCTACTCAGTCTAGTTTTTATAGCAGAAAACTGAAAGCTGGTCTCATTATCCATCACAAAAGCATAACATTTAGGGATGCCCTATGGGCCTCCATCACAGAAAATGACGAGATGTCATTAGAATGAAGAAGTATGTCTTTAGAATGAAGAAGTAAAATTTAGTGGATGAGATTAATTTATTTTTATTCCCTTTTTTTCCATTTGGCTTTTCATGGTTTTGCATATGTGATAAAATTCTAATCAAGTACTGTTTTTAAAAATGTGAAAATGGTAATAGAGAACATAATTTAGGATCTTTTTCAACTCTGCTTATGATCCAATAAGATGTCCCAGTATGAAACCTTGAGGTAGCCACTATTTTAAGGCCCACCGTGTGAACACTCACAGTTGACTTGCAACATGCACAAAAAGCCAGGCTACCAACATGCATATAATTCTACCAGAAGGTCTGATCCAGGGTTGAATTCCCTGGCGCCACCTGAAGCCCAGTACTCAGTAAGAAAGAAGAAAAGTGAATTTGATAGTGCACATTTTCCATACGCCTGTATTTAAAATGCAGGGGGCAAATTGACGTTTTAATAGCACACAGATACGGGAAATTGGAGACATAAAGCACTCATTTTCCCCAGCTTGAAAGTTTGTATCGGAAGCTTCTGTATTTCACACAAAACATTGCTCTTTGGCACGTGAAATCGGATGGTTTCAGAAAAGAAGAATTAGGTGTTCCTTTGATCTAGCTTATAAATGCATCTGAACCACACCTTGGGTATGATAATGCTTTTTACTCCCCCAGTGCCTTGGTGTTACAACTCTCTAGCACCGTGTCAGGAAGAGGGGAAGGGGGTCAAGATTCCCTGCAAAGGCAGTAACGCTCTCCCTTACTCCCAGATCACACGTGGGGAGGGTGTGGAATGAACTCTTCCCCCTCTCCTCCGGCATGAACTCAGCCCCGGGACTCTCGGGGCTTAGGAAATAGCTTAGAGTGAAGAATTGTTTTCTCTGAGAGTTATGCCCGAACATTCCTGCTAAAGCAGACAGTCATCGGTTAATCTCTGTAAATGACTGCGATTTTGGCAGGTGTCAGCTGGTACAGAAATGGCTCACATGTTAAAACATTTTTTTTTTTTTTTAAGCAGAGGGCAATCAGAGGGGACTAATAAAAAAATCTCATGTTGTGTTGGCCTAGTAGTGACTTACCTGAGATGACTTATTCCTGTTTGGTTTCTTGGTGGCTGAGGCAGACACAACTGACGGCCTTTCTTCAAAGGCTGACCATCAACTCCAAAACGCCAAATGCCATGCATCCAGAATGATCTCGTACACATCATTTCCCTGGATCACCCGCTGTCCTTGACACGGTGTTCTTCAAAAATGCCACTGGGTGCCCAAGGAATGTGAAGTTTTGAAATGGGTACAAAACCTGCTGGAAGCCTCTGCACCATTACTTCGCCAACCGGCATTCCTTCTGAGGTGCTAGAAGTCTCCAGAATCATTTTTCCTGCCTTCTCCTCTTAACTCCTAATACCGGGCGTAAGGTCATGGTAGGCATTTAAAGGGCTGAATTATTAGGCTTTAAATGGTTTTTGAGTTGGAATTGTTTGTTTTTCTGCAAGAAAACTTCAGATTTTTCAGTCTGATCATCAGGAAGCTGAGAATCAGTCACAAGGATAAGAGGAGGGAGGAGTCAAGGAAAGCTCTGTCCAGAGACACTGAATTACACCATGATTGACTGAGATAGAATGTTCTAGAAAAAGACGTTTTCATACTTCTGAGGGAAAGAGATGACGGGGGTTGTTCCGGGACCTGGCCCCACGGCCTTTCGCCCGCAAGGCTGGTGCTTAAAATACTCAGCCGGTAAGAGGCCTCTCACATGTGTGCTGGGCCTGCGTGACTCAGGCTGTTTGTGTTCAGGTCGAGTATTGTGGGCTGCAGGGCTGAATCAGAGTCCAGATTTGCCTTGGTGACACATGAAAAGAGGGAGCGTTGCATTTGAACTACACAAATATTATGCTGAAGAATTTTTCCTCATTTTGGAGCCAAACAGGTCTTGTTCGTGATAAAATCGCTGCAGTATAGTGGGTCCTTTTTCTGGTCTGGAATTTGAGACAGTGTCAACTGTGCCAAGGGGCCTGGCAGCAGGAAGAAATGGCAAGCCACGGAGATTTGGAACCATAATACGAGTTATAAAATTTAATTTTATAATTGTAGCGATTGGGAGCTGGGCTGAAAGGTACTTCTCCCACCCCGTACTGGGGCAGTAGAGTCGAGGGATCCTCTTTCTCACTGAGGGTGGGGTCAGGGCACGTTAGAGAGCATTTGATTGTGGCCGCAAGCAGCTGCTTCTCCAATCTGAGACCACCTGACGATGCAGGGGGGTTGTGAAATTGGTTAGTAACTCTTTATTCCAACCCCAGGGGTGAGGAAGGAGAAGGGCAGCATCGTCTTTGAAAGAGGAAGGACTCGCCCTGGCCCCCTGTGGCTGTATCGGTCCATCGGAGCCTCAGCTCTGCTTGACAGGCCTGAGTTCCAGTTTAAAGATGTTTTCATGGGGGATTAAGGGAGGAAACAGGAGGCCCAACCGTCCTGGCCCGTCCCCGTAAGTGGCCTCTGCTCCCTGCATCCTGGTGACGGTGATTTTGACAAGGAGCAAAGCAAGGACACTTACTGTCTGTACAGACACTGAGGGGCCCCCCTTCCCACCCTGGATTCCTGAGCCCCCTGGGGAAGCTCATCCAGTCAGCTGGCAGCTCCCTCTGGGCTCCAGTAGGCCCGCCTGCTGGGAAGATTGGACTGGACAAGGCCGGCTACACCTTCCTGTCAGTTCCCTCTGAGGGGGGTGCACCTGGGGAAGTCAGCTTCAGGGAAGAAAGAAGGCTCGTGAAAAGCTTTCGAGGAGAGGCAGAGGAGAGCGAGAGGGGCCGAGGGGCTGCTGGGGCCCGGCATTTCACGGGGATTCTGACCTCCCCAGGGGCTGTGGGTTTGCAGCCATACCTCATTTCCTGTTGGAAGGGGCTTGCCGCTAAGCTCTAGGGCCCACTTTGCTGCCTCTAAAACCTGCCGGTGGTTGGGTTTGCAGTAAGGAGCGGCTGTTCTGATGCCACTGGAAGGGCACCTTTCCTGGCTGCCATAGTTTAGCGCACAGCGCGTGGCAACTGCCAACAATTAATGCACCCTCTCTCCCTCCTGCCATCACCACCGCCACCAAGCCCTGTATGCCCACTGTGTTCTGCACAATGGAGATGGTGCAGAGGGTTGGGGTGGGTACCAGGGCCCACCCCAGTGTGACCAAAGGGGCCCCAGTCTGCTGTGGGCGCAACAGCCCCAAATTCCCACTGGGGGTGAGGGGAGAGGGAGGGGACAGACAAGAAAACCCCAAACTTTAGAAAATCCACAATACGTTTTCTGATCTCTTCCCTCCCTTCTTCCCTGCCTCCCTCTCCCCTTCCCACCCCTCCCCACAATAGGACATCGTCAGAAACTAGATGATCAGACCAAGCCTGGGAGCTTGTCCTTTTCCGAGCGGCTCAGTGAACTGGAGCAGCTGCGGCGCACAGCCATGAGGGTCAGTCCGCACCACCCAGCCCCCACACCCAACCCTCGGGCCTCCTTGAACCACTCCACTGCCTTTAACCCTCAGCCTCAGAGTCAGATGCAGGGTAAGTACCTGGACGAGCCCGCTTCCCGCCTTGCCCTCAGGCAGAACCCACCCAGAGCAGCCCTCTTCCGTGTTCCAAGGGTGGGCTACAGACCAGCTGCCTGGGAGCTGGTTAGACATGCAGAGTCTCAGGCCGCCCCAGACCCACTGAGTCAGATCCGCATTGTAACAAGATCCCCAGATTAAAAGCTCTGCTACGTAGGATAGAGAGAGGATATGGAACGAGATATCTGTATGTAGATAATATCTCGAATTTTTTGCGAGTTAGCTTTGGCTATGCTATTTCCTTATCTACGCTTTAGGCTTGAAGACACACACACACACACACACACACACACTCACACAAGAAGCAAGGTGAAGGTGAGCCTGTTTCAAGTTCTTATTGTCTTCAGATTATTTGTGGGGTTGCTATCTAATATACCTTCTTTTGAAAATATAAAGAAGAGGAGAAAGGTCTGGATACCATCACATCAAGGGTATTATTTGCAAGAAATAAATTTGCAGTCAATAAAGAATGCAGGTGGCGCCCTCTCCATGGGGCTAGCTGGCACTTGCAAAAACACTGTAAAATACAGTAATTGCATAAAACACACTGTGCCAAGTTAGATAATACACAAAGTTCATTTACACTGCAGAAACGGCTGACGTCAATGATTATTTGCTCTGTGATACCATTTCAAATTTCCAAAATGCTGTCATTTTCTCTGTGCCGTGCAGGACACAGCTGGATGTGATATGGTCACAGTAAGATTCCTTTCTCAAAGTGGCAGGCTTGTTCAACTCAAAGGAAAAGATAAGCAACACATCTGGGGGAAGGGCAGGGAGCCAGCAAGGAAGGTGCCACTTGCCCTTCTGGGACAGCAGAAATTAGCTTCCCCAGGCATTTTCTCAGTGTGAGTGGTATTGTGGGATGTGCAAGTGTCATAAGTTCTTTAGGGTTTCCCGCTCAATAGCTGTCTCTTGGGGTTAGCACATGTGGCACTCTCGAAAGGCACGCCCACGCTCTTGCACGAGCCTGATGGTCCAGGCCATAAGCTCTCACCATTATGTTTCTGGGGGAGGTTCTTCTACTTGAGTGGAAAATTCCCCAAGAAATCTTCCCATAAGATACTATGCGCACAGCTGTTAAGTGGCCTATCCATAGAGCGGCCCTTTTGTATACAAACAGAAACCTAAAGCTAGACGTCTGGGGCTACCTCTCATCTGTGGTCTCATCTTAGGTGTATGTAGGACGAAGTCCCATGAAATCATTGGTTTCCTGGTGCTTAATAATCATGAGTACTTATTCAAAATATGCATATTGATTTTTAAAAATTCTAAAATGCAAGTGTGTGTGGTAAATGTGATCAAATGGCACGTTAAGTGAGAGAGATGGGCTTGGAGGGAAATGACACTTTTCTTCTAAAGAGAATAAAATTCTCAGGGAGATTCCTTGATCTTGTGTTTAGGACCATTTCAATTCATTTTTGCCATCTTCTGGATTCCATTTGTCACATCCAAGGGAAGACGTCTGTTTTCTTATTCTCTCATCACATAAGTGAACGTTTATGCTACTGAGTTGTTAAAGGGATTTGCCTTCTTCTACTGATATTAGAACCAAAAATATTAAGGATTTTTAAAGGCAATGGGAAATTCAACCATGTGGAGGCAAGTTGAAATTGTCACCATGACGTCAGCCTTGTTTCAGACGGTTCTGGTGAGGAATGAATCAGATCTGATTTCTCTCCTTGTCAGATATGCTCTCTTTACCAAAAAGAAGAAGAGGGGAGGGTGAATTCTTGTCCTCAGCAGTCAGCAACACTTGGGTGGAGGCATTACCGTGGACGGGCATTCTTTAGCTCTTTGGAATACTGTATGCTTAGCAGAGTATCAGGTTTACCCCAGAGCATCGCCCCTTTCTTGTTCCTTTTAAAAACTTTTTACTTCTGCAGCATCTAAGAAATAATAACTCGCTTTTACAGTACACTGGGGCTTAATTGCCACTCTAAAGAATGTGTTAACTATGTTGCTGATATTTTCTCTCCAAAATATGATTTGCTAGTCAGTACTTCACTTGTAAAATGGTAGGAAGAACTTTTGAAAAATAAGTATCCAGGATATTTTCATGTAAAACTACTTTTCCTTTTTCTTTCTTTTTTTCTTTTTAATTAAAAAAATGCTATTTTTATCCTAGTCATGTTTTGAGTAGACCCTTAGGATTTTTTCCTGCCTGAAATTAGAAAGTTAACAGGGATAAGAGTGAAGTCTCTTTCAGCCAGAACCTTCATTTTGTTCTTGACAGGTAGGAAAACGGTTATTTTCCCGGCTTAGCTCTGGAGCTTCTATATTATATTTAAGAAGATGCTTTATATAAAAATTCAGCATGTGTTGATAGCTCTCTTTGAAATGGCAGCGCTAGTTGTAAGAAAAATATCCCAAAGGTAGTCAGAGCAGTTCCACACTGGTGCCATATGGATGTGTAAATGTTTTCAGCATCGTGGAAATGTCGGTAACCGGGGGCTCAGAGAGATCACAGGTTAAAAGAGAGGCTGATACACCCTGTCTTGCTAGGACTTCATCGGGAGTCTTATGCCTATCCCTTTAAGTCTGTCAGTAGGAAATCACAGATACAGAAAAATGCCTCTATTTATCCAGAATCAGATGTGCCTGAGAATCACTCAAAATAGACATCTCAAATGATCTGAAGCAGGGTACAGATGGAAAAGGGGAGCAGGTTGCCATGCCACCAAACCACTGTTTATTTGTTGAGGTTTTCACTAAAAGGGCTGAGGTTAATTTCAACTTCCTATTTGACCAGGTCTTAAAATTGACTAGAAAGCCATTTTTGTCATGGCTACCCGTTTATGCAAGTCAAGACATCACCGTGAACTTCTAGAGCCAAGTTTTAGAATTCTTTTACGGTCATGGGAAAGAAAAAGGACACGTGTCCTTTTGGAAGATGGAACAGGGCAGATTCTAGAGAGACAAGGCGCTGGTGCTGAATCACACCTGCCTGTTGGAGATGGCTTCAGGCAACCGAGCAAGTAATTTTAGGAATTTGACTCCTGATTTATCAAAAATGATGAACCACATTTAAGGCTGCATAGCTCCCACCTTTCTGGGAAGATGGAGAGAGAGTGATATCTGCTGGTGTAGAAAACTGTCAAAACTATGGAAACTAAGAGGCCAGCTTTATTTTTCTTGGGTGTGTTGCCATAAACATCAAGGCTTGACGTTTAACTCTTTAATTGGACCAGTTATGACGGAGTTTGGCACAGGTCAGACCTTTTGTATACATTATTCCGTTATCACCACAATCCTGCTGTGGTATGGTTTACAGACAGAAAAACTGAACCTCAAAGGTTAACAATTGCCCAACATCTCCAAGATCATAAGCGACCCACTGGCACTCAAACCCAGACCTTTCTGGCTACAAAGCCAGTGCTGATGGGGTAGCAGGCTCTCCTGGGATCGCTCTCCTAACTCAAGGATCGATTAGCCACAGGGTTGACCCATGTCAAGAAGAATCCCAATTGCCAAAGGGGAGATGGGAGAAGTGCTGGATGGCTCATTCATTTGGCAGTCCTGTACTGAACGTATTTTGTTATCACTAGATGTTGATAATAATCACAGTAGGGCAGACTCTGGGTGGGCACCTTAAAAATTGTCTCCTTTTGGGACACGTACATTTGTTTTTAAAGATGGAGAGAAAGAAAAACTTAAATCAGAATAATGCATCTCTAATCATGAGTGAACAAAGGATGCGTGAGTGGAGAGAGGGCTTCCCAGCCAGCCACTCTTTGTTTATTTTATTGGGACAACAGCCTGACCTTCCTACATGTAAGAGTCTCTCTCGTGGGATCCATTGGGACCAAAGCCTTCTTAACGTCCAAACCCAGGCAACATCTGATTAGCCTTTAAGAGTGTGGGTGCCTGGCTTTGAGAGTTCCATATGGCCAGGGATGGGGGGTGTGGCTGACCTCTCCGAATGATCTCCTGATTTTTAGTATTCCAAATGATTTTTGTTTTGCTAGAGATTGTCCCCAAAAGCTAAAGTTACTTTGGAAAGACCGTATTCTGGTGCTCCTGTCTGTGAAGCTCTTTGAGATACTGAATCGACTTTGTTTCTGTACAGCTGTACAGGGTGCTTATGCCCCCCTTTATCAGCTAGATTGACAAAAGGAAAAAACGCTTTCCACTTTCCTGTGGGAGGAGAGAGAAATCCCCTCTCCAGCCTTGGGGGTAAACTATCAAACTGCGCGGCATCTCCTCCCTCCCCTTTCTCTCTCTCTCTCTTTCTCTCCTTCCTTTCTCTTCCTGCAATTCTAGAAGTTCAAACACAAAGTAGAGCTGGAGGCTGCTTGATTACCGTGGAAGTAGAGGGACAGTCAAAGACCAGAAATTCTCATACGTAAATCTATAAATGGTCATTTAATCGTTACACAAAGCAAAATATTTGGGGTGCTAGAAAGCAACTTATGAGACTTGCTGTAAACATGAAAAGTGCAGGATTTAAAAATAACTCTTACCCAAGTGTAGTAGAGTTTGAGAGCCTTTCAAGGTCTATAGCATCAGAATCTTACACTGAAAACAAGCCTGAATCAGATGTCGCTATGAATAAATAAAAATAAATAAATATGAGAAGGAAGGAAGGAAGAGAGGAAGGGAGGGGAAAGGGAGGGAGGGAAGAAAGGGAAACAGTGGGACGGATGCAGAAGGAAGAGCTTTCATGTGGGTGTAAGCAAGGTCACAGTGCTACAGCCACACCCCGCCCCCTCGGACAGAGAGGTGACAAGTTAACAGAACTAGAAGCACTCTCAAGGCAGGAACTGAGAACCCAGTTAACTGGTTTCTCTGTTCTTGGCTGGTGCAACATACACTGTAAGTTTAAGGAAAGTTTGAAAAGCTCATACTAATGAATTGCATCATAGACATTCAGAAAAGGGGTAAGAAGGATGGGGAGAAAGCTAAGTCCTTGTTTTCTCCCTTAAAAAAAAGCCCTAAGGCCCTTGCTTCCCAGCTGGCCTGTGGCCTTTGTTGCTGGAGTCTGATGTGGCCGCAGTGTCCATCGCCCTTGCTTTCCATTCACTCCCGTGAGTTACGTAATGGGGCTGAGAGGTAGCAACCTGCCGTTTACTCTCCGCACGCTATTTACGGATGGGCACAGTTACCAACACAGAACTCCCTTGAATAGCACTGCTCAGAGGCCTGGGATGTCTTTACAAGCACCTCGCAGCTAAGTACTTAATAAACTAGCCTTTCAAAGGAGCCACCAACCTGGCGAGCTGTCAGCACCCTCGTTGTCATAAACCACATTTTAGCGGGACTGCGTTTTCAGACCAAATGTTCTCATGGATGTCGTTCAAGGTGACCAGACTGTGTTCTCTGGAGCGTGTTGTTAATGCCTTGTGGACATCTTTTCTAATTAAAAGAAGGAAGGGTTCACTTTAAGGCTTGATCTTAATGATAAAATATTCCTTCCGTGGATTTGATACATTCTGAACTTTTCCCTTATTCTTGTAATCTGTGGGCCAGCATGCATGCACACACACACACAGACACACTCACAAAGGTTTTGTTCAGAAAAGTAAGTTTTTCACAAAGCTGTAGTTGGAGCACTTATTTAATATCAATGGTTAAACAGTAGGTGGGTTAACCTGAAAATCTAACGGCCAAGAACGATAGCAGAGCACAGTGGCTAAGAATGAGGGCTCAACAGGCAGACCAACTGGGTCCAAAACTGGCCTCCACCACGTATTGCTATAGGACTTTTGGCAAGTTACTTGACTTCTTAAAGTCTCAGTTTCCCTATCTGCAAAATGGGAGTCATAATTTTACTTGGAGATCCTAGGACCACCATGAAACATGAAGCAGTGGGCATTAGAGCCAGCCCATGGGTAGCACTTAATCACCGTCAGCTGTAATGATCAGCCTCACCAAACCAAGAGTATTCATTTCTTGTGGCTGCTGTAACAAGTTACCACAAACTTGGTGGCTTAAAACAACAGAAATTTATCCTCTCACAGTTCTGGAGGCCAGGATCCAAAATCGAGGCGTCAGCAGGGCCATACTCCCTCTGAAGACCCTAGGGAAGGATCCTTCCTCGCCTCTTCCAACCTCTGGTGGCTCCAGACATTCCTTGGCTTGAGGCTGCATCACTCCCACCTCTGCCTCCATCTTCACACGGCCTTCTCTGTGTCATCTCCTCTTCTGTCTCTTGTGAGGATGCTTGTCATTGGATTTAGGCCCCACCTAGATAACCCAGGATGATCTCATCTCATCCTTCACTTAATTACATCTGCAAAGACCCTTTTTCCAAATAAGGTGACATTCACAGTTCCATGGGTCAGAACATGGACATACTTTGGGGGAGGGGGGGCATTCTACCCATTACACCAAGGTAGAAAGGATAGGGGCCAACAGGTGAGTCCAGGGATAACTTTCCCATGCCCATCCCCCAGAACAGGTAGATGTGAACTCAGGGTCTCATGCCTGAACACCTCAATCATGTCTTCTGGCTACTATCAGTTCAGCCCATCAGTTGCTGGAACTCAGTATCGTGGTACTTTTATTTCTTAGCCACGAGAATGTATAATTTTTTTTCTAGATGAAATCAGATATTTCTTAATACTTTCTGCACCTATGCAGATGGAACCAGAGGGCCCAACAGTGCTAAGTAGAGAAAGGGTGCTCTGCCCTGTGTTATGGGAGCAGTGCAGACCAGGAGACAGGGGGCCTGAGTGTCTCCTCCACTAGCCCCTAAAATCTCATGACATCACGGATGGTAGTAAGCATAGGAACAGTGGGTGACACAGCCAGCCAGTTGGGATAGACTCAAGAATTTGACCTCCAGGAGCAGCTAGGCATACCACTGTTGTTTTGAACAAGCTGCCTCTTTAAAAGTGGCTTTATTGCAAGGTATTGTTGACCAGACACCCATTTCAAAAGGCTGGTGATTCACTTTGCATATCTCATAATCCCGAATTTACAAATCACCTGAAGATAGCCTTTCAAATTTGGATATTTAAAAAAGAAACTTTGACTGCAGCCATGAAGTAGTGTCAAACTTTACCAAAAGTTTGTACCAAGAGAAGAAGAAACAGTTTATGCTGAAAAAGGCTCTGGTTAGAAAGCGACTTGTGTTTTCTTGTCAGTAGTAGTTCTCCAAACTGAGTTGGTTTTACTCATTTGCATTATTTTTTCTCATGTCGTGAACAGAAACGCAGGCCCACTGTAATTCAGTTATTTTAGGGCTCTTTAAAATTCAACATGTATGATTTAAATAACACTGAGGAACTGTAATTCTGTCTTTCCTTATTTCCCTCTGGCTCTCAGAGCACTACCACCAGACTTTTAGGGGACAATGTGCAGAGGCAGAGGGGTTCTCTGGCCTCGATTAGTAAGACACACCTCCGTGCATATTTGTATTATATTTTCACATTTTACTTTCAAAGCCTTAGCCACACAGGAGCTTTCTCATTATTGAACAATTGCCTTCAAAGCAGTAGAACAGCCCAATTGTTGGGGAAATTAAAGATACGGATTGCAAAACGCCTGTAAATAAAATCCTCACTGACAAACCCAGTTTCTTTCCATAGACTTTTCTTCCATAATCTCTTTCTGGCAGAACATTTTATGTCTTGATACTAGAGATTCAGTTACCAACCACAGTAAATAAAACAAAATAATAAGGAAAAAAAATACTATAGAACTCACCCTAAAAACAAACATTGGCCAATCATGTTTATTTTCTGTTTCTTTGTGTGCCCCTGGGGCTTGATAAGGAAAAAAGGAATGTAGCCCTTCTTATCCAGTGGATTTTTGATTATTAAGCTATGGAAAGTCTTCAGATTGAGTGGTAGTCAGTTCAGGCTCTCCTAAATGGCATGGAATGTAACATTTATGTTTAAAAGAAATAAGCATTTTCAAGAGCAAACAGAACCTGAATGAGCCATGGGTAGGAGAGCTTGGGCAACAAAGACAGTCACTTCCTCCAGACATGGGCTCAAGTGCCACAGTCCTGGGCACCATCGTGATTTCACACCATTTTGGGGTCATGTTTAGGATTTAGAACATTCCAAATATAGTTTCAGGATTTTGAAAAACATCTTCCAATTGTCATCAATAGCAAGAGTTAACTACCCGTTTTGTAAAGGTGATTCTTTTAAGATGGAACCCCCTGCTTTTCTACCTGGAGGGAGTGTAGACAAAAGGGAGGAGGAGGCAGTGGGGGACTCTGACCCGTGCATCTCGTGTCCCCTAACAGCTACCGGGTGGCCATGACACCTCAGCTTTAAAACACACACCACGAACTGAAATAGTGCTTATTTCTGCACACCATCTTGGTTCTTTCACCCAAGGTCACCAAATTGAAGTCATAGGTCAATGTAATCAGTTCTGGCTAACAAGATTTAGGCCGCTGCAGTGGTGAGCTCCATCCTGGGAGTGTGGTGGAGGATGGACTATGATCCTTCAGCTCCAGGATCTGGGTGTGACCACACTGGTGTCATAAAAGCAGAGCTTCCCTAAGAAAGGCTGTGAGTCAGGCCTCTGAGGGGCCAGAACCAGTCAGCGCTACTCTGGGCGTCAGTAGCTCACCCGTCTGGGGCTGTTAAGTCTCCCAGATCTGTAACTTTCGGGTTCCCACAGCAGAAGAAGTCCTCTTTACTCTACGGTTCAATTTACATGTTCAACCTGAGTCATTCGAAGGCCAGATCCAAGACCCAGAGAGCTTATACTGAGCCGATTCCTCTTTCCATCCTTGGAAGGGCTACAGACATACCCTTATGCGGGGTTTTAAAAGAACACCTTGAGGTAAAAAGAGAGGAAGAAGTAATCTGACAAGTGATTGCATTTCTTGGAGTTGCAGGTCATCGCAGGAAAGCGAACGTGGTTGTTTTATTAAGTCCCATGGGGTTACTGCACTGTTGTAGCCACTCACACTCCATTAGTGCATCACTCGGAACATATCAGATGGCAAATTATATAATGATAAAGTTATTAAAATATCTGTAAAAGTCAGCACAAGCTCAAGGGCTTGACTTGGCCTTTCTGCCCGTTAAGTGGTTTGTTTAGATCGCTCCTCTTGAGGTCTGTTAATCTTCATCTGTACTTTGTTGTCAATTGCCCGCTATGTGGAACAAGGGTAATTGCTTGAGTTTTAAGCCGTGCTTCTGTCGGTCGTCCAAGAGGGCTGGCATCTTAAGGATGAATGCAGAAGTTTTTGAAACATGCAATTATTTTCCCCCCAGTTTGGAAAATGCAGCATGTGTCTGTGATGGTGTCTTTACTTGAGTGGTTATTGGAGCAGTTGCTGCAGCGAGATTATGACAAGGCCATTGCCTGGTTCACATGTTTACCAAAGGCAACACCAAAATAATTATAGCTCACATATATAGAAAGGGCTGATGTTGTTGGTTCATTTAATACCCACAACCAGCCACCCATGAGGTGCATGACTTTGTCCCAGAGGGTCCTGCCTACTATGCCTGCTTAGGCGCTGAGCAGCCATGTGACCTGGTACTCTTTTCTTTACCACCAAGTCCCAGGCCCCTTGTCTATCATGTAAGCAATTAAGGAGGTGGTCTTACACTCTAATATTCTGTAATTCTGGAAACTGCTGCTCTAGAGGACTAATGGCCATGCCTGACATTCTCAGGGAAGCCAGTAGGGATGTCCCCGAGCCCCTCACTCTGCTGTCCCTGATTAAAAGGCTTTTTTTTGGTAATATTTTTGCTGTGTGATCAGGTTTTCTGAGCCACCATATGTTGCTAAATGAGAGAAGTCATCGCCCAGACGTGGATCTGTTTAATTTAATATGATTTTCCACAAATTACAAAGCATGACTTTAAAATTGAATTTGTGCAAAATTACGGATGGCCAATTCAGGTGGAAGGGAGAGGAAATCTTGTTATTCTTATTCCAGAATCTCTTCCCGATTTCCTCATTTGATTCTTTCACGCCTTGGGGGAGGGGATCGGGGGAGATGCATTAGAGGGTCTGTAAGGAGTTTCTCTTATTTTTCACTTTCTCCCTGGTCATTCATGGCTCCCTCACAGGGAGACACAGCAGCCTGGAGAGGTCAAGGCAGAACGCCACTTCTTCTGTCCATCCATCCCATCAGTCACTATGGAGCTCTTCCTCCCTGCTTATCATCAGAAGGGAGCCCCCAGAATGCACTTTATGAGGAAAGCAGAATCTGGATCCATAAGTTAATGCTAAAATGTATATGGTGGATAATGGGTATGGACTTTGGAATTCAAATCCCAGGTTGGCCACTTCCTAGTTATGTGACCTTGTAAGAATTACTTAGGTCCTCTGCGCCGCTGTTCCCCATCTGAAAAATGGGCATGATAATAATAATCCTTAACTCACTGGAGAGTTGTGAGGATTAAACGAGTTAATATGCAGAAAGCCCAGGATGCCTGGCACACGGTAAGCATTGCATGTGTTTACTCTTATTATGTCATGAACTTGTCACAAGGATTGAGATATATTTTTGTCAATATTTAGCATAGGGCCTGGTACACTTTAAACAGTAAATAAATGGTCAGTGTTATTCTTTTGACTGTTACTGCTATTGTTGTGCCCTTGTTTGTGACACTAGTGTGCCACCAGGGCGTTGCACATCTGTCCTCTCACCTGAGCCACACAGCTACTCTGTGCTAATTACCTCGAGCATCTCCTTATTCCCCAGGAGTGAGCACAGTCCTGGGGCAGATCAGGGCAGCGGTGGTTTTAGTGGTGTCTTCAAGTTTTGTTTCCTTGGGTAAACTCTAACAGGAGAGCCCATAACCACTGCTCCACTAGGTCAAATGGGAATGGAAGAGTGTTCAAGTTGAAAGGGACCTTAAACTTCTCCGCTCAAAGCCCTTTCTTTTATTCATGAGACACTTGAGGCCCAGGGAGCGTCAGTGATTGGCCCAGTTGGAGGCAGACCTGAACTCCAAGTCTTGGGACTCCTGGTCCAGTGCTTGTCCCATTGGTCTGTCCTGCCTCTGCCTCAGAGGTGGTCACAGAATGTAGTCTCTGTCGTCAGTATGGAACGCTCATTAGGAAATCTGCCTTCCACTACCTTTTTCTAGAAGTATGCTATCTCCTCGATGAGATGAGAGATCCCCACAGTTGGGTTCTATATCATGTGTTTCTTTATGTCTCCATTTTTAAAATGTTGAATTTCATACTTAAGGAATAGGGATTTTTTTTTAAAAGCAAGGATAGGTCTCAAGGCCACTCTCTGTCCTTCTCGGCTCCACCAAGCGCCCCCAACCCTGCTCCCTGGGGGGAGCAAACAGCTGCAGGGAGGCTGACGGACACTCCCTGACCACAGGGCCCACGTGGGCGGCACTCAAGGATGAACCCTGACCCGTCCCCTTACTCACATGAATTGGACACATTCAGAGAATGTGAATGGTCAGCCTCTTTGGCATTTTTAATAAACCATGTACAAAAGGATTTCTCTGAACCAAGTTTCACCTTCCTGTGTGATTTTAAGTAAATACCTCCCTGTGCTGATTCCACCCACAAGTCCGGGCTTTGAAAGCCTGCTTGTGGCTTGGGTTGGCGGGCCAGAAGTAGACCAACAAACAGGTGTGTGAGAGTGACAGGGCAGAGCAGGGAGCCACAGCTGTGGGAACGCGGTGAGGCGGCTCTGGCAGGCCGGCGCTGGGAGGGCTGGGGGCTGGTGCTGAGTGACAGTCCCCTCGCCCCAGTTCAGCACACGGCTGCCAACTTCACGCCATTTACTCCCTGCACAGTGCATGGCAGTGGGAGTGCAGGAGCTCAGCCAGATACAGGCGTCCCTGCGATGGCCACGCCCTCGTCCATGAAGTCAGGGTCAGGGTCACATATAGCAAGGCCAAAGCTACCCCAGGAATGTCACAGGAATCCCGTGAGCAGAGACAAATGCCCACTCGGAGGCACTGCATTAATAAGTGGCTTCTGGGCTCCCCTCCATTGCTAAGCCTTGGTGACGCCACAGTCACTTCTAAATGGAACTTAGTTAAGAGTTAATCGGGAGAAACGGGGACTTGAGGTCCTCACTCACTAGCCGTGTGGACCTGTCATCTCCCTCTTCGCCTCCCAGAGCCTGTAGCTCTTGACGTGTCCTGACCACACTCCACCCCCCGCAAGGGGCTTCAGCTCCAGGCCGTGCACGTCTCTCAGGGCTTGTCTCACGGTCTGAGAATCACAAGTGCCTAAGGAACAGATAAGAGGAGGAAGCCAATGAAGGGGAATGCTGTGGAATGGCCTTCTCTTGCTCATAGAAACAGATCCACTCAGAAACACGGCATTCAGCGGTGTTGAAAATTTTCTCCCAAGGGTAATGATTTCCCCTGATACGGGCAGTTCTTACAGTGACTTTGAACTTCTGACCACTGGAGATGAGTGAATCAGAAAGCTAGACCAGAAGGAGATGGCCAGCCCCCTCATTAGATAGACGAGAAACTGAAAGCCCAGAGAAGTTAAGTGACTTGTGGAAGATCACACAGACAGCTCCTGTATTCAAGCGCTCGGCTCTTCTCTGCCCGTCCTGTCCTCCCCAGCTTGAATACCTTCCTCGTCTTTGGATACAGCAAAGGGAACTTTCCTGAGCAGTCCCTTCAAAACAGCACTTATGTGAGAGAGGGGCTGTTGGAACAAGATTGGGCAAACCCCAGTGTGCCTCTGTGCACTGCTCCACCCAGTTTCTCATCTTTATGTTACCAAAAAAAAAAAGTCTCAAATAACCCAAACAGGCAGGGTCTGATCTGCAGACAGTCTGCAGGCATCCGCCCAAGATGCTGCCGGTCGGCTGGGCCATCCTCCTCTGATTTATGTTGTGTGTGTTAAGCCTTAAATTGTTGAGGCTCTGGCTGGCTGCAGTGGTATTACTGGAGGGTTGGTGCATGTTTTCAGCTCTCAGAGCTGGCTCTGGGACTGGAGGTGTTGGCCTCGCATCAAGTCCGATCTCACACCTGTCTGAGACAATGAAGGCCTTGTTAGACACATCTCCAGTCGAGGCGGCTCAGGCTGCTTGTTTTTCACATTCAGAACAGGGAAGGGGGGTTCTGGCGGCCGGGCAGAAGCCAAGTTAAGACTGGGAAACGCTGGGGTCGGCTGCCTCCCTTGCCCTCTCCTTCTCCATCCTCCCTGCCCACCCCTGCCCCCATTTATAAACTTTTCCTTATTTTTGGAAACTAAAAAACAAACAAACAATACCAACAGTAGCCCTCTTATGAAGGGGAATTTCCTACTGCAAAACAAGGGGCTTGAGGCCTGCGGGAGAAGAAATTCAGTCGTCTTGGGAGTTGAGCCACGCAGTGGAGAAGTAGGGTGCAGGGGTAGGGGTGTAGCCCCCCAGCGCTGAAACATGAGCCCTTTCCACATGGATGGGGTCTGTCGGTGGAAGGTTTTCTCTTCTTGGTTTTCCCTTCCATCGTTAAGTGTCGGTGATGGGAGCAGAAAGCAGAGGAGAACTTTTTCCTTGGCTCTACGTTACTCACTGATGAAATAGCAAACTGTTCTGTCCCAGGTCAGCCTTACCAACAGAGAGGACAGGGCTGGCCACCAGCACTTAAGTCTGTGGACCCTTTGCAAATCTACCTTTCCAGGGACCCTGATTCGAGGCAGCCACTGGACATGACCTCTTTGGTCCAGGTCGGCACCTCTCTAGGCTAATGGCTCTGGATGGTCGTTATTCAATCAAAGCCATATGAAATGAATTTCTTTTCATAGGACCGCACTTGATGTGGAGGCCCTTAGGATAAGAGTCAAGAAAAGAGTTTCCCAGAGTTATGAAAGCCACTCTTTCCTGCAAGAGCCCACAGTAGGGAGGCCACGTAGGAGCACCTCATGATTCCTTTCCCATGTAGCTGTCATCTTGGGGGCTTGAGGACTCAACAGGTCTCACAGCTCCCTTCTCTATAAACTAGGCTCTTACCTGGGTTGGGAGGTATTTGGGTTCCAGTGGTCGCCAGGTGCTGCTTGTCCTCCAACACAAGATAGGCAGCGCCCATCCTTCTCGCCTGCAAATAACTATTTAAGCACTAAGCCCCATTGCTGACTCCTAACTTCAGCCTCAGAGACACAGCTGGGGAAATGTACATGCTGTTTATTTCCTCTGAGACCTAGGACTTCAGGGATGAAGTGGGGCCTGTCCATTCTTCTTAGTGTAAATCACTTTTAACTCAGCCACCCAAGTATCTCTATATGCATATCAGCCAACATCCCCAGAGGGATAAAATGACAACTTTTCAAAGGCAGCAGAGTGAGGCGAGGTAAACAGCAATGTATGATAGAAAATCTGGAGTCTTCTGGCTCCCCTCCAACCTGGGTTTGAATTCCTTCTATGGGACCTTGAGTGACAATGCGTGTGAAGACCCTGTGCAGTGGAAGTGGCATCACTGTTGAGACCTTGGCCTTCAGGGAGGCCAGGACGGCGCCACACAGCCTCCCCTCAGGCCTGCACTCCTCCTTGAGCCCACTCTGCCTGAGCACGCCACCTGCGGGCGACGTGGCTGAGGAAGCAGACGGTGCCTTTTCAGGCCATCTCATGGCCAAGGAGGGCCCGATACAGAAATAAAGGATGCTGCCTACTAAGATCACTTCAACCACTGATTTCAGAGCTCTTTCTCAAGCTCCCTGCCTCTCTCCCAGCCATGAGACTCTCCATTCCTCCCCTGAGCCCATCCATGCTCTGAAATGACCAAAAGTCAAGTGGACGAGCCAGAGGGAAGCTGGGGCACCGAGGTGGCTGTGAGCTGCTCTCTTCTTACCTGCCTTCTCCTCTGGCCTCTGAACACCTGCCCTGCCCGCCAGCTTTGATCCATGCTTGTGTCCTACCCAGAAAGCTCCTTCCTATCATCCCCTCCACCTCATCCAATTCCGCCAGTCTTCAGGGTGCCTCGCCTGCCCCCTCTCCTTCAGGGTATCTTTGTCCCTGCTGAGGACCAAACTGACTCCCTTCCCCAACTCCTGGCCCCATCTGTTTGTGGCTCTGACTTCGCCATCTCCCCATTTGTTGCCCTCCATTGTTACCTGATAGGGCGCATGTTTGACTGCTGTGTCCTCAGCTGTAATGGGCTTCTGGGGAGCAAGGACTTGAGATTTCCCTCTGTGCTGCAGGATCATTGAAACGTCAAAACCCACTGATGAGATGCCTGCCAGGCAGTCAACACTGAACGTGCTCCCTGAGCCCCACACACTCCACCTTCTCCTCCCCCCACTTCTGGGATCGTGCGTCCGAGAATGACAAGTTCTAGAAGTCCCAGGCAGGCAGGAACTCTCTCTCCAACTTCTCCAGACCCCCACGGCCCTAGCCCAGATCTCCGGGGTCAGTGATCAGTGGGAGTAGTTGAAGAGCATGTCCCCTGCTCTCAGGACAGCAGGTCAAAACTGGTTATTTGCAGGTTTTAATCCCAGTTTCAAAATCTGCCCCAAATGATTTCCTTCTTCCCAAAGCACCAATCGGTAGGGCCCTTCGCTTCTTATTCCTTGATCTGCTCTTTCCCTACCTCACAGAGCCCAGCTGGGAGCCTGACAGAGACAACCCGGCTGTCCCATCAGGTGACAGCACACCCACCCCTCCGTGGGCCTTTCCCTTTGCTTTTGTGACAAGGAGAAAAACGGGAAGTCTACACTTCTTGACTTTCTGACCCCATTACCTTCTACAGCCTCTGTTAACTAAAGCCAGTGGGCTACCCTTCCCTTTTGCTGTCCCCCCCTTCCCCCAGGCCAAACTCTCTTGTGTCACCCTTTTCCTTCCCATCTTCCTTGCTCCTCAGACAGCTCACTGGAGGCTGTCTTCCAAATACCCAAACCTGGTTATACACATTTAAGTAGAGATTTGGACCCTAGCCTAAGAATAGGTTGTTTATCCACTACTTCTTGTAACCCCATCCCCCCCACCTCACTGCTATCTCCTGGGCACCTGCGTCCTGCCCTGTTCCCCATGTACAGGTGTCCCTGTGTTGCCTCCTTCCCTAAGAGCATTCCTAGCTTCTTCATTCCAGCACTTATCAAGTCCATCCTCCCAAGTTCACTCTATCTTGCTAGCGATCCCACCTGCCCACCCTAAGCACAGCCTCTCTCCCAAACTGACCCCTTGACCTGCCTCAGGGCCTCAGGTCTCCAAACACTGAAATGTTTCACTGCCACCACCTACCATGGACCACAGAAGCCAAGTAACCCCTTCCCGCACTCTCCTTTGCCTCATCACATTATCGTTTTCAGCTGGTGAATGAAGGACCATTCCAACCCATCTATGCCACCCCTCAGGTATCTGTCTGAAAAACATAACAAAATGTGGACCAGCAGAGAGAAAGCCATTTGTCACCCTCCTTGTCAATCTTCCCTTTCACTTTCTTTGTCCCTTCTTCCCTAGGTTCCTCAGAAGCCTCTTTTGTTCCAATTGAGGGGAAAGTACTTTGGACGTATTGTTGAGACTGGTTAGCTTTTTTTTTCAAAGAAGACGGGAAGTTTCTGTTTATTGGAAAGGTTGTTCGTTTCCAGAGACATTACAGAGCCAAGCAGCCATAGGATGATTCCTCGCTGCCTTTTTTCAGGATGGTACACAATACCAAAAAATAAACCAATGACAGAGAGAGTCAGTGAACACAAAGGGAGATGTTATAATAGGCTTTTGTTGGTACTTGTATTTTCTTGTTGGAAAACAGAGGAAAGACCCTGAGGTGCTGAGGTGCGGACAGAAGCCTGATGTTATCGGGCCCCTAGAAATCCTGCCTGGAGTCCAGTGGCAGGCGGGATCCAGAGCTCCAAGAGATGGAGGCAACTGGTCCTGCTCAATACAAACGGTGCTTTTAGTCTTTCGTAAACAGCCTGTGCCCCAGGGCTCAAATCCTTCAAAAGTTTGCCTAGGTAATTGCATTTCATTGCTGTCTGGCATGTGCTCATCAGTCTAATCTGGAGGTTCAGACAGCCAGGCCAAAGCTTGCGAGACTGGAGGAGAGTGAGCCCATGAATTTAATCCACTTGAAAGACAGACTAATACAAGTGCGGCTAACTCATTATTTTAAGTGATGTGAGCAGAAAAGGGTATGGCACTTTCCATAAAAGGGTTTAAAATCAGCCCGTTGCAGCCACTTGGCAGTTTAAGGCCATTAGAAGAAAAGGCGGAACCAGGGAGACATGTGATCCTTGCTGCCACCTCCTTGTTTCTGGAATTCTGCCTCCTCCCCCACTACACCCCCAAAACACAGAAGGAGGGAAAAATGGTAACCTTTCGCCCCGATTTTGACTCGGGTTATTCATGAATTCGCGACAACAGACACCAACCTTTATTTGAAATTTGGGGTTGTTTCAGGGCAGAAAGGAGACGTAAATGGAGTAAGGACTTTCCAATCAGAATCCCAGACCTATAAGCAGGAAAAGGTGCCCCTCCCCAGTGGCCAGCAGGCACTGCGCTTGGTGATTACTTCTATCTTTTTTTTTTTTTTCGAGGTTTAGACCAGTTTTTTCGTTTTGTCGGTATATGGTAACTAGGTGTGGGGGGAAATGGCTTCAATCACCATATAGTAAAAACAGCACTCTACAAAGAACCAGAAGGTCTGTGCTTGCCCTGTCACCTCTCCTCTCCACCCTTTCTCGGAGATGGGGCTGGCTGGGAAAGTCTCCGAGGTTGCTTTCTGCCCTATCATTCCATGAGATGTTGGAATGAAACCTTAGAAATGTTGACAGTGATTTGCATCATTATCTAGTTACATGTGACTCATGCCCGGGAAGCTCGGGCTAGGCAAGCACTAGCCTGTCCCTTCCCAGGTGGCAAAGCTGACGGTCAGCTCAGGAGTGATCCTGTTGGTCCTTGACACCTGCAGCTCACCCGGGCTCGGCATGCCAGCCCCAAGTCTGGGTGCCAGGCCATGAGACTGTGAGAAAGCAGTCGTCCCAAACCCTGGTGTGGGGACAGATTTCTCCTGGGCACCTCATGACTGCTGACCCTACTCAGGCAGACGAATGGCCTCCAGCCACTCCTACATTCCCACAAGGGCTCCTGAAGGCGCCCAGCACACCCCTTATCTCCTTGTACCCCTCAGTTTTCATTTGCTCTCTGCCCAGGGCATGATGCTGCATTAAATTTCTCCGAGTCTGGGGGCACCTCTAGAAGTCACATCTTCCAGCTTGTCATCATGGTTTGACACAGTGACTGAAAACCACGGTGGTGGTGTGTTCCTACCCTGGGCTGGGTTGCCCTAAGGCACCATTGACATCTGGGGACCGATCATTCTCTGCTGTGGGGGACCATCCCGGGCAATAGGGGATGTCTAGCAGCACCCCTGGCCTCCACCCACTAGATACCAGTAGCACTGCCCTCACCCCCATTGTGACAACCAAAAATGTCTCCAGACATTGCTCAATGTCCCCTGGAGGAGAAACTGTTTAGACCAATCTGGGAAGTGCACAAGGATTTAGTCAGTCGACGCAGGATCTGAACACCTGCAACAAATGGGAGTTGCCTGGGCATCTACACTCAGCAGTAAATCCATTTTGACTCTTGACTTCTTTAGGTCTCTAGGATCTCTGTTCTTCATAGGTCATCCCTTGCGTTGAGCAAGAGCTTCCTAGTTGTCTGTGATCTCAACCTCTACTTTTAATTTTTTTTTTTAATTCTTCCATTTTAGTCCAAGTCACTGAAAACCAGTTGCTTCTCTGAGAAAGCCTTCCTTGACCTTGTAAATCAAAGAGGTTCTCTGGAGGGAGGTTTCCCACTGCTGGGCTCAGTATCATCTTTCTCAGGGTGACCTCATCTATTCAAGTATGAAGGTTGTATTTGAAATGCCATTTACTTTCTCTAAGTCAATAACTGAAGCTGTGGGTCTTTAGATCATCAGAGGTCTGCTTATTACCAAGAGTTTTTGTGTGCGTGTGTCATTTTTTCAATCAAGAGCTGTGTTGGAGTTTAAAAGAATTCCGGCAGATTTCAATTTGCCTTTCTGAATCAGGGTTTGGGGTGATATTCCTTTGCGAGTGTAGATTGCCCCGAGATCAATCTGACTTTATTAGTTTGTGTCCTTTGTTCGGAGCACCAGGGATGAGCCATGAAAGCGCGCATGGCTCTTATCTTCAAAGGTCTCCTTTATGCTGCAGAACTCCACCTCGGCAACCTGTGCTATCGATCTATTGCAATCCCAATTAATTCCCATCAAGGTCAGTTCTTTGGGGTGTGTGAAATGACTTCAGACTCCAGTGGACAAATCCCTCTTCGGTAGATCTCACGTGAAGTGGGGGAGAAGACTGCGGCAGAGGAATTAGACGAAAGAGGGAGCCGTCTGATCCCACAGGAGAAACTGAGCAATTCTCCCTGGCTCCCACGCATAGGAACATACCATGGAAGGAGGAAAGAGTTTGGACTCTTCTTCCTCACTCTGTTGCTCTGACAGCAAATATCTGAGTCATTTAGCAGTTTTCAAAAAATAAAGAGAAGCATAAGGGAGCTATTTCTTGGGGGCTTATTATGTATGGAGAAGCTTTGAGTTTGAGAAGTGTAATAAACACTGCTCCTCCAAAAATGTGTCTACAAAAAATAAACCAGAGCTGATGAGTCTGTAGGGTGCTGCGTTCTAGGCATGAAGGACGATGTTGAGCTCAAGTAAATCCATGAATCGTGTATGTCTTATTTCTCCAGTGGAGGAAGTGGGGGGTAAGGCCCCTCCATATGTGAAGCGAATATGCTTCCTGGCTCTGTCATTATCTCTGGCATAGCAGAGGGGGAGGAATAAAGGGGTCAAAGGCCAAGCAGAATGGCAGTGTCTTTTAAGAGGGGGATATTCGTTGTTATGTACATTCAGAGACTCTCCCCATAGTTTTATGGAAGTTCAGAGTGTTGGAGGTGAAGGGACAGCCGGGACTCACACGGTGCTCGCTGCTCCCTCGAGGCAGACACTGGGTGTTCCTGCCCCTGTGAAAGACAGGATGCTAGAGGGGCCGCAGAAGGGGCGATTCCTTGAGGGGTTCTGGCCTCCTGGCTCCTGCTGCTGGGAATTCCAGGAGCCGGGGCCTGGTGTGTGGGAAAGGAAAACAAGCAGAGGGGACACGTAGGGAAAGAGAAGAGGTGACAGGACAGTGTCGACAGGGGCGAGGCATGGGGGAACAGGAGAGTGCTGAAGCAACATTGGCTTAGCTAGCAAGCCTTTAGGAAAGGGGGCTAGGCACTGCAGCTCGCCGGAGTTAGTCCACTTCCCTTGTCAGAATATTCTTCTTCAAGTTGGGAGCGTGGAATGGAAGCTCTTAAAGAAAGAGCTCTTGCCATTCAATGTGAGTCCTCAGAAGGTAAAGAATGATGCGTCCTCGATTTGCAAGACTTAGCTTTCGGATTTCTGTGCTGTGGCCGGCACCACGAGACTCGGCCACGTGGCCACAATGCAGCTGCCTTCTGCAGGGCGGCCGTGGTCCTTTCTCTGAAGGAGGCTGGTACTCAGTGGGCAGAAGGGCTTACATTTCATTTTAGCAGTCTGTGTACAGCCCTGCTGGAACAGCCCAACAGCACACACATTGATTTTTAAACCACGTTTTCCCCAGTGAGGGGCTCGGGGACAGTTTGCACCTTGGAACTCTGGCTGGCTAAGGAAGGTGCTAGTGGCTCCATGGGGCTGAGCCTCTCCCTCCTCCCTCACTTGGGGCACTGTCCATCGTGGGTGTGAAATCTCTGCAGGCGGCAGTGAGTGGGTGCTCTCTGAACACAGTATCTTTTTCTGAAGGGACAGGGGAGAGAAGCCTTACCTACGAGGTGCCAGGTACCGCATTACCATGGTCAAGCGCAGGATCGCATTTCATCCTCTGTAACCCCTCCTCACAGATGGGGAAACTGAGTCTCCAAGGGGTTAAGTCGCTTGCCTCAGCACACAGTGAGTGAGGGGTGAGCCAGGGGCTTAGTCCTGATGTCTCAGGCTCCCAAACCAGGCCCTTGCTCAAGCCCTTCTGGCTCCATGAGGGAGAGCCCAGGGACAAGTTTCCCAAATCCTGGAAATGTTTGGGGCCAACACAAACCGAAGGCTAGTTAAGCATCTTTCATGTTCTCTTTCTGCACTCTCCAGATCACATTGTGTTACATTCTCTTTCCCCATTCACATGAGCTCTTCTTCTGATTTTACTAGAATGCCGTGCTTCAGAGTTTGCTGCTTAAAATGCAAGTGCCTGGCGTAAGATCCAGTAAGGACGCATTAGAGCCCCTGTCACATGGGAGCAGAAGACACAGAGGCTGCTTGAAGGGCTTAAAGCTGCTCTACAATGTGTCAAACAGTTCCAACATTTTACAAAACCACAAAAGTGCTAAAGCAGAAACTCGGGTTGCAGCTAGGAGAATGCACAACGGGAAAGCCACGGGCGGGTTGGTGGGGTGGGTGGCCTCGGGGTCTCTCTGTCCCACGCCCCCTCTGCCTCTCCACCAGAGGTCTGCCTGAGGCCAGGTGCTGGCTGAAGGGCAGCATGCTGGCACAGAGAGCTGTGGGCTACAGAGCTGGATGAAGTGGCCTCAGAGGAAGCCAGGCCACAGAATGACATGAGAGTTACCTGTGGTGCACCAGACCTCGTTCTGAGCTGGGCTCAAGAGCGTATTCTCCAATACAGACAACTCCTGGGGCAGGGGTCCATCATCTTACAGTCCCTGCAATCCCAAAGATAACATCTCCCCTTTTTTTCTTGCCTGCTGCCACCCTGAGGCATTACAAGGACCCTGGCAAAGCCCTGGCCTTGTTATTTAATAGGATCTGCCCAAGGGACAGCTCTTACTGTATCCACTTAGTTGGAGAGATCGCTGGGGCCTCTCTGGGAAGTCCTGTAGGCTCGCCACTCGTCAGCACATGGCCTTCCATGGCCGGTCTGGACTGTGGCTTGGCTCTGACAGTCTCCCACCCTGGGCCATGGAACAGACTCTCAAACCTGCACGGTCCTCTTATAGCCTGTGCTACCCTCAGTGGAATGTTCCTTCAGAAAATTCTGTTTCTTCAGCTCTGGGCAGTCCTGGGCCATGCTGTGCCTCTCCCGCTTGTAGCTTCCCACTTTGAGGGGTCAGTCATTGGTTTCTTCATTCCTCACAGAGGGTCCTCATTCTACTCCAAGGGCCCGGTCCCACGCCAGAGGCCGCCTGCATTTCCCAGCCCTCGACATAGTATCTCTGGCTCATCCCTTTCAAGGAACTAACAAAGGAGGCAAAGATGCCAGAGAATGAGTGGATGGGAACAGAAAGCCATGTTTACCTTCCATACTTGAGATTTTTTTGGAGGAGAAGGAATGGAGGAACGGATGGAAATTAGCAGAGTGGTCAGAGATTAATTTGAACATGCCACATAATGGCCTAGTCTTACAGGGATCTCTCCAGCCTGTCTGTAGAATCAGTTCAGGCCTAGAAAATGTGTACAGGGGGCAGAGGGGCAGAAAACCTTTACGGGAAAGGTGTCTACAATGGATGTTTGTTTAACAAAGTAGGGAAATAATTCATCTGCCACAGAGGACAGAGCAGAGGCCAGAAGGTGCCTTCCGTTCCCTCGGAACCGCGATCCCTCTAACCTGTGTGAACTGAAGCCCACTCTCCCTCCAGCTCAGGGAGATAGTGCCGGCAGAGAATAAGAGGTGTTATCAAAGCTGCCGTCTTTTCTAGAAGCCACTGACTTATCCCTGAACCCTTCCTCGGAGACAGTGGTGCCTGAGTCCAGAGCCTTTTTCCAGACGCAACTCAGGCTGGTCTGGCCGAGGGGAGAGGCTCCCTGGTGAGGGTTGAACTGTTTCCCCTGGGAACCGTCTGGCAACTCTAATGAGGAAGAGCACTTTGCATTTATGGAGCGCCTTTCATCTGTGGCTCTCAAAGCTGCGCCACAAACATTAATTAACTCTCACACCTGTGAGGCAGGTGAGCCTGGCTGCCTCCATTTTTAGGGATGAGGAAACAGAGGTTTGAGAGGAAAAGGACTGTAGTGAACCACTAGGGTTTGGGGCGGCTCTGATGTTAGGAGCCAACGTTCTGGATTCCCAGCGCCCTGACCGCAAAGCCACGAAGCCTCCCCAAGCGGAATATGGGTCCCAGAGGCAGTGAGTGGTGGAGACGTGGCCACACAGCTCCCTTCCTCCCTCCCGCAGGCAGCCTGCCACCTCCCAGGCCCACCAGTCGGCTGTGAGGATGGAATCCCTCAAAACCCTGAAGGCCTTTAAAACACAGTCTCCCCGGGCAGGTCTCTGCCCCAGCTTGGTGCTGGATGCTTCCCTTCAAAGTAATTGCTGGAACAATGAATGCATCTTAGCTGTACATGACTAACCAAGATGTCTGCAGCCAGCGGAGACAAGCGGTTGGCAAATACAGAGCTCTTTCACAACCTCTCTTTTTCCAGGATCCAGAGCTGGTGGGAACTGGCTCAAGTTATCATGAGGTTTCACCGATAGCAATGACTGCTAATCCAGTGTCTGCTACCTGGGTGCATTCGTGGGTGACTGCTATTTCTGCCTGTTGTGCTGTGTTGCACTTTTACCGCATAGGCCAGAAGAAACAGCCTGGAAGACACTGCAAGACGGTGGAACTTGCAAGGAAATGCCTCTTTCATAGCAGAGAATTACCCAATCCTGGGGCCATGAACGCTTGATATCACACAATTCTGAAGGTAGCAGAGAAGCATCTGGGGGCACCCCTTTTGTTTGTAGGGGAGCCCAGCTCTTTCCTCCCAGGGGTCCCAGAGGGGGAGCTGCAAGCTACCACTGGGGCTCGCCCTGACACATCACCCTGGAAACTGACTCACATCTCTGAGTCCTGAGTCACATCCTGTTGTGTGTTCTGAGGGATCCAAGAGGGCATTACACCAGCTACCCATGACTGAGGTGAACTTGGAGGGCACCCTGGGAACTGCTCTGCCTCTTCCAAGCTGAAAGAGGGAAAAAAAAATCCTCTAGGGAAAAAACCAGGGCAGCCCGAGGGTTTATACCTTCACCAGGCAGGTTGGCTCTTTTAAAAATAGATGCTAGGGCCCCATGGCATACATACCTGTCTGCTCTTTGTTTTTTACTGGCTCTGAAAGGTGACTGAAAGAGCAGGTCTTTAAAGATATCAGTGGAATAGCCAAGGAAAGGGCTTTCTGCACCAGAGCCCCAGCAACCTTCTCTTGGCCCCAGGCTGAGAGATGTCCCAGTGCACATGGTGCTGTTGGGAACCCAGGGTTTGAGGGTAGGTGTTAAAAAGCCCATAAAGGTGGGTGGTCAGAGTAGACCCAGGAGGTGTTTCTGGACAACCTCTCCTATGGCCTGGTGGGAGCATGAGGACAAAGCAGGATGTTTTAAACTTTTCAAAGAACAGTTTTTGGTTTTGTTGATTTTTTTCTATTACTTTCTTGTATTTGATTTCATTGACTTTTACTCTAATTTTTATTATTTCTTTTCTTCTGCTTGCTTTAGGTTTATATTCCTCTTTTTTCTCTCGTTTCCTAAGGGGGAAGCTTAAATTATTGAATCTGGATCTTTCTTCTCTTCTAATATTTGCATTCAATGCTATAAATTTCCCTCTAAGCACTGCTTTTGCTGCACCCCACAAATTGTGACAAGTTGGATTTTCATTAAGTTCAAAATACATTATAATTTCTCTTGAGACTTCTTATTTGACCCATGGTTATTTAGAAGTATGTTGTTTAAGCTCCAAATACTTGGAGATTTTTCCAACTATCTTTCTTTTATTGATTTTTTAGTTTAAATCCATGTGGCCTGAGAATATATACTTTGTATGATTTCTGTTCTTTTAAATTTGTTAAGGTGTGTTTTATGGCCCAGAATATGGTCTATCTTGGTGAATGTCCCGTGAGCTTCTGAAGAATGTGCATTCTACTGCTGTTGGATGGAGTATTCCATAAATGTTAATTAGATCAAGTTGGTTGGTAGTACTGTTCAGGTTAACTATGCCCTAATTTTCTGCCTGCTTGATGTATCAAATACTAAGAAGGATGTTGAAGTCTTCAACTGTAATAGTGTATTTTTCTATTTCTCCTTGTAGTTCTATCAGTTTTTGCCTTATTTTTTTGATACTCTGTTATTAGGTGCATTCATGTTAAGGATTGTTATGTCTTCTTAGACAACTGACTCCTTTATCATCATGTAATTCCCTTCTTTATCCCTGAAATTTTTTCTTCCTCTGAAGTCAGTTTTGTATAAAATAAATATAGCTAATCTGGCTTTCTTTTGATTAGTATTGGCATGGTATATCTTTCTCCATCCCTTTACTTTTAACCTGAATCTTTATCTTTAAACTGGGTTCTTTGTAAACAACATATAGTTGAATCTTGTTTTCAATCCACACTGACAATCTCTGTCTTAATTGGTGCATGTAGACTATTCATATTTAAAGTGATTACTGATAGAGTTAGATTAATATTTGCCATGTTTGTAACTGTTTTATATTTATTGCACCTGTTCCTTTTTCCCCCTTTTTGCTGCCTTCTCTGGCTTGAACTGAGCATTTTATGTGATTCCACTTTATCTCCTCTCTTAGCATATCAATTATACTTTTTAAAAAAATTTTTTTGCTGGTTGCTCTAGAGTTTGCAAAATACATCTATAATGAAGGTAAGTCACCATCAAATAACACTATACCACTTCTTCCTTCCCATTTCTGTCATTGCTCTCATTCATTTCACTTATCCATATGTTATAATCACCCAATACATTATTACTTTTATTACTTCAAACAGACAGTTATCTTTTAGGTCAATTAAGAATAGGAAAAATAAGACTTTATTTTACCTTCATTTATTCCTTCTCTGATGCTCTCCTTTTCTTTATGTAGATACAAGTTTCTGACTTACATCATTTTTCTTCTTCTTGAAGAACTTCTTTTAACATTTCTTGTAGGGCAGGTCTGCTGGCAAAAAATTATTTCAGTTGTTGTTTGTCAGAAAATGTCTATTTCTCCTTCACCTTTGAAGGATAATTTTGCTGAATACAGAATTCTAGGTTGGTGGCTTTTTTTCTTTCAACACTTTAAATATTTACTATACTCTCTTTTTGTTTGCATGGTTTCTGAAGAGAAGTCGGAGGTAATTTTTATCTTTGTTCCTCTCAAGGTAAGGGGTCCCTCACTCCCCCACTTCTGGTTTCTTTCAAGATTTTCTCTTTGCCTTTGAGTTTTCTGCAGTTTCAATATGATATGCCTGGATGTAGATTATTTGGTATTTATCTTACTAGATATTCTCTGAGCTTCCTGGATCTATGGTTTGGCGTCTGTCATTAATTTTGGAAAATTCTGAGCCATTAATACTTCAAATATTTCTCCCACTCTCTTTTCTCTTCCTTTTCCTTCTGGTAGTTTCATTACACATATGTTACGCCTTTTGAAATTGTCCCAAATTTTGTGGATGTTCTGTTCTTTGGGTTTTTTCCTTCTTCTTCTTCTTTCCCTTTACCTTTTAGTTTGGGAAGTTTCTATTGACATATTTTCAAGCTCATTGATTCTTTCCTCAGCCATATCTAATCTATTGATGAGCCCATCAAAAGGATTTCTCATATCTGTTACAGTTTTTCATTCCTAGAATTTCTTTTTGAGTTTTAGAGTTTCCGTCTCCCTACTTATATTACCCATCTGTTCCTGCATGTTGTCTTCTTTTTTCATTAGAGCCCTAAAAATATTAATCATAGTTAAGTTCCCTGTCTGGTAACTCCAAAATCTGTGTCAGATCTGAGTCTTCTTCCGATGCTTGTTTTCTCTCTTCAGATTGTGTTTTCTCTTGCCTTTTGGCATGCCTTGTTATTTTTGCTTTTGAAAGCTGGACATGATGTATCAGGTCATAGGAACTGAGGTAAATGGGCTTCTAGTGTGAGGTGTCATGTTCATACAGTCAGGAGTTAGGCTGTGTTTAATGTTTTCTTAGCTGTAGGTGCCAGAGGCTTCAAATTCCTCTAGTGTCTTTGTTTTTGTCTCCCTTATTGTCTTTGGGCTTCCCTAAGAACTCCTCCTTAAATAGTCTGTGTCTTGCAGCTCTTTCAGCTGTAACCCATTGTTATTATACTGGATCACATGAGAACCTGGTGGAGTTCCTGAATGAAAAACCCCAAAAGTGTCCCCACCCCACCCCCACATACACACACACAGGACTGAAGCCCCAAGGGATTTCTCACTCTCACACTAGTCTATATTCAGCCTCCAACAATTTGTTAAAATTACCATTTCAGTGTTCCTTCCAATTTATGGCTCCAGTGGCTTCTGCTCCCAGTAAGCAGACCTTAGTGTGATTCTCTGTATTTGCCTGCCTCTCAAGATTTTGGGGTGGCAGTTTGCCCTATGACCTCAATTCTCTAACAGATCCAAGAAAAGTCATGATCATCAGTTTGTTCAGCTTTTTTCTCATTGTAAAGATGGAAGTGATGATGCCCAAGCTCTTTACATTTTGGAGCTAAAATTGGAAACAGCAGAACATTCTGACATGAATTATATGATAGGGTCATTTTTTACTCTGGAGACTTTTTGATATTGCTGCATCAAAAGGTAAGAGCACTCTACTTTCTTATAGAGTGAATTATGCCACGGATACCTCTGAGCTCATAACTAGCCTCAACCCCACTTATCCTTAACTTCCCCCCTTCTTTGACCTCATTTCAAACAGAAGGGGCTGGGGCTCAGGAACATGGAAAGAGATGTGTTTTACTCATTATTTGATGATCAAAAAGCTGAAAATAACCCATCACAAAATGGCCTCAGAAAAGTGGATGCATAAAAACATATGTACCCAAGAAAAAACAGATGCAGAAAGGCTCGACTTTAAATTTTCTAATCTAGTAGGTTTCTTTAATGAAACATGAACTGGTCGAGATTGAATCTTCATCTTCTCCATCCTCACCCCAATTCTCCAGTTTTCTTCCCTCTTTACCATTTAATCTCCTGAGTCCAGTTCCTCTCCAGTGCTGAAGACTCTGGCTGTCAAGCCCTCTGTGAACAAAACTGTATCATCTGAGCCTCATCCTGGAGCAGGTGTGTGTGGCCTTATCAATAAATATCAGATAAGTCCCTTGGCTTGGATTTCTTTTCCTTTTTGGTAATATAATCATAAAAAATTAGTCAGACATATTGAGCATTTAATATGGCCCCAAACTGTGATACCTCCTTTATATATAGCTTATCTCACTTATTCCTCTCTATTACCCTTTGAAGTAGGAAAATTATGGATCAGAGAAAATAAGTGACTCAACCAAAGTCATACAGCTAGTTTACGGTAGAGGCAGGATTCAACCCAAAATCTGTCTATGACTTAGACTAGGTGCTTTCCCTAGTCTGCTCCTCTCAGAGGCAGAACATAAGCATGTCATAAGTACCACTACGGTTCTCATCTCTAACGTGGGAACAGCTGTTTGCAAGTCTAGGTTAGGCAGATAATCCAACAGTTCGCCTGGATTCAGCCCATAGGTCCCCCACTAGCTGTAACTTCCTGAAGGCAAGGACTATAATCCATTCACTACTGAGTCCCCAACACAGTGGCCCTAGTAAAGCAAAAATGTTCGTTGGCAACATGAATGAATGAGGAAGTGAATAACTTCATGAACATATAGAGAAAGGAAGGAAGGAAGGAGGGAGGGAGGGAGGAAGGAAGGAAGGAACTCCCCACGTGATGATTAATGCAATAGGAAGAAGCCTTTCCAAGCATCATATAGTTCTGGGATCTTCACTAATATCACACTATAAGCTCCAGTGGGGCAGGGACCATACTGGTCTTATTTGTCACTCTGTTACCAGCTAAATTAGCACATGCCTGGCACATAGGAAATTTTCAATAAACTTTTGTTTTTTTTTTGATGGACTGATTTATCCGAGGCAGTCCCTTCAAGAATAAGTAGCCCTACTCTCTGGAGAATGACTGACAGTGGTTCTTTTCCTCAAACTATGACTTCTTTTCTGGATAACCCCCATCTTATCCTGTCTACTTCCTCTTCCCAGAATACACATATTTATTATTACAAGCACCGTTCTTCACCCCACACCTCCACCTGATTCTTCTCTGACTCTGTTTAACATACAAGTTAAGCAGAGAAGTACTGTAAAGGACCTATTTGAATTAGAATCCTGTGCTGTCACATTGGAGGGGGCTGGGAGATCATCTCCTTTCAGAGATGAGAATAAGAAAGTGTGAGCAAGTAATCCAAGGTCCCCACACAGACCAGCCCAGAGGTCACTTCTCCTGCCTCTCAGTCCAGCGCTTGGGGCCGCCCACAGCACTGCCATTTCTATACTTGCCTTCATGCATTCACATTAGCCATCAGAGCGAGGACGGTAACTGAATAGTAAACTCAGCATACACCATATTATTGGTCCTTAGCATTGTGTTTTGTTTTTCTGGTTTTTGGTTTTTATTAATAATACATATAGAAGAAAAAAATCAACTCAACATGAGAAGCTCGCCATCACCACCTTCTGGCCCACCGCTGGCAATGAACCCAAGGATAGTTCCCTGTGGTCACATGAATGAAAACTGATTGCAGAGGGGGCCTTTGGGTCTTTAGTGCTATGCCCCCTATAACACTGGAAAGCTAAGTTGTGGTGGGAAGGAAAAATATATTGAATCTAAAACCCTGTGTTAAAAAAAAAAAACATGGAACTTGGACTTTAATCATAAAGATCATTTTACCAAAGCATATTTTTAAAAGGCTGTGAAACATTATGCAACGTTTGCATGGTTTAATTATGAGTTTAGAAAAGCCTAGCACAACTTTTTCACTACAGTAAAACATGACAGAGCATGAATCATGGCATAATACTTTATGCTTACTGTGGTTTTAGACATGGGGGTGGGGTGCTGGGCTGTCTACACAACAAGGCATGAATTCTGTACCGCAATTCACACCCCGGAGGACTTTATGACAATTATAAAATCTCTTTTGTTTGCTTTTTAAATGATTAAAATAGCTGAGTACTATATATTCACTTAGCAAATCTGCGTATCTAGGACATACACATGTCTTATAGAATATATGAGTATATAATCTTTTTTTTCACTTAGAGAAAAATACTTGTAGTAATATGGGAATATTGAACAACCTGCGATTGCTCTTTGCTTTCAATTACTGGAAACACTGTTAGCTGTAAGATTACGCAGGATCTCTGACTGTGGTTGAACATTTATTTTCCACTGACTTTAGAATGGACCAGCTCTCTTATTCCTTGCCATCTCCTCAAATTCTCTAAAGTTCAGAATGAAATGAAGACCTTTCTTTAATGTAGATTTCAAAGATCCTAAGTTAAAATATTTGCTCAGGTTTTTCTTTTTTTTGTGAGGAAGATCAGCCCTGAGCTAACATCTGCCAATCCTCCTCTTTTTGCTGAGGAAGATTGGCCCTGGGCTAACATCTATGCCCATCTTCCTCCACTTTATATGGCAGCCGCCACAGCATGGTTTGCCAAGCAGTGCGTCGGTGTGCGCCCGGGATCCAAACTGGCAAACCCCGGGCCGCCGCAGCGGAGTGCGTGCACTTAACCGCTTGTGCCACCGGGCCGGGCCCTTGCCCAGGTTTTTCAAACTTAAAAATTCACTTATTTTAAAGAAAAGAAATAGGTCGGTATGAGGGAAAGCAGGGGCTGTCAGGAGAAGAGTGAGGAGAAAGACTGGGATCTCCAAATGCCTGATTCTGTTGTCCAATACAAATTCAGAGATCAACAGAAAAGGCACATTTTGACTGCTGCAAATGAAATCCCCTAGAGGGAGCAGAGCTGAATATTTTATAATGGGTAGGAACAACTCATTTCTTTATGTCATGGCAAATACAAAACCTACACCCAGTATTTTCCTAAGGAAGTTTGCTCATTCTAGATTTTCTCCCAGCATCATGAAGCCGTGGCTATGAAGACCCTTGGAAGGTGGACAGTTTGCCATCACCCTTGTCCACAAAGAAAGTGGGACACAAACAGAAAATGAATGTTTAACTCTAAAGAAATATAAAGCTATTTTGTGGTAGGACACTGTTCAATTTAAATCTCCTCAACATTTTGCCTAAGAATAGAAGGGGGTTTTTTTCTCCTCCTTTTCATCTGTAACAGTGTGATGCTTCTGATATCTAAGACTCCTGTGAATGCTGGAGTGAAATTTACAAAAACCATTTTACCTAAATCTTCTGAAGTCAGACTTTCGTCTCTTCTCTATCCCAGGCCTCTTTTAATGGCAATCTATAAAATACTTGCTCAACATTTGACCCTGTAAAAGTTGCAAACTGGAGGTCTTGAAAAGGAGCAGGTCACCTCTGTTAGTCTGGGTGATGGAGAACTGGGTGAACTGGTCATCAGGCCTCATTGCCAGTTTCCCAGCTAGACCTTTGCTGTGGTTCTTGGAAGAGAATCCACCTAAACAGAAAACATTTAAAAGCCCATGGAATATTTTTGCCATAGGTACAAAAAAAATACCAAAACCCTATGTTCTTTTTTGCTTACTAAGTACAGATAGAGGATCATCTGAGTTTATAAAATGTTTATGATGATGCTAATTGTAATTATTTGGTAAGGCTGTAATTGTCTGAGCAGCCAATACGTGGTGTAGTTCCACAGAACACTTCTACCTGGAAAGCATAATCAGCTCCTCTCATCATTATTAGCATGATTCAATAAAATCTTTGGAAGGAACAGTTATCAGATGAAAATCTTGAAGAATCAAACATAAACTATATTTCAGTATCTTCGGGGGGGGAATCATAGAACAAAAGCAAATACTTGGACTTAAGTAGGCTTACTGAACACTGGTAAACAGGCCACAGACACGTATAACATATTTAAACAAAGGTGGCTACAGTAATACGCCGCATAACGACATTTCAGTCAATGACGGACTGCACCTACAAGGGTGGTCCCATAAGATTAGTACCTAGGTGTGTAGTAGGCTATACCATCTAGGTTTGTGTAAGTACACTCTATGATGTTCGCACAATGATGAAATCGCCTAAACGCATTTCTCAGAACAGATCCCCATCGTTATGCAGTGCATGACTGGAGTTTCTTATTAAAAGACATCTTATTTTTTTAAATCCCACCCCACTCTACATATAACTGACCTCCCTGATTCTCTGCAGATACAAGGCAGATCCAGCCGTCCCCACCGTGGTCCTATGATCAGTCCTACCAGTACCTGGGATCGATTGCCTCCCCTTCCGTACATCCAGCAACACCCATCTCGCCTGGCCGGGCCAGCGGCATGACAACCCTCTCTGCAGAGCTTTCCAGTCGACTCTCAAGTAAGCTGCTTGAAAACACATTCTGAAGTCACGCTAGAGTGGAAAGTTCGGGAGACTAGAGGAGATGCATGAAGGGGTTGCAGTCATTTTTAATTGGATAAAATATGTTTTAAAGACAAGGTTGTCTATCTCTAAGTCCCACACCCATGCACTGATTTTCCTTAACACCCAGAGGCAGCGATTATGGATGTGGAGACAGAAGTGGCTTGGAGAAGTGGATTCTTTGCGGGCTGCTCACATTTGGCAGGCAAGGGTGGCAGCTGAAGGGTTAATAATATAAAAGGCCAACGTAGTCAGCTTCTAGAACTCAGATGGGACTGGTCCATCTGGTGGGGGTGAGCTTTCACAGGTCACATGAACAGCACACTGGGGTACATGTAGAATGGGAAGCAAATATACCCCAAAAGAGCCATTTCCAACTAAGAACTGCTCATACTGGATTGGAAAGCTCAGGTGTCGTGGTTAGCATAATCGTTGTGAATACGCACTCATTAAATATTAGTCATTTAACCTATGAGACCTCTGGGCTTGGCACTCACCCTTGCTCGTGGGCAGGGAAATTAGAGTTACAGAGAAAAATTCCTTTGTTGAAAGCAAAAGAAGAAACTCCCTTTTTGGGGCTTTGAAATTGGAGCTGGACCAAACTGTGAAAACATTTCAGAGAACTTCAGCATTATGAGGCCTGCAAACACACTTCATGTGTGTTGGGGGGAGGGCGGTTATTTTTGCTTTTCAACTCTTGGGATCAGATTATAGCAGATTGGGGGGGAGGCAAAGGGGCAAGGGCATCGTGTCTGCCATTTTAAACGTTGTGTAATGTTGTGTTTTGCAGACAATTGTGTTACTTGAGATTTCACCAAATGCTTTAGCTTCTTCTCAGAGCTTCACAGAATACCTTCTCAGAGCTTCTCAACAGCAGCACCATTGCCATTTTGGGCCAGAGAGTTCTTTGTTGTGGGGGGTCGGGGCTGTGCAACGTAGGATACTTAGCAGCATCTCTGACCTGTAGATGCCAGTAGCACCCCCTAATTGTGTCAACCAAAAATGTCTCCAGACATTCCAAATGTCCCAAAGGCCAAAACTGTTCCCCAGTTGACAACAAATTGCCTTCAAGTTTCTTGGGCTCTACGGTGAAATAGGAAAGCCAACATAGTTGCTCAGTTTTCACAATATTTTCGGCCATTAATGCCAAGATTTTCATGGCACCTGTTGGGCTAAGGAGTTGAGGGAAAAGCATAGGAATCATGATGTCTGTCCAGTTTGTTGCTTTAGAAGTTCTGCTCCCTCAAGACTGGTTTGATTCCAAGGGCATTTGTCAGCTTTTATTGATTCTTCTCGGTGGCACTGCTCTGCCCACTGGCTATGGTCTACAACTGAAAGAATTACTGTTTTCCTTGGAAATGTCCCTGCTGTGGGTCTGTCCCTTGGAATTTATTATGTAAGTCTTTGGACTTGGTCACCACCCAAGATCGACACCTTACAGTCCAAGAACCCTAGGGGCCAGCTGCTCCCACTGACCAGTGTTCAGATGCAAGGGTGACTTGTTGCTTTTAAAGGAATGAGTAACGTGTGTACTCCCACATGTCATATCAGTTACACTTTTGAATAACCTAGACTTCAATTACCCAAGGAGTATGGAAGGACGTTTTATGGCATGAGGGTGTGAAGCAGATAAAAACCACGTCCCGTTTTAGCACCCAAGAATGATCCTCTGCTGCCGTGGAGGCAGGACCAGAGAGAATTCCAGATGAGCTTTCACCAGTGGCAAAGAACAGCATGGGAGACTGCTCTTCAACTTGGCAGATTGCCCTCTGAGAAATCGAGCCTGGAGCACAGGCCTGAAAAGTGTTGTCATACGCTTGGGGGAAGGAGGCGGGTGGGACGCATAAAAGAAAAGTGGCTGCCTGGCGGTCAGCTTTGAGAACCCGACACTGCTCTGTGCCTGCTCTTCCTCTTAACCCCGCCCCCCAGCTCTGTGCTCTGCCCCTCTCCCCGCCCCTAGCCCCACCTGGGCCCTCTTCTGCATGGGAGACCGGCACTCTGTCGGTCTCTCTCTCTTTCCTTGCAGACAGGCTCCATACCTTGTCTGAAAAGAGTTGTCATCTGGAGGTTTTCTTTTCTTTCTCTTTTTTTCTTTTTTTCAAAAAATTAATGTTTAGCTGCCAACCTGGGCGACAGACAGCATGCATTAATCTGAGTCATGCAAAAGATCCTTTTAAGGCAGCCATTATCTGCTCAGGCTGCTTAATCCTTTGGGGGCAGTGGGAGGGGCCCGGAGGGGGGCTGCTTTCATCCATGTCAAGTTGCAGAAGGAAGGCTTGAGCTGTCATGGCAAATATTTAGCCCCAGCGGTGGGGAAACATTTCCAACTAAAATACCTGACTCTCCTAATCCCCAGATTTCCTACTCTTTAAAAGCTCCCTGTGACTATCAGGGGTCCCCACCTCTGCCCACACTGCTACTGAATAAGGGGGAACCAGGCCAGTCAAAAGGACAAATGAGCTACTGCCAGGTGGGTGAATTGTGCATGACCAATAGGGCTTGGTAGGAGGTGTCAGACTGGACACAGAAATGAAAACAAATATTTGAATAGATCGTTTGAATCTAAGCATCTAGAGGGCCAAAGTTGTTTTATTCTCAAAATGTGTATAAAAAGGATAATTTGACCAAATGGATGATCTTTTGTAGTATGACACTGGGACTGTGTGGATAGAAGAAGAATCACGGGCGATATTTAAGATCTTTCAGATATTCTGCCCACAAGTGAAACAACTCTTTTCCCCTGACAGCTGAGACCGTAACATCATTCCATTACTTCTGTCCGTGACAAATCACGGACTCGCTCAGGATTCCGGTAACTTGGTCCCATCACCAGGTTACCACATAGTAGTTGGAACAGACTGGCGGAGCATGTCCAGACATCGCCGTGAAACAGGGTGACCTTTCATTCATTTTGCAGTGGATTCACCTTTTTGTCTCAGGGCAAGTGAAGCAAGAGGAGTAATGGGCGGAGTCATTTATTTGTGTCCGGAGTATTGCATCAGTTGACAACAAATTGATTATATTTGCCTGATGCTTTTCCTCCTGCCTCGGCTTCTCCCTAGACTATAGAAATCTAACTGCAAAAATGGAGTAAAGCTTCCTGTTAACTCTCAAACATGTCACAGCTCTCCGTGGGAGCAAAAACAAGTGACACAGGGCTTGCTCAGAGATGGCCTCAGTGAGCAGGCAGGGACAAACCCTGTGGAATGAGGTGCGGCCTGGCTTCAGGACGAGCAGTGGCCATGCAAGGGCAGCCGTAGTACCACTGTCAGTTTACAGCTTTTTCCCTGCCCACATGTCTGACTCGCTTTGAAAAGATTAACAGGAGTGTTTGTTTGAAAGTCAGACTCCTGGTTTCTTCATCAGTGGAGAGATTTGCTGCAGACTTCGGTTGTTTCTATAAACTTTAATTACCTCTCTGATGAGGAGTATATCCCTTCAAGACATTCACCCCAAATTTACAGAGGAGTTCATTTGGAAGGAGGAAGGGAGGGCCAGGGAAGGAGACAGGGGAGAGGGGAGAGGGAGAGAAAGAGAGAGAGAACCAGAACACTAGCTCTCCCTGCTGGAATAATAGGCTTGAAATATGAGGAAGTTGATCAACAGCGGATGCCTTCCAAAAACAGATTAATCCACCCTGGTAGCTTTCCTTTCAGAGCAAGCTTTTGGCTCCATCAAGTTGCTCTATGGGCCCGAACACAAAAGGGCACAAGCCACATGCCACCCTGAGCTTGGAAGTTATTTTCTATGTTGATTTGAGAACTTAACAAATTTTAAAACATTAATTCTTGCCTCTGCTCTGTTTTGTTGCTGTCTTTTGGGTTTGCTGATATCAAGACTATAGTCCTGGCCTGGTCATTTGATGAATAACTCTGAGGAACAGAAAGTACCCCAGGATGCCATGTCTACAGTGGTGGCTCTCAGCGGGGGGTGGTTTTGCACCCCTCACTCCTACCCCCAGGACACTTGGCAGTCTGGAGACATTGTTGGTTGTCACAATGCAGGGAGTGGGGTCACCAGTGACGTCTGGTGGGCAGAGGCCAAGGATGCTGCCGCAATCCTACAATGCACGGGACAGCCCCCCACCGCCCCAACAAATAACTATCTGGCTCAAAATGTCATAGAGCCACTGTTGAAAAACTCCAATCTACAGGACACAGGGAACCCTTCCTGGCACCCAAACCCCCTAGGAGTTCCCAAGGGCAGCCTGTGGTTAAGAAAAATGCAGAAGGATGCAATGAAGGACAGCCAAAACCAGCTTGTGAAACTGTAGATGCATAATCCTAACAAAATGAGCTTTATAGACAAAGCTTCGCCATTCCTGGTAAAATTTCAACATGTGCAAAAAATGGAGTAGATAAAACCAGGTCCTGCAGCTATTCATGTTAACAAAACGGTGAAGCACATAGTAGAGAATATTGGGTGAAATCGAGGCTGTATTGTTTCTAAAAATGTGGAACTAGTCTGAAGGTGGATGTGGGGGAGAAAGAGTGGTGTTGAAATCCACTGACATTCACTCACCGTCATTTACTATGGCATGCATCAGGTTGAATCATAGGAAATTGCCAATTTTTAATTGTTCGAGGCTTACAGAAATGGCAATTTCCTATGATTCAACCTAAATACTATGTATAATGTATTAAAATGTTATATATTAATATTTTTATGACACAATATCATATTACATATGATATATTCTATTAATATTAATCTATTAATGCATCCATTACACTAGTAATTATTAATATTAATCTAGGAGTGCATCCATTACACTAGTAATTATTATATAGTGTTATATTGTGTTATAAGTTATATATTGTTATATTAATAGCACAGATTAAATTTATATTAACATTGGTGTATTAATATATTGGTTCTATAGAGGGCTGGCAAACTTTTTTTCTTAAAAAGCCAGATACTACATATTTTAGGCTTTCTGGACCCTGTGGTCTGTGTCACAAGCACTCAACTCTGCAGTGGTGGCTCAGAAGCAGCCGTAGATAATACATAACAGAGTGAGTGAGGTTTATTCCAATCAAAGTTTACATATGGACGCTGAAATCTGAACTTCATACAATTTTCACGTCAGGAAAATTATTATTCTTTTGATTGTTTCTCAACCATTTTGAAAAGTAAACCTCATTCTTGGCTTGTGAGCCATACAAACGTTGGTGGCAGCTGGATTTGGCAGGTGGGTTTGCCAACCCCAGAATTATATCAATGTTATATCTGTACTATACATATTACGTCTAGACTATCTGTATTATATATTGTATTATTATATATTATATTATAACAATACTACATCACATACCACATTACATTACATGATATCATATATTACTATCTTCTATTACTATAGATTATCATACCATTTCCCCGAGCAGCAGCAGCATTCTGGGAAGTCCCTATCTCCTCCCTGGGCAGCAGCATTCTGGGTAGTCCCCCTCTCCCTGGGCAGCAGCATTCTGGGTAGACCCCCTCTCCCTGGGCAGCAGCATTCTAGGAAGTCCGTATCTCCTCCCTGGGCAGCAGCATTCTGGGTAATCCTCCTGTGGGCGGGCAGCGGCGGAAGGGGCGTGGCCTCCCTGAACTCCCGTCTGACGGTATTTTCCCGCCCGCCCCACAGCGGCGCCGGACCTCACGGCCTTCGGAGACCCGCGGCAGTTCCCCGCGCTGCCCTCTATCTCAGACCCTCGCATGCACTACCCCGGCGCCTTCACCTACTCCCCGACGCCCGTCACGTCGGGCATCGGCATCGGCATGTCAGCCATGAGCTCGGCCACGCGCTACCACACGTACCTGCCGCCGCCCTACCCGGGCTCGTCGCAGGCGCAGGGCGGCCCGTTCCAGGCCAGCTCGCCGTCCTACCACCTGTACTACGGCGCCTCGGCCGGCTCCTACCAGTTCTCCATGGTGGGCGGCGAGCGCTCGCCGCCGCGCATCCTGCCGCCCTGCACCAACGCCTCCACCGGCTCGGCGCTGCTCAACCCCAGCCTCCCGAACCAGAGCGACGTGGTGGAGGCCGAGGGCAGCCACAGCAACTCCCCCACCAACATGGCCCCCGCCGCGCGCCTCGAGGAGGCCGTGTGGCGGCCCTACTGAGCGGCCCGCGCCGGCCGGGCCTCGGGCCTCGGGCCTCGGGCCTCCGGCCTCCAGGCCGCGCCGCCGGACGTCGCCCCGGGAAGAGCCTCCTCCAGGCCCAGCCTTCTGTTCTGAAACCCGCGTGGGCCCCGCCACCGTCTAGGGGCAGCGCGCCCCTGTGACCCCCGTGTCATCCCCCTGTGATCGGGGATCTCGCTCCGGGCCTGGGCCCCCAGGCCGCCTGGCTTCTGAAGTCCGTGCAGTTTGCCGTCGCTGTTGGCCCGTCTCCGAGTTTTCAAACCTGACACAACTTGAGGCTGTCCGTTCCACCACCACGTGGACACGTTGTAAGGCAAACAGGAAGATTCCCAGAGGGAAACTGTGAATGCTTCTGATTTAGCAATGCTGTGAATAAAAGAAAGATTTTATACCCTTGACTTCACTTTTTAACCAAGTTGTTTATTCCAAAGAGTGTGGAATTTGGGTTGGGGGGGAGGGGGGAATGCAACTCATCCTGTTTGGCATCTGATTCATATTTTTAATTTTCTTTTCCAGCACCTTATAAATTGCAAAATGCGTATTTGCATTTGGGGTGGTTTTTATTTTTATATGTATGAATTTGAGCTTGCTTCTTTCTTGCTTTGACAATTGAAAGAAATATGATTCCTTTTCCTGTTAAGTTTTATTTAACTTTTCTTTTGGACTTTTGTGTAGTTGTTTTTTTGAGAAACAGCTACGGCTTTGGGTCATTTTCAACTACTGTATTCCCACAAGGAATCCCTAGATATTTATGTATCTTGATGTTTAGACACTTACTTATGTGTTGATACTTTTTTTATTATTTAAATGTACTTATATTAAGAAGAAAAATATCAAGTACTACATTTTTTGTTTTTGATAGTAGCCAAAGTTAAATGTATCACATTGAAGAAGGCTGGAAAAAAAGGATGGGTATTGTGATCACTTGGTTATCTAAATATTGTTTACATTAAACTCCCTTTCATGTTAATCAAACGAGTTGGTAGCTAATGCAGCAATGTTTTTGAAAGGCTTTTTAGATACTGAGGGTCACTCCAAGGATCTGAAGTATGGAATTTTCTGCCAAGCTCAACAAAGGGTCTCATATCTGACTCCCTCCTTTCAAACAGAGAAGGTCAAATCTGCTTCCAGAGGGTTAAGGTAGATGCCAATAATTGCACCTCTGGAGAAGATTTATATTCTGCCTAAGGGTTTGCTCACTCCATGGCCTCTTGATCATTTCAAACATACTTTGTAACAAAACGAATCCAAAGTAAGCTGTGTGGAGGAGCAGTATTCACATGGGAACCAGAGGGATGAATTTAGGGGTTCCTTACCGGCTGGATTCTGGGGTAGGAAGGAGATCATCTGAACACAGAGTTTAGATTTGTTAGTTCCAAGAAAATGTTCCTCTTTGATACAGTACCTGTTCATTGATGCAGAACAAAACTTGTAGCTGTCCCCCAAGGCTGAGACTGAAAGGGACTAGACCAGCTGCCTTTGACGGCGGAAGGTCTCCAGCTGAATTTTCATAGGGTGGGCCCAGGCCTGAAAAGCCAATTTCCCTGTGTGCTCAGTGGAGTCACGTAGGAGAGCATCCCATCTGTGCAGGACCCCATGCCCTGCTGCTCATTCACCACCCATCTTTGCATTGCTCTCACCAGGCTGAGACCCTGCCCTGTGGGGGGTGTGCACTTTTCCCTGTGCATCAGCATGACAGGAAAGATTCATGTCACTGCTGCCCATGGCTACAGTTTAAGTGTATCCGATGTCACTGTAAATTTTATGGCACTATTTTTATTGGAGGATTTGGTCAGAATGCAGTTGTAGTACAACTCATAAATACTAACTGCTGATTTTGACGTGTGTGCTCAAAATGATCTGCTTGTTATTTAATGTACCTCTTAAATTTGTTGAAACAATTTCAGGTCAACTCTGAAGAGTATTTGAAAGCAGGACTTCAGAACAGTGTTTGATTTTTATTTTATAAATTTAAGGATTCAAATTAGATCTTTGGCTGCAGGCAGCAAAACAGCTGGACTTATTTAAAACAACTTGTTTTTGAGTTTTCTTATATATATATATTGATTATTTGTTTTACACAGATGCAGTAGCACTTTGGTAAGAGTTAAAGAATAAAACAGTTTGTTGTCAGTCAGGTCGTTTTTATCTAGAAAAGAGCTAAAGCAGATCTTGGAGAAACTCAGAATCTATTCATTTTCATTTTCGACATCATTCTCCCTCCACAATTCCGTTTCATGTTTAGTCTCTATTACATTTTTGCAGCAAAATTGCCCTCCAATTTAAAATTACTCTCAGTAAATTTAAAAATTTTATTTCTGATAAGGACCATTTAGCTCATTTACCCCAAAGTGGACTTAAATGTTCTTTTCAGCACATGTTGCCATATCTGACCTGACAAAATGTTGGGAAAAAATGAAGGAAAAAAATTTACATTTTTCAGTTCAATTCTGGTATCTGAAGATATTCCAACTCAAAACCAGCCTAATGCCCTACAAGGGGAATCCAATATTGTCTCACACTGAATCTTCACTCTCAAAGCCAAGGATGAGGAGGGCTTGTCACCTTGTTGTAGACCCACTGGATTGGCCATTCAGAGTTTCACAGACCCTTACCAGCATTTATAGTATTTAATCGTTCCAGAAGAAAAATATGAAATCTTAGTTGTTTTGGAGATAGGTCTCGCACAACGCATTTTTTTTTCCCTGAGGAATTGCATTCATTGCCTTCAGGAAAATTAAGGTGGTCTTTATATCAGGGAGACCCTTAAGCCAATAATGTAATAACTGGATGTATCTGGGAGCATTGGTCCAAGAGAAGAAAGGTTAAATAAGCCATTTCTTCTGCTTATTCCTGCCCTTATTTATAATTTCAACATGGACACGTTTCAGTTCTTTTTGTTTTTCTGACTATCTGAAAATGCTTATATTTCTCTCTCTCTCCACCTCCCCAATATCTCCCTCTTTCTCGCTTCCTCTCCCTCCTCCTTTCTCTGGCTTTCTGTAAGGAGATAGCATACCCCCCACCCCCAACACCAACTGTCGGGAACACACGGAGCTGCAGTTCCCCTCCCTTTACATAAAGGAACGTGGTGAGTCAGCCTTTCTCCTGCTTATGGGTTTCTTCCAGCAGAACAGAGACATTGCCAACCATTTTGGATCTGCTTGCTGTCCAAGTGCCGCAACAGAAGCCTTCCTGGGCAAATTACAATCAGTGAGTTAATAGACAGCCTTTCTGCTGCCTAAGGTTTCTGTGCAGATAAACAGAAATGCTCTGATTAGAAAGGAAATGAATGGTTTCACTCAAATGTCCTGCAATTTAGGATTGCAGATTTCTGTCTTGAAATACCTGTTTCCTTGGGACATTCCGTCCTGGTGGTTTTTGTTTTTCTGGGGGAATGACATGTTTGGGATCTTTTATACATGAAAAATCGGTTTAACAATAATCTCAGAAAACATTTTTTACATCTGAACAAAATGCCTTTTTGTTTACCTGCAGTATACAATGATTTGGGGATTTTTGTTTGTTTGTCTGTCTGTTTGGAGTTTTTCTCCTCCCTTTAGCCAGATCAGTATTGATGAAGCTGATCATTTGGCATTTTTTTTCCTTCCAGAAGAGTTGCATCAACGAAGTTAATTGTATTTATGTATGTAAATAGATTTTAAGCTTCATTATAAAATATTGTTAATACTTGTAATAACTTTTTTCAATTTTTTGTGTGTTTCTAAAGACTTTTTCTTATGTTTGCTAAATACTGTAGACAAAAAAAATGCTTCTTTCTACTTTGTTTATTTTAGACTTAAAAACGAGCTACTTTTTATTCACTTTTGTAAAGAGCTCATAGCATGGTTCCAATTTTTTTTAAAGTTCACTTTTTGTTCTAGGGGAAATGAATGTGCAAAAAAAAACTGTTATTATTTGTGCTATTCTGGATGTATAAAAATCAATGGTAAAAAATAAACTTCCAAATTGAAATGACAGTATAACACATCTATTGAAAACATAAGGATGGGAAATACAGTCCTTCTTGAACAGGCCCCACCAAGTGTCTCTATGTAGCAGTTACTGGATCTGTTCACAAAGCATCCTGGGAATTTGTGTTTCTTTCTCCCTGGTACTGACATATTGAACACTTCCTGAAAGGGAACTGTCAATCTTCGGTTTTAAACCAGACACGATATGAGAAAACACCCCAGAAGCCCCTCTGCAAGGTGTTTCTAGATAGTGCAGGAGACCTGGCACTCCATCGTGCGTGGTCCAATGCCCGTAGTCAGAGTGGCCGCCCCGCTCTGCCGGGAGCATTCATCGTGCCCAGCCTGTGCAGGGCAGCTGGACTGCTGCTGCCCAGGAACCAGTGGAGCCTTACTGTCTTTGTACCACAGTTTCTTCTGTAAATCCAATATTATAACTAGTGAATGGCAAATAAACAGTTTGGCAAGTACCTACACCTTATCACATTGGTTTCGTTTTTCTCTGAGATGGAGGGCTGGGAAGGCGAATGAAGCCCACTGCAACACACAGGAAAATACCTTCACAAGAAGCCCCTCCCAGCCTTGCCGGTCTTCAAGCTGAAGTCTGTGCCTTCTCCCCCCAGTGCTTCCAATGTACCCTGGCTCCTGAGGGCATGATGGCCCAGGGAAGGCCCAGGCTCCTGGTGTTGCTTCCTTGGGCATGAAAGAGCATGCTTCAGTACTTGCTTAAAAAATAAAGAACTACGTGGGGTTTACAAACACAAAGTGGAAAGGGTGTATGTTCAACCTGAAGCAAATCACCGTCATGTGCCTCCATTTCTGTAAATTACAGGAGTCAGGCTTGAGGAGTGGTTGGGAGATTTTAAAAAGAAGTTCTTCCCTCACCACCACCCCTGTGCAGTGTTATCAATATTTCAGTCTCAAGATTCTGTGTGTGATCCGAGTCACCTGCCAGCCAAGAACCACTATCGAAAGCTCCTTCCCACTCCTGTCACTGCCGTCTCAGTGTCTTAAATGGTCTACCGGCAGGCCGGCCTGGTGGCGCAGCACCTAAGTGCACACGCTCTGCTGTGGCGGCCCGGGGTTCGCAGGTTCAGATCCGGGGCGCGCACTGTTGCACGGCTTGTCAAGCCATGCTGTGGCGGCGTCCCATATAAAGTAGAGGAAGATGGGCACAGATGTTAGCCCAGGGCCAATCTTCCTCAGAAAAAAAGAAGAGGAGGATTGGCAACGGATGTTAGCTCAGGGCTGATCTTCCTCACACAAAAAATAAAATAAAAAATAAATGGTCTGTAGGGTGGTCACGAAGAATGTCAGGGACCAAGGTAAGTGGGATCCGAAGAAAGGATCTGACACAGGAAGTAATGGCTACTGAGCAGAGGCAGGAAATGGATGGAAAGATCAAATGGTCTATGTTCAGAAAGGGAGCCTAGGGGAGCAGCTCAAAGCAGGTGTCAGTGGTCAGACTGCCTGTGTTTGAGTCCCACTTCTGTCTCACCCAAGGGAACAATTAAACTAGTGGCCTAGTTTTTCTCAGCTGTAAAATAGAGAAAATAATGCTTTAAGTTATGAAATTTAAATACATTCATACAAGTCAAATAATTTAAAAAGTGCTTGGCGTGAAATACGTGATCAAGAAATCTTAAATACACACGCAAAGTGATACTGCTCATTATTAAAAATGTAAACAATATCAAACAAAAAGTTAAAATGTCTTGCACTTCTCCCAATCCATGCCATGCTGTTACTGTCAACTGGTTCGTGTCCATCATTCTAGACGTTTCTCTATACTTATAATATACACCATATATTTTATCTTGACCTGGTCAAAAAGACATCATACAATACATATCATCGCACATATCATATCATTTTTCACTTAATGTGCATCCTTCCACATCAGCACACTTAGATCTCCTTCAATCTTTTCAGTGACTGCACTGCATCAAATTGTATGGTTGTACTAATTGCTTTACCTCTTCCCCTGTTGTTGGGCATCAAGATTGCTCCCAAACTCTTGCTATCACAACAGTTCTCTGCATATATCTTATGCCCTTATGCTAGAATTTTTGCACATTTAAAAGGAACTGCTGGTTCAAAAAGATTTTACATTTTGACAGATACCTCCAGATCGCTCTTTCAAAAGCTTTATTCAATTAGATTTCTAGGGTCGGGGCCGTGCACTAGGAAGAAGAAAACAGAAACTTGCCAGGTAGATGCTTGATTACCACTGTCTGTAGCAGGTTTTTAAACCAGACCTTAGCATCAGAGAGATTTTATACTTTCTGAAGTGCTCAGAGTATTCCAGAGGAGGAATGTAGGCTTGAAGAAAAAATAACAACAAACATTTAGTAAATGCTTACTGCAAGCCAGGCTCTGGTTTAACTGCCTTACATAGACCAGCTTATTCAATTCTTACAATGGCCCTAATGAGAGAGATGCTGTTGTTATCCCCATTTTGCAGATAAGGAAACTGAGTCACAGTGAGGTTAAGCAATTCACCCATGGTCCCACAGCTATGGGTGCAGGAGTAGGGACTGGAGCCCCAGCAGTCCGGCACAGGGCTCCCTGCTGTTAACCCCTTTCTCTACTGGAGCTCTGAGCAACATTGGAGATTCGTTGATGCCAGAAGAGTTGTCTAAACTCTCAACAGTGGCCTGTCTCTTCAAATAATGCTGACTCCTTGCTCTATGAGAGTTTCTGGAAAAGGAGGGGAGCCCCAAGGGCTTCCAAAGAAATTGTTCACCCTGGCTCAGTGCTTAAGATCATGGAGATGTTCCAGGCTAAAAGCCTTTCCCTGCATGACCGAGGGTGTCAAGCAGACCTTGTGAAGTCTGCGTGGAATCCTCAGGGGGCATTCTCCACACCTTCTCCATTCTGCCCTTCATTTATTCATTTATGTTTAATTAATAAACTTTACTTTTTAGAACAGTTTTAGATTTATAGAGAAATTGAGCAAACAGTCTGGAGGGTTCCCACCTCCCCCACCCCCCACCCTAGCACACAACTTCCCCTGTTATTAACACCTTAAACGTTAATATGGTGCATTTACAACTATTACTGAGCCAATATTGATACTTTATTGTTAACTAACATCCATACTTTATTCAGATTGCCTTAGTTTTCACCTAATGTCCTTTTTCTGTTCCAGGATCCCATCCAGGAGACCACATTACCTTTAGTTGTCATGTCTCCTTAGGCTGCTCTTGGCTGTGACAGTTTCTCAGAGTTCTCGTGTTTATGGTCAGGTAGCTTGTAGGATGCCCCTCTATTGGAATTTGCTGTTTTTTCTCATGATTAGACTATGGTTATGGGCTTTGTGGAGGAAGATCACAGAAGTAATGTGCTGTTTTTATCATATTATGTCAAGGGTATATACTGTCAACAAGATTTATGACTGTTGATGTTGACCTTGATCAACTGGTAGAAGTGATGTTTGTCAGGTTCTCCTCTGTAAAGCTACCCTTCAATTTCCCCCTTTCCACACTGTACTCTTTGGAAGGAAGTCACTACATAAGTCACTACATTAAGAAATGGGGAATTATGCTCTCTGTCCCTCCAGGAGGCAAGAGTCCTTGGCTGAGATCACTGGGACAGCCCTGCCAGCAGGTTGCATGCCCTGTGGGATGCAGAGGACTGATGGCCCCTGGCTGAAGGGCTCTCTCTGCTCCGGAGGGGACAGGCAGCTCCTCCCCCTCTATATGCATGAGTGCCTGATCTCCTCCCCTCCAGCCTAGAAAATCCAAAGGTTCAGGGTTCTAGAAGCTGCTCCACGGTGTCTGGTCCCTTTGGGCCCACTGGCTGCCTTTGTACAAAACCAAACTTTCCTTCACCCCCCAGATGATGCTGATAAGGTCCTTTGGGATTGTTGGCTGAGCTTTATCTTGTGAGCTGACAGAATTCCCCACATCTTTGTTCAAAACCAACCCACCCTGTGTCCATGACTCCCCTTAGGTGGGGTCTCAGAATCCTAGATCCCAGGATCCAAAGGGAACTCTAAGGTGAGCTAATGATGCATAAATACCCCTCCACACCCCTCGGGGTTCTTCAGGGATAGCTTTCCCTCCTTCCTGACATATAACAGAACTAAGTTCCCCACTCGTTTTTCCAAAGGGAGAGAGACGGCATGGAACGTGTTTACTGCCCCAGCAGGAGGAGTGTTAGTTGTGCGCCAAATTTTAATATTGGTAATTAAGTTTTGCATACTTCAAATTCCCCCTCCAGTTTCCGTTTCATTGATGCTGTTGTAAGGATTAATTAATGTTTTGAGAGTGTTTTGAAGATGAAAAGTCTTACACGCGTACACAGTATGATTGTTTGTTATTACAAATAATTGTATGCGGCCACTTTCTTCCCTCACCTCAGTGTTTATGTGAGAGTTTCTACAGGCAGTTAAAAGCTGCAGTGTCTCTCTTACAAAATGGCTGTGCTTCATCAAAAATTTATTCTATGGCAGTGAACAATGCAGAGTCCTTTCCCTCCTAATGGGAGAGGCAGACCCCAAACAAATTAACGAATAACATATCGTATGTCAGATGGCATATTAATTTCCTAGGGTTGCTGTAACAAAGTACCACAAACTGGACGGCTTACAACAACAGAAATTCATTGTCTCACAGTTTTGGAAGTTGGAAGTCTGAGATCAAGGTGTCAGAAAGGTTGAATCTGTTCCACACTTATCTGCTTCTGGTGCTTGCCCCAATCCTTGGTGTTCCTTGCCTTGTGGACTCATCACTCCAGTCTCTGCCTCCTTCCTTAAGGCATTCTCCTCTGTGTGTCTCTGCAGCCAAATTTCCCTATCCTTATGAGGACATCAGTTACTGGATTAGGACCCACTCTAATCCAGTATGACCTCATTTTAAATTGATTATATCTACAAAGACTCTATTTCCAAATAAATTGACATTTACAGAAACTGGGAGTTAGAACTTGAACATATCTTTTGGGGAACACAATTCAACCCACAACAGATGAGGATACGGCTATGGATGGTAAGGAAGATGGGGTGCACCAGAGATGGAGTGCTAAGATACCAGGGAACGGCTCCCTGTGAAGAGACTCAAAGGATGTGGGAGAGTGAGCCATTTTAGGGAAAGGGAACAAGAAGTGCAAAGGCTCCAAGGCAAGACCTTGCTTGACATATTTGAGATTGACCAAGAAGGCCAGTGGGGCTGAAGTGAAAGGAGATGGCATCACAGAAGTAGCAGGGCCAGGGCCGGCTCCGTGGCGTAGCGGTTAAGCGTGCGCACTCCACTGCTGGCGGCCCGGGTTCGGATCCCGGGTTCGGATCCCGGGTGCGCACTGATGCACCGCTTCTCCGGCCATGCTGAGGCTGCGTCCCACGTACAGCAACTAGAAGGATGTGCAGCTATGACATACAACTATCTACTGGGGCTTTGGGGAAAAAATAAATAAAATTATAAAAAAAAAAAAAAAAAAAAAGAAGTAGCAGGGCCAGGTCACATAGAGCCACCATTGTGGGATTTTGGTTTTTCTTCTGAGAGGGTTTTGAGCAGAGGAGTGACATGAGCTCACCTACTAGGCAGTTGCCTGTCTACAGGGCATCTTGGTGCTAATGGAAAAGGGTGCCCTTTCTTCCAAAGGGATGCAGCCTTGGAGCAAAGCACACAGCTCAGCAAGCAGAGCAGGGCTGGATTTCAGCTCCCATTCATTTGCTCAGCTGCGTTCTCCAGGGAGGAGATTATTACAGTACAGGAGGTAAGACGTGGTTGGGTTCTGAAGCCGTTTTCAAAGTAGAGCCAACAGGATGTGCTGAAGGATTGGATATGGTGTGTGAGACAGAAAGGAGTCAAGGATACCTTCAAGGTGTTTGGCCTGAGAAACTAGAAGAATGAAGTGACCATTCGCTGAGATGGAAATTTGGGGAAGATTGACTTTGTCTAGGGACTCCAGTCTCATGGTGAGGCAGGGGAAGAGGAGACTGGACTACATATGCTCTTCAAGATTTCATCCATCCAGGTGGAAATAGAAGCCATGGTAGCTGAAAAAGTTTGGTCCACCTTGCTTGTTGGGAATGCTGCTTGAGAGCCATACACATAGGTGTAATAGGAAAGCAGCTTTCCATTTTCCACAAGTACTCCATGATCTAGATCTGACTCTTTGCAAAACCAGGGGGACCCTTGAACTCTCCTCTCCGTGTTCTCATTGTCCACTTTGATAGGTAAGGAATTTCCTCTCCCTTTGGCCTTACCACCCATGGGCAAGCAGTCCCACAGCAATGGCGTAGGTATTGGCTTGACTTTCTTCCTGCACCAACCAGCTGGCACCCAAGGATGAAGGGAAGATTTCACTAAGTCTGTGTGTGCCTTGATTTTGATTGTCAAACAGAATGGCCTGCATGTTAAAACCTGTAAAAACAATAGGATTAATATAGCTGAAACACTTGTACCTTCCTTCCATTAATGAATTTTAGAGAGCCAAAATCTGCTAGTTGCCTACTCTGTTTTCCTTAATAATAGATTCCTTTGGGCACATGACTGCCTGGAAGAAAGACCACACCTCCCAGCCTCCCTTGCACCTTGGTGTCTCATGTGACAAATTTCTGGCCAATGTTATCTAAAGGGAGGTGGGGTATGGCAGCTTCTGGAAAACCTCCTTAAAGGAGAGTTGGTGTGCATACTTTGCCCTTTCTTCTTCATCCCTTCCCGAGCCTTGCTGCCTAGAATAAGGAGATGATGGCTAGAGGACGAGAGCCACATCCCAAGGAGGACAGATGGCTTTAGAAGCAGCCTGGTCCAATGTCTTTGTGGAGCCCCCATCCCAGCCTTGGACTCCCTGCATTTGGATTCATCTACATGAAAGAAAACTAAACATTTATCTCTCACTTAAGCCACCTATATGTGAGATTTTCTATCACTGCAGACAAACTTAATCCTAAGTGACACACACATAAAAATGTTTTCCATGGTGTTACCTCTGGCAGAAGTACTGACTGGGAGAAGACATTCTTTCTCTTCTCTCAGACTCTTATTCCTTCCAGTTGTTTAAGAGTCCTGCCCCAGGACTACAAAGTAGTGAGGAAGTGAGAGGAGGTGGTAGGGTTGCTCCAGGATCCACCATGATGAACAGCCTGGTGCCTCCAGATAGCTCATCCCAACAACCCAAAATATCTAGGTCAGTTTGTCGGAAATCCCTTTGCCTGTGGTCTATTTGCCTGATAGTCAAGATCTCCTGAAATTCAAACCAGCTTAAAGGTTTTTGGGTTCTTTTCCATGTCCCATCCTCATTTGCCATCTTGTTTTTTCAACTGTTGAATATGTCTAAGAGCATTTCTAACTTTTTTAAAAAAACTTTGGTAAGCAGTCATCAAATTTGCAGTGTTTTATGGATAATGGGTTGTTTTGGGTTTTTTTTTTTTTCAACATTTGGGTGTCCTTTTTTCCCTTGTGAATAAATGAGGGACTTTTTAGCCAGTTTTTCTAAAGATTCTTTTCTCAAATTTTAAGCAACATTGCTTTTTATTTTTTATTTAGTTATGTTGCTTTGTATTTAGTTTTACATTAAAAACTTCTGAACAGATGCAAAACCTTCAAATAGGTGGATTTGAAGAGAATTGGCCACTAAACAATTGATCATTAGGAAGGTTTTCTATGAAATTTGGTTGATATGATCTCATTCCTACACATGACACATTTGCAGAATCTGTGCTCCTTAAACCTAATCAAATGACTTGAAACTTCTAAGCCTTAGCTTCCACACCTGTAAAGTACAGATAAAAATGTCCATTTCATTTAACTACTGTGAATAATAAATATGTTTGGCAAAAGTTAGAAGGGAAGACGATAGAAAATGTTAGAGAGGATGAGGAGTAACTACAACTCTCACGTTTCGCAGGCAGGAGTATAAATTGGTGTAACCACTTTGGACAATAGTTTGAAATTATCCTTAAAAAACTGAACACATACTTACCCTAAGTCCCAGCATTTCCACTACTAAAAAATACCCCATACACTCTCTTATACTCACCAGGAGAGGTGTACAAATGCTAATAGCGGCCCTGATTGTAATAGCAAAAACTGGAAACAACCCAAATGTCCACAACAGAAGATGGATAAATAAGTTGTGTTGTATTCTTACAATGGAATAGTATGTAGATATGAAAGTGAATGGACTACCGTTACACGAAGCAAGATAAATTATACGGGGAAAAAGTCAGAATATATAGAGTACAATTCTATTATACAAACTTTGAAAGCAAGCAAAACTAAATATTCTTTTTTAGGGATGCACACATGTCATAAGAAAATTAGGGGAATGATTAACACAAAATTCGGGATACATTTGGCGGGCAAGGGAGGGACACATAAGAGATTCTGGGACACAGTTAGGTCCTATTTCTTAGCTTAGGTGGTGAACATATGCATATTTATTTTATCTTTATCCATAGAGCTTGTTTCAAGTAGACAGCTAGTGAGATCAAAACTCACTTTTGGATCAATAGAGTTTGCTCTGCTCCAAGGTCCCCTTGGATCCCCTGAACCAACCTGTCACATGACAAGTACATACTTGTGGTCACCATGGGAACCAGGTAAAAGAGTAAATGGCTGCTGTTGGAACCACAGTTTAGATCCCACATTCCAGTGCCTATGGTTCTTATATGCAAGGTGGAATTTATTTCTTCTCAAGGATAGGATCATTTGGGTCAGAGGAAGAAAAAACACCAACATGCTGTTGAGACTAGAAGTATCCATGGGTGTGAGTCACAATGTTTCTTGACTTCTTTTGAATGTCTTTTCACAACAACCTCCCAAAAACCCCTGACAATGTCCCTGAAGTTATTTATGAGCCCTCTCTCTTTGCTCCATGAAAAAGAAGAAATAGGCCTGTTGTCCATAGATTAACTCTCCAGATGTGGTTAATGATTTCAATACTAAAGAAGGGGCTATGTGTTTGTGGGTGGCACTGAGGGGTAGGAGATAACTGGAGACCCTTCATCAAAGTAAAAGAAGGTGGCACAACCACAAATTTAATTCAGAAACAAAACAGTCTTTCTTTTGGTTTCAATTGTCTCTTTCTTTCTTCACAAATACCTCACGTCTGTGTAATGATTGGTTCAAGCCCCACTTGAAAAACAAGCCCTTAGCAAGATTTCAGTTCATTGGTTAACAAGGAGGGAAGAAAGCTTGCTTCATGCTGTAAAAAGTTTGACATAATTGCTCTCCTCCTTGGCCTCTTTTCATCTGAACTGCAAACTCCTGCAGTCCTGAGACTTTGCTTGGATTTTCTCCCAATATTTGCATACATAAATATAGGTCTGCAAGTGCACTGCCCCTGTTTATGAGCCTTTTAAAGATCAAAGAGTCATTTTCAGCTCTTGAGCTTGTCACTTTAAGACATACTGTACTTTACCATCTAACGGGTAGTTCTTTCAGAAGGGCCCATTAGGCTCTTTCCATCTTCTCTTAACACTGAATCCTATAGTTTGTGTAAAGAAATGCCTTTAATGGAGGATTCAACTCTATTTCCAACATGTTAAAGGGCTCAGTGTCTCCCTTTAATGGAGCTGAATGTTAAAGCGTGCAGATCTGAGCCTCCATATGTGTCATTCTGAAGATGCCATAACTCTGATTCAAAATTGGTTGGTCATGTTGACAAAAGAAACCATCACAAAGTCAGGAAAAAGGTAAAAGCTCACAAGACACCACTTCTCTGGATCCTGCCAGAACTTGAAGTGTAAAGAATGGCTCCCAAGTCATGTACAGCCTGGGGAACAAGTCACACTGCTTAACAGTCGTGGTCTCTACATGTTTACCTTGTGTTTTCTTGGCAACGTCTTTAAGTTCAACACTGAGTTCAAATCTGACCTTTGAAACCGTTTAAGTATTTCTTACATAGACTAAGATGACTGTGGAACAGATATGAGGAAGTGTAAAACTGGAAGATAAAGAAATAAAATACTGGAAACTTTGACTTTAAATTGATGCACTCCCTGAAATTATAAAAATAATTTAGGTTTCGCAGACCTGATTCTCAGAATTATATCAGGCTGCCTATCCTGACGTTAGGAAGAGTTATGAATTTGGTATGTGAAAAGTAGATTTTGAAAGATTTCTGCCTCTGGTAATGGTGGAGTAATGGGTTGCAGATCAACATTCCCATAGGGAACAACTTAAGAAAACGTTGAAGTGTGTGTGTGTGTGTGTGTGTGTACGCGCGTGTGTTTGAAGACATCAAATCAAGGTAGCAGAGACATAAGGAGCCAATATCCTAGAACGAAAGGGAAGAGGAAAAGAAGTAAAAACTGAGGTGAGTCTGACATTTGACACTGCTTTTGCTTTTCCCCTCCAGGGAAAAGTAACATCTTCTATTTCTCAAGGATTCTGAAAAGAAAATACTTCTGTTAGTCTTACAAGGTACAGGGACAAAAATTGGGGTTCAGGGCCCTTTAAGGAAGAGAAGTGAAAGATGTGCTGATAAATAGCCCAGGCTTTCTGTTAGGATGCTCAAAGAGCTATACTAGGGAGTACAGCCTCACAAATACTGAAACCCAGATTTGAATCACCTTAAAATCTGCATGGATTAAGGTAAGTTTCACTAAACTCCATTGCCTTCCAAAGCATACAGAGCCTCATATTATCTCAACAATTTTTTTATACACAATGCTTGGTGTTCAATTGGAAATTACTTGGCACACCAAAAGACATGAACAAATAACTGAAAACCAAGGGAAATAGATAAAAGAAACAGTCCCACAGGAGTTATCGGATAAAAACTTCAAAATATGTGCAATTAATAAATGCAAGAAACTTAGATGGCTATATGTAGACCCTCAGCAGAGAACTTGAAACTGTAAAAAGAAAAAGTGGACATTCTACAACTGAAAAATACTTGAACTGAAATTAAGAACTTAACCAATAAATTTACTATTAAATGAGAGATAGCTGAAGAGAGGATTAGTGAACTAGAAGATAGGTCAAAGGAAATAGCCAGACTGAAATACAGAGTTGGAAAAAAAAAAAGCAATACATACAGAATGGAGCATAAGAGAAATAAGGTACATGGTAAAAGGTCTAATATACATGTAATCAAAATTCCAGAAGAGGAAAAAGAAATAGATAGGAACAATATTCAAAAAGATGACAGCCAAGAAATTTCCACAGCGAATATCATCAAGTCACAGATTTAACAGTGTTAAAAAAACACCAAGCAGTATAAATACTAAGAAAACACACCTAGGTACATCATAGTAAAATTGTTGAAAGCCAAAAACAAAGAAAAAAAAACTCTTAAAATAGGCCAGAGAGAGGAAAAGAGACATGTTACCTTTAAAAGAGTAACCATAAGACTGATGGATAACTTTTAAACAGAAGAAGTAGAAGCCAGGAAATAATAGAGTGGCATCTTCCAAGTGTTGCATAAAAATAACTGCAAGCTTAGAACTCCTTACCCAGTGAAAATATATTTGTAGATGAAGACAGAATAAAGACAGTTTCAGACAAACAAAAACAGAGAATTTGTCACCAATAGGACTGCAGTACAGAACAATTCTAATCAGAGTTCTTTGGGTAGAAGGAAAGTGGTTTCATATGGAAGGATACAATGGAATGAAGAGCAATGGGAATGGTCAAACACATGGGTGTGAAACACTAATAACGTCGTGTGAGGTTCAAAAAATTTAGAGAACATTAAAATATGTGATAGTAATAACACCAAAGGCAGGAAGAAATAAAGTTAAAGTGTCCTATGGTACTCGCATTGTCCATGAGTGATAAAAAATACTAATTGATAGTAGATTTTCATGTCAGAGATGCATGTTGTAGTCTAGAGTAACCATTGTAGTATAAGTGCCTGACAGTTTTTTTCTTTTTTTATTGTAATGCTAGTGACTGACTTAAGCTTTTGATTGCAGAGGCATCCACTTCAAAGACAGCTGTCTGAATAAACACATTGGCAGCCACAGACTAGATAAAGAGCCCGGCCACCCCACCCCTGAAGTTTCCTTTGTTTTCCAGATCTCTGCTATTTGGCCACTTGTTTTTCCCTGCCTGTGTTTTAATTCCCATTTTTATGTTTTAAATTCACCAAGAAAGAGTGAACTTGCAAAACCCTAGGCCCCCATCCTTGACCCCAATAAAAGCAGAACCCCAGGCCTGTACTCTCTCTCTCTTTCCCAGTGACCTCACTGTGGCCCCAGGTGTGCTATGTACCCTCCAGGACTTGTGTCTTTTTTCAAAGTTTTCTGGGGGATCAGAATTGGTCACCCCACAGTGTGTCTCTTTGGCTTGATTATTTTTAAGAACAAAAGACTGAAAGAAACTTTGACCTCCCCCACAACTGCCTAAAAGAATTTGAAATAGAAGGACTGTTCTAGGAATGAGCTAATACCATAAAATAACTGTAATGTAAAGTAAAATGTGTCTCTCAGGTCATTGTCTATAGTTGGCCCATTTGCATTTCCATCTCCCTGTAAATTGCCTTCCTCCCCCTTGAAGTCCCAAACCATTACCCCCAACACCCTCATTTGTCTTTATCTAAAAATGGTATTTAAGGTGGTGACCTCAGTCACTCTGGTGAGTTGCTCAGTTTTCCTGAGTTTCTCCCATGTATACAGGTTATAAAGCTTTGTTTGCTTTTCTTTTGTTATTTTTTCTCATGTCAATTTAATTCATAGGCCAGCCAGAAGGACCTGGAGGGTAGAGGAAACGTTCTTCCTGCCCTACAGTTTCTAAATGGTTATTGCTGAGGACGTCTTACAATCGTAATAAGAACCACAAGGACCAGTCCAGCCATAACACTGGTTCTGAAAGGGAAGACGTCTGTGTGGGGCTCGCCATGGGCCCAGGTTAGCGCCCCCAGGCATTTCTAGCTGATAGCATCATATCAATAGAGACTAGCTAAACAAGTAAAAGCTCAACAAAAAAAGAATACATACTGTAGGATTCCATCTATATAAAGTTTAAAAATAGGCAAAACTAATCTAAAGTTATAGAGGTCAGGATTGCAATTATCTCTAGGAAAGGAGAAGGGGATAGTGATTGGGAGAGGGCACAAGAGGGGCTTCTAGTGCACCAATAATGTTCTGTCTCTGATATGAGTGGTAGTTCCATAGGAATGTGTTCATTTTGTAATAGTTCAACAAGCTAAATCACAAGTTATGGTTTGTATATTTTTCTGTATCTATGCATACTTCACTATAATAAAAATCTAAATGGATTTGAATTTCAAAACTAAAAGCTGACATTTAGACATCTAAGACCTAATAAGCCACATTATACCAAATCAAAATTGCATAGCACTTTATAATTCAAAAAAGTACGTACGTGCATTACCTTACTTGCTCTTCACTTCAGTCATCAGAGGTAGTGTAGAGTGTATTATCATGATCCCCTGTACACAGATGAAGAAACTGAAATGTTGAAAAGTTCAGTGACTCATCCAAGATGGTATAGCTACTAGCACAATGCCAGGTCATCTAATCACAACAGAACAATCCAGAAGTATTGAACCATTGACCATATTTTCCCCTTGGAGTCTAATTTAACAAGCCTTATTTAGACCATCTCGGCGAAATTCGTGAACATGGCTATACAGATTCCCTTTTTCCTATTTCCTTTCAAAGCCAGATTACCCCATGCGGAATGGTGGATGGAGCATAGATTCCGAAGTAAGATCAAATCTGGGGGGAAAAATCCAGACTCTATCACAGATTAACTGTGTAAACTTGGACTTGGTACTTCACTGCTCGAAGCATCATTTTCCTGATCTACAAAACGGGACTAATAATACGCCTCTCAATAAAGTTGTGAAGAGTAAATAAGATGACACGGGAAAATTGCCTAGCGTGGTGCCTCAAAGTGACCGGTGCTCAGTTATATTGGTTCCAGCCTTCCCTCCCAGTCACCAACTTCATAAAGGAAATGAGTCATCTGCTCCTTGAAGATCAACTCAAAAGCCCTTCAAATAATAGTGGAATAAGGCATAGATGGACACCTGAGTTTACCTAATCCAGCAGAGGCCCTTGCAGATGAACTGATTCGTTCAAGGTCATTACTTAGTCAGGCCCAAGCTAGACTTAAAACCTAGATCTAAAACCCACCTGTGTTCCCCAAACTTATATAGATCTATCCTCCACCACTAACAACCTTTCTTTTCCTCTGGGGAGAAATGCTGTTTCTGCTTGCATCCCAGCTAAAGGTAAGAGGGAGACACATAAACTTCACCTAAATCCCTCAAGATCAGGCTGTGCAGACAGAGGGCTCACCCTAGGCAGAAGCAATCACTCCTTCCCCTTTTCTCCCATTGCATCTTCTATTTAACCTTTCTAGAGCGCATAGTCACACTTCATTGTGATAATTTGCTAGTTTACCCTTAGTCTTCTCTTGGGAACTCAGAAAGAACAGGGTCTGTGTACTATTTATTTTTATATGCCTAGTGCAAAAAAAATAATGTAGTGAATCTCAAAAACTTTTTATAGAAGGAAGGGAGGAAGGAAGGAAATTAAATTAATTTGGGGGCAAAGAAAGTAAGGTTTGTCTTTAAACGCCCCAACCTCTTTCTCTGTGCCCTTGTCCTTCTCTCTCATGACCTCTCTCACCCCACGGAGGCTTGTAAAATGGTCAGGATTCTTTCCACCTTTCCAACGTCCTCTCATTCCAACCGACTCTCAGAAAAAGCACAGGCCAGTGATTTACGTGCTAGTGTGACTAGGACTCACTATGTTTTGTTTTGTTTTTCCAGGTAGAATATGCGTTTCAAGTATCCCCTAGAATTACAGGAGGATTGGTCCCTTGTTAAAGGAAAGTAGGTGGGGAAGATGTGGGGTTGGAGAGAGGGAACCTTCTCAGAAGCCATGAAGTTGACCCTTGATTAACTCATAAAGAAAACTAGACCTGAGACTGCTTACTTAATCTCATAGGCCTCGGACTCCATTGCCTGTTTGTCTGCTCCAATATTACCCCTTACACCCAATTTCCCACCAAGCCACCTTTGGAGACTCTGCTCAGAGGCCTGAATCTCTCAATACAGGTGTCAATATGTGCTGGGTTGGCAGCCACCTCACCGGAGTTCTGCTGCTAAACACACCCACGTGGCCCAGCCTTCTCAAATATCACAGTTGAGTACGTCTGGATGGTGTGATGCAATAATTGCGGCCTCATGTTTGCTCCCTGTGGGGTGTTCTGTGGTTTATGTGGCATTGTCCTCCCTGCCTCCACCACAAAGCCTCAGCTTGAATAATTGGCTGTTCCTGGCTAGTACTTGGCTTAATGGTTACCTCTTTGGTCCCTTTGTGCATGTCTACATCCTTTCAGCAAGAGGTGGATGTTTCTAGAGTGCATCTGGGACCATCTTTTGCCATCCTAAAGTTGGGAATGAGGGTGCAGCACCTGCTGAGACACAAAAGCAGCTGAAGTCAACCAGCCATGGATTGGGGCAGCCCACAGTCACAAGGGCATTTGAGGTAGGAGTTGAGGCTCCATTCCCTGCATTGGGAAGGATCCAGATAGAGGTCCTCCACACGTGGATCTCCAGGCGAGGGAGAGGACAGGTTCACAGTTTCCCTTCAAGGCTCAAGTCTACCTAGTCGACACTACCTCCAAGAGGTGATTGAATTAAAGGGACCACACACACCCTTTTGGTGTGGGAGACATGCACTCTCTAGAAAAAAGACAACAGAACTTCTCTGGTGCAAGGGCAGGGTCGTATTCATCCATACTCCTACTAAATTAGGAGAACAAACACAATGATGGTGCTGCCAGCAATCATAATAATAAATAGCAAACCTGTATTGAGTGCTAACTCTGTGCCTAACCCTCTGAAGCACTCTATAAGGATTATCTCATTTAATCTTTAAAATAACCATACGAGAGGTATATTATTATTTTCACAGTACAGATAAAGTACCCAAGCCTTAGAGAGGTTAAGCAACTTTCTCATGGTCACACAGCTAATAAGTGACAGAACCAGGGTTCCAACCTAAGTAATCTCTCTCCAGAGCCCATGCTCTTGGTCCATATACTATAACGCCTCCCTACGAATAGGCTCTTGTTTACTGAATGAGTTAATGAATGAGTGAATGAAAGGAACTATGGATTCAGTGTTTACTACATGCCATGCAGAAAGCTAGGGCTACTGCTAAGTTTTCCAAATTGTGCAACCAGGTAGATGTTGCCATCAGGCCTTGAGATAAAGAACACAAAAGGTTGAACATCTATGAGAGGAGGTGGTAGGTTGAGTTCTGGCTGTGTGGAGCTATGATGGGAGGCTCTGTGTACATCCCCTCCCTAAGTCTCCAACCCATGCTGAGATGGACAGCAAGGAAAATTGGATTTCTCTGTTGTTGCTCGTGTATCTGTTAGTCGAGTGTGTCAAGATCTTCCTAATCAGACTGGTATCTCATAGAGAATAGGGATCTTGCCTCACACACTTCAGTTCCTGGTTCACTGCTCATTGGTTGGCTCAACATGACTGTTCTCAAATTTGGGCCATAGATTGCTTGGGGGAGCTAAAGTCTCAAGAGTGTACCCTTGAGCATCAAAGCTGCTTGGTGGTGACATGGTACGTATGTCTCTTGGCCAAGCAAAAAGAATTCTGCTGGCTTTCTGTGAGACACCATGACATAATGTCAAAGTTCAATTATGTGCCTTCAATTAGTTATTGGCTTATTCCAGAAACAGCATCCGTCAAGGCTCAGTACAAAGCCCATCTCCATGGAGCACTTTCTGAGCATCCTGGCCTATCCTCTAGACAACCACCAAATCTCATTGTCTGGACCATAATTTGGCATTTGCCACTTATCACTTTGTTCATTCCATATCTTACACAAACTGTAAGCTCCATGAGGCCAAAGACTGTCTTCTACTTCTCTGAGGAGCAAGATAAGATTTTTAGATACGTATTAATTCCGTAAATTTTTATTGTGCATCAACAATATACCAACGAGCAAGACAACAGAGACAAAACAGATCAAAATCCCTTCCATGGTGGAGGTACTCTCTCTCTTGCTGCCTTGTTCTCCCCACAACTCTCTTCTCCTATTCCTGCAGAAACAGGAATTCCTGCACTCACTAATGAGAGGAGTTACACAGAGTACAGAGCTAAGAGTCAAATTTTCTAAGGTAATCCCCAAAGAATGCCAAGTCCAGGTCAAGCATAATGGGTTGAAAAAGCACAAAAGAGAGCTAGATGACTCTTTCTCTAGAGACTGGAGAGGGCTGCCCAACCTAGGAGGTGAAAACTGAAGGGGAGAAAGTTATGGGTGTATAAAAAGGGCCCCTGTGCCCTATTCCAGTGGCGAGTTTGGAGCCCACTCATACCAGCAGCCAATTGCTAAATTTTCAGGAATTTTGTGAGTTGGTTGAGATTAGTAGCTTGAAATTGGCCCTAGTGGGAGTTTTCACACCCCTGAAACCAGCAAATGCTACAAATGTGGGCCTCTCTGCACCTCTCCCCCCCACATCAGAGCCAGTTGCCGACATTTGCCAGCACAGCTGAGCCTGGAACCTCACAGAGTTGCTCCCCTATCCCCCACTCTCAAAAGCAGTTGAATAGAAAAGGCAGCAGGGCTAGAAGAGAGGGCCTGAGATGGCACTAGAGAGACTCAGAGAGCATCAGAAGTTTCCTTGCTCCCTGAAAGCTGTGTTCCCAGGGCCACATAATCAGGACAAGAAGGAAATGGAGTCATGGTTGATAACTAGAAACCTTTCATTATTAAAAATAACTAACTCAATAACTATGGGTCTTGGTGATAGTGTGGCATGAACCAAGGGTTATGATTAATCCAGTTCTGCACACCTGAGAGCCAGAAGAAGAAGAAAAATGATAAGGAGAAAGACATACCATGGTTGCCTAGAGGCAACCATGTTGGGACCATAGACCTCTCAGTTGAAGCCAAGGAGGGCAGAGAAAGTTAGAGAAAATATGCCGTGATTTTAGGCAGATGCTGCCCTGGAAGGAAGGGGTAGGCAGAATCTCCTAAACTCACTGAGCGTGATCCCAGAGCAACCAAGAAGAACACCAAAATGAATAAGTAACAGAAGTAAGTAAGATTTTTCTACCTATATTAGTCTGCTTGGGCTGTCATAACAAAATATCACAGACTAGGTGGCTTAACCAACAGAAATTTATTTCTCACAGTTCTGGAGGCTGGAAGTCCTGGATCACAGTCCAGCAGGATTCAGTTTCTGGTGAGAGCTCTCTTCCTGATTTGTGGATGGCTATCTTGTCCTCACATGACCTCTTCTTTGTGCATACACAAGAAAAGGGAATGATTTCTCTCTTCCTTTTCTTTTTTTTTTTTTTTTTTTTTGTTATCATGAGGAAGATTTGCCCTGAGCTAACATCTATGCCACAATTCCTCTATTTTGTTTGTGGGTCACTGCCACAGCACGGCTGATGAGTGGTGCATGTCCGTGCCCAGGATCCGAACCCACGAACTCTGGGCCACCAAAGCAGAGTGCACCAGACTTAACCACTACACCACAGGGCAAACCCCCTCTCTTTTTCTTCTTATAAGGCCACCAATCCTGTTGGATCAGGGCCACAACCCATGACCTCACTTGATCTTAATTACCTCCTAAAGGTCCCATCTCTAACTGTAGTCACACTTGGGGTAAGGGCTTCAACATATGAATTTAGGAGGACACACTTCAGTCCACGGTGCTACCACTAGGGAGAAAGGGGACTCCCAACAGGGACTGAGTTGATGCTCTGTTAGTGGGGTCGTGCCAATAGGCACTCTTTCCAGGGCGGATGTGAGTCTAAATTGCCGCAACCCTGTGGAGAGAGGTTTGGGAATATCTATAAAACTTACAAAAGAGTTTACCTCTAATCCAGTGATTCCACTTCTGGAAATTTCTCCTACTGATCTACCTTCACCTGTGAAAAGTGACATGCACATGGTTACTCACTACAGTTTTGTTTATAATAAAGAAAGATTGGAAACAGTCAAGTGTCCATCAACAGGAGACAGTTAAATCAATAATGGAATATTCTATAGCTGTAAAACAATGAGGACGCTCTCTACATGATGATATGGAAAGGAAATGAAGAAAGCCAGGTGCAGAGCAGTGTGAATGATACACCACATTTTATGTAAAAAGGGAGGAATAAGAATATATACCACATTTGTTCTATTTTAAATGGATTCACAGGAAAATGGGAGCAAGACATCTTAAATTACAGCTTTTTTATATTTTGCTTTTATGTAACATAATTGTATGATCGATTGAAAAATAAGAAAAAAAAATAAACTTGCATTTCTGCACCCCCAAGATTGAGACTTGTAAAAATATACTACCTGCTCTACCTGTATCTTCCACATTGAAATGTTCAAGGAGTGTTTACTGATTGACTGATTCTGAACCTATGGAGTCATGAATATGACATTCTTCAACCTAATAAGAATGCGATGAGAATCTAGGCTGGGCCTGACCCTGCCTGAGAAGCATGGGTCGAGTCTACTGATAAGCATGTGACTTTAGGTGGGTCACCATCCTTCTCGTGGCGTCAATTCTTGCCTTATAAACAAAAGAATCAGTTTGGTTCAGCAAATATTTATTGGGAGGAGACATCTATCCTGGAGACTCAAAGCTGCATAAAATCCAGCGCCCGCCCTCAGCATCTCGCGGGCTGGTGGAGGAAGCAGCCACGACAAGGACAAGCGTAACAGAGTGTGGCAGGGACCACGCCAGAGGTGTCTCTAGGGAGATCTGGGGCCTGGAAGAGGGCTGTCCCTTCCGGTACGCTCAGGGAGGACCTTCTGCAGGAGAGGGTGGATTGGGGAAGGTGTCCCAGGCAAAGAGAGCTGCAAGAACAAACATGTAACCAGGCACATAAGGGAAGTCCCAGCCGCACGGATTACTGAAGTGTCCGTGTGGACAGGAAGGAGGGGCTAATGCAGCTGTCCACGTGCCCTTCCTGAGGTCCAGCCCACTCTGATTCTCCAGGAGGCTGCGTTCTAACTGTGGCCCTCCATGGGAGCATGTGGAAGGAATCCTCAGCCTCTGTGACCAGGGCACGGACCAAGTCAGGGCGAGTGAAAGCACAGTGGGGCTCCACAGAGGACCAGCTCCAAGGGAAGGGTCCCCTTACACCCAACGGGTCCTAGGCTAGGTCGGCAGGACATTCCCCCTCCAGGCCCCAGCTCTGCCAAGCTCTGTGGGAGCTGCCTCCACTGCTGCAGAGGAGTTAGGGAGACGGTCCCCAGCACTTGCAGCCTTCCACCACCAGCATCTCCTGTACTTGGTGCCCCTGGGACCCACAGCTTGTCCTGCCCTCAGGGAAATGGGCCCACCCTAGATCTCTTCCCCACCCTCCATCCCCAGGGTCAGCACTGCTTCTAGCTGCCAGCATGCCCAGCTGATCAAGCGACCCTGCAGGGGCGGATCCCGGGCTTGTGTCACACAGCATCTCCTTGTCTCATTTCATTCCCACAAAATCCTGCGAGATTGTAGTCCTGAATTCACTGTACAGATGAGACACTGAAGCTCAAAGGTGTTACTTGGCCCAAGGTCTCAGGGATACTTGGTGGCAGAGCTAGGATTCCACTCCAGGTCCCTCCTTTCCAAGCCAAGAAACTAAGCCTAGAAGAGAAGGTCTGTCCATTTGTTTGCTTGAACAACAGGTTGGCGGTTCTGAGCTTTGTCCCAGCCATCCGGGGTGAGTTCTTCCCACACTCGAGCCTGTCCCACTCATCCCCCAAACCCCAGGCCAGCCCCACCCCCTCCCCTGAGCACGACTGGATCAGATTAGCAAAACCAACCGCGTTTACAAGATTGCCCCACTTGGCTCCAGCAATTAATTAAGAGCCGTCTGAGAGCCTCCAAAGGGCCTGCAAGCTCCAGCAAGATACGGCACACACAGTTTAATCCAAAATATTTGCTGTGTTTTTCCCCTTGCTGGGGAACCAGTCCTTACCTGTTACCTGAACCTGATTAAATTTTTAAGCCACTCGTTCTCGGTGCCAACCATGAGCCAGCCTGTTGGTCACATGGAAGGTGGGGAGGTGGCTGGAAACCTGACAATAATAATTGATCAATAAACATGTCATTGTTTACTGACTGTACCAGCGTCTGCACCAGGCCCTGCTCATCCCAGTCAACAGTGCTGTTTACACACATAAGACTTGCAGGCTCAGCCAGGGGATGGCGGGAGCTGGAAAGATCCAGCCCACAGTGGTCTACAGGGAGGGCTACTGTGTGGCCATAATGGCGGCCTCTTGGACCCATCGGCTGCTGGCCCATTGCCCCTCCAGTCTTAGAAAAGGTCTTAGGGATCAGATAGCTCCATGTCATATCAACCTCCTGCCTTATGGTCCGTGTTCTGCCAGCATTAAACATCAAAGTCCTATTGGCTCTCCCTCCAAAATGTATCTGAGTCCACCCGTTTTCTCCACCTCAACGCCAGCACCTAGGCCAGGGGTCAGCAAACTTTTCCTGTAAAGAGTCAGATAGCAAATATTTTGGATGTTGTGAGCTAAGAGGCAAAATCAAGGATATTATGCAGGTACCCACAGGACAAGAGAGAAAACATATTTCCACACATTTTTATTGATGAAATTTAAAAGATAACAATATTAATAATCGAGTACAATTTTTTAAATACAGGTCAACTAAGGAGAAGAATGGAATTCTGTTTTTGAGGGGGATAACATTTCACTTTATTGGGGTTCAGAGTTAGTGTTCCCCATCATGAAATCAGTTGAGAATGTTCACTGTTCTTACTTCACAGGCCACACACAAACGGAAGGGCTGTGGTTAGCAGACCTCTGCCCTTGACCAAAATGTCTTGCCAAGGTACTGAAACATCCTCCCTACAGATCTCCTGCCTCCATTCTTGTTCCTTGACAGTCCATCCTCCACTTGGTACCAGACAGACTTTGGTAAAGAGTATAAAGATCTTTATTCCTCTGCGTCAAAACTTCCACTGCCCTCCCGTTGCCATTTTGGCCTGGAAGGCTGGAGCCTGACTCAAACGTAGAGCCTCCTCAGAAAGTACACCAGGGAGAAAGACAGCATCCCCCACGATGAGTCCCCCCTGCCTGGAGGGAGCTGGGAGCGGGATGCAGAGGGCTGGGCCTGGGGAGAGCAAGTGGGAGGGTGCACACAGGGGCTCCAGGGCCATCTGCCGGCGACAGTTCCTCCACCTGACTCTAGAGCAATGACGTGCAGAAATGGCAGAGGGAGCTAGCCCGGCGAGCCAAATATCTGCAAGACATAATATTTTTAGAGCTCAGTTATGAGCAGGCTGTAGGTACAATGGCAGCGTGGTTTGCTGTAATCTGCACTGAGCTGCATCAGGACAGCAGGGCTGTTTCCAGCTTCGCCTCTAACCAGTTGTGTGCCCTCAGCCAAGTCTCCAGCTCTCAGGACTTCTGTTTCTTCCTGAACAAAAAGAGAGGGGAGGCCTCCCCCAGACTGCTGATAATCAGAATTAATGTGGAACTTTAAAAAAACATTCCCTGGCCCCACCCAGAATTTACTGAATCGGGGGAAGGAGATTCTATGTGCGTGTGTGTGTACACACACATATATGTGCATATACATATACACATATTCATATACAGTATATACATATTTTATATTATACACGGATATATGCATATAAATGAATATAGGTACATGCATATATACGGATATATATGTATGTACATATATATTACATACTATATATAGTATAGATTCATATATATTCCTATATATTGTGTATATGTGCGTGTATGTGTATATACACATATATACATGCACATATAGATACACACGTAAACCTACATACACACACACCTACGCATACATATGCACATGCATACACACACATACCTATACATACACATACATATGCACATACACTCATACACATACATACACACACACACACATAACATACATATGAGTGTGTGTGTCCCCTTGATGATTTTGAGATTAAACACATTTTAAAGACACACTGTCCCTAGACTTTAAGTGCCTATGTGATAAAGAAAGGTGGTACCTACAAATTTTGTATTTTGTACAATTTAATGGTAAACACTTGCTAGGCCCAGAAGTTGAAGCCATGTGAAGGAATCTGATGTCTCTTGAGTTTAAGAAGGCTGGTTTTGGATTATATGAAAGACTCTAAACAAGTTACAAAGCATTCTACAGCTGGCCACGTGATTTCATCACCTTTATGCTCACAACAAACCAGAGATTTTTATTTCAGTTTTGCAGAATAGACCCACAGAGGCTCTACTCTTCCAACATCACAGAGCTAATAAGTTGCCAATCTGGGATTTGAGCCTAGGCTTCCAAACTTTGGACTCAGTCAAAAGTTTGGCTCGTAAATACAAGTTTTTTCCATTGAAACATATTATTGTGAGCATTTTTTCAAGAAGAATTAGTTGGACAAATATAAATTATTGCATATTCCAAATTAGCAGACTCCAAATTAGTGACATTATTGCTGTATCAGTGACTGAGAAATTATAGTTCTTTAAAAGTTGCCTGTGCCTACAAATTTTTCCTGAGAAAACTTTCCAACTTTCCACTTGCTCAGAGTTATGAGGTTCCTGCTTATTTATACAAGCAGGGTAGGATTTTACAGCTAGATTTGTTTTGACAATTACATTAGAAGGAAGAACAGCCCTGGACTCAATTATTTCCCCTTTACCACCTGCGGGCAGAGAGGACGGTGTGGGATAACAACACTAACACAAATTCCATTCCCACATTTGTTTGCCCATTCATTCAACAGACATCTGAGTGTTCATGGTATCTGTCTCCAGTGGACGACTTTCATCATCTTATCTCCCATAATCATATGAAGCAGAGAAGCGAGGGGACAAGTGGGGCCCCTGTAACCAAGGAGGATATGTTGGCAACTGAGGCAAGATGAGGTTGACCCACTTGGTAGTTGTCAATCCCAGCTTTGAACCTCTCCGGGACTTCTACCTCTATGAGTGCTGCCTGCCGAGGGGCATCCATCAACACCAAATCCTTGTGCAGAGTACTGAGAGCTGAAGACCATCATGGTCTGATGTTGATGTGGGTGAGGCAATTGATGGAAATGCTTCCCAAGGCATCTTGGTTTCATTGCAAACATTATTACAGTCTTAATTAACAGTTGGTACACCACCTAAGACCCAAATCTGTGTTCCTTTGTCAGGTAGACTTTCACTTTCCCCATCTCTGTGTCTACCCATGCAACCAGTCCACAGAAGGTGAGCCTGCCTCCATGCCCCTGAAGGTCCTGGGATCTGCTCCTTCCATCCTGCTAAAGCATCAGTTATTAACCTTGTCTGCACACTAGAATAACCTGAGAAGCTTCACAGAGTACTCATACCTGGTGGCACTCCCAAACATTCCAATTTATGTGGTCTAGGCTGTGGCCTGGTTATCAGGATTTCTAGAAGCTACCAAGCAGTGCTAACATGCAACCAGGATCAGAAACCTCGGTTCTAAGCCTTCTCTGAGCCAAAGACTTGCAATTCTGGAGGCTTCAGCTCTATGTAAGGGGAAAGACGAAGGCTTTTATCAATGTGAGAAGGCCGCAAATATGGTTAAATGGCTGAGGTCTCTACACTTCCAGCTCTCTGCATGATCACAATCTTTCCACAGCTCCCCAGAGTTTGGGCCACCCCTCAAGTTCTCTGTGTAATGTGGGTTTTGAGGTGATGCCTGCACACAAACACACACCCAACTAATTGAAGTGTCATGAAAACTCCTCAACTGAATTTAATAAACAGCTATTTAAAAAACATAATGGTTAGCTTGTTGATCTGCAAGACAGAATTATCAGGGTTTTAGATTTTCAAACACACATGTGATACAGAGGCTGCCTGAAAGAGAAGTATTCACTGCACATGTACTAAAGAGTTTTAAGTTTTTCAAATGGATTTTCAATGGATTTATGTCTGTATTCATTTCCTTTGGCTGCTGTAACAAATTATCACAGACTTAGTGGCTTAAAAACAACACGAATTTATTCTCTTACAGTTTTGGTGGCCAGAAGTCTGAAATGGGTCTCACTGGGCTAAAATCTAGGTTATCAGCAGGGCTGCACTCCATTCTGGAGGTTCTAGGGGAGAATCCATTTTCTTGCCTTTTCCAGCTTCTAGAGGCCTCCCATATTCCGTGGTTCGTGGCCTCTTCCTCCATCCTAGATCTAGCAATGGCAGGTTGAATCTTTCTCATGATGCCACCTCTTTGCTTCCAACTCTTCTTCTTCCCCATTTAAAGACCTCATGCTTACATCGAGCCCACCATATAATCCAAGAGAATCTCTTTAACGTCAGCTGATAAACAACCTCGGTTTCATCTGTAACCTCAATTTTCCCTTAATGTGTAACATAACATAGTCACAGGTTCTGAAGACTAGGATCTGGACAGCTTTATGGGGCCATGATGCCTACCCAATGCCCAATGAATTGGTGACAAATTCTTCTAAAGGTATAAATGGTGCTTAAAAACCTGTCTTAACTGAGGATGGAAATAAAAAAGCTTATCACTAAATTGGGACCCGTGTGTCATCCAAATAAATCAGGTGTAGGGAAAGTCTATCTGATACCTGACCTTTAGCTTAATACCATCTGATCACGGTGAAAGCATCAGGCACAATCTTCATTTGTGCTGCAGTTGTGGAAAAGTAGCATCGTTTTTAATCTTTTAGGGATGCTTTAAGAGATCCCAAGCTGGAACCGTTTCTCCTTAACAGGTCTTGGGGCCTTCCTATGTTCAGAAGTGCGCCCCCATGTGTGTATCTTTTTTTATTAGTCTCTGAGAGTCTCTCTCTGCCTCTGAGCATCTATGTGCTTTATGCATGTATTGGGTCCCTTTCTCCCCCTCTGTCAATCATCTTTCTCTCTCTCTCCCTCTATTTTCCTTCTCTGCCTCTATGTGTCCACCTCTCTCCATCTTTCCTATTTCTATCTAGTCTTATTCTCCTCCACTTTCTGTCTCTTTCTCTTAACTAAACTCAATGTTGAACCAACATATATATTTTATTATTTTTGCTTTTATTAAATGGAGTTTTCTGTTCCACATTGTTAACCAAAAAAGTAGATGACATTGTACGTATCCCTCTCTCAAAAACGCGTTATTAAGTTGTTTTCTATTATGTAGTCTTCAATTGATTTTTTTTTCCCCTTATAGCTCAAGGACAATCCATAAGAGACACATGTAGTAAGTGAATAGAGAGCATTTGGAACAGGAACACATAGGGTTGATTTCACCTTGTCCTCCAAAAACCTATTGTCCATGTCACAAACAGGCCAGCTTAAGGGGTTGGCAGAAAAGCCTTCCAATGGACCCTCGCGTCTGGTTTTGTGTTCTTAACTTCTCTTTGCTTTTTAGAGCCTGATGTGTCGTGAGGCAGGTATGCACTGGTCCCTCATATAAATGTTCTGGACTGCACCCTCACAGCACTCAGGGACTTGAGAGCATCTGGAACCTTCCATGACCCTGCCATCTCCCTCCTCTTTCTCCAAGAATGCGTGGGACCATGCTCTTGGAAATTTCAGGGGAAGATGCCCCATCAGCGGCAAGGTTATGCCACTCACTGAAGAGGCTCTGACTTGGGCCAGGCCCTGGGGGTCGCCCACACCCCGAAGCTACTGGCCAGTGCCAAGGGAGTGACCCGCACTGTCCTTACCAGCTCAGCGTGGGTCGGTAAACAGCTGTCGACTCTATTAGGTCACTGTAGCTCCTCATCCATCAGAAACGCCTACCAGAGCCCTCTCATTGGCCACTCCCTTTTTTTTTTTAGAGTTAAATATTTATTTATAGTTTTTCTTTTGATGTAAAATTTACATGCAAGGAAATGTACAATCCTTAAGTGTACATTTGTGAATCTTAAGTGTATGTGCACACACCCAGGTAACCTAAACCTTTGTCAACATAGAGGACATCACTATTGCCCCAGAAATTTCCCTCGTTTCCCTTCTCAGCCAATCCTTGCCCCTGAAGCATTTTTCTTATTTATTTTAAATCAATAATTCTATTGGATATCTAGTATGAAGCTTAGAATTTATTTTATACTTTAAAGATATGCAATAAAATTTAGTCCATATACCAAATGCAAACTCCTAGTTGTTCATTGAATGGGAGGTTGATCAAATGGGGTTCTTTGGTTTTTGTGGTTTTTTAATTGTTTTTCTACTGTGGTAAAATACACATAACATAAAATTTACCATCATAACCACTGTTAAGTGTACAGTCCAGTGGTATTAAATGCATTCGTGATGTTGTGCAACCATCGCCTCCATCCATCTCCATAATCCTTTTCATCTTGTAAAACAGGAAATCCATCACCTTGGTCTCTTTGTGTCCAGGATGAGAATCCTGAATCTTGGTTATCACCCCCTAGCCTTCATCTAGTCTGGCTTCTCTGCTCTTTTCTGCTGGGAAACAATTTCTTGTCAGATTAGTGGAATTTTCCTTCTTTTTGTTTTATTTTTATTTTGACTTTCCCTTTCTCATCCTCCTATTTTTCTGTCCTCATCTCTCTTCCCCTCCCTTTTCATTTTTCTTCCTTTTCTCTCCTGTCTTCCTCTCTTCATTTCTATTCCTTCATTCTCATCTATTTTCTCTTCCCCTTTTCCATCCCTCTTCCTTCCTTTCCTCCTCTATTCCCTTTCTCATATCTCTCCTTGTTCTCTCTTTCCTTTAAGTATCACTTAAGATTTTCCAAACAACAGAGACAGACCCACAACTCTGGGACAATCCCAGGTGAAGACAGAAGTGAGGTCACTGGGCACCCAGAGGAGGCAGGGAGGACAAGATGTCATGAGATGACAAACGGTTATGGAAAGAGAACCCGTCTTACCCAAGATGCCACACTCAGCCCTGTAGCAAATGGAGGGAGTCTGGGGGCACAATACTTGTACTCCAAGGCCTGGCATCCACTTGGGGAGATAAGACACGCCTACCTGGAAAGGTGGTGAGACAGGGCAATACAGGAGGTGACAACAAAAGGACAGGGAGTGTTCCAAAAGTTGTTTGTAGGTCCGTGGTTTAGAACTTGTACAGGATATAATGCATTTTCCTGTAAAAACATATTCTGAGTTAGAGGGCAGCTTGTTTGCCTAGCTCATAAAAGCCCACGTAACCATAACATATTTAAGCACAGCACTCAAAAACACCTTTTCAGGGGCACTCACCTATATAGCGCTGTTTACCTCTGCAGGAAAATTGGTTTCTGGTTCCAACTTGTTACCAAAACATTCCAATTTCCTCCTCATCACCATGGGCAGCCCAGTGGTGGGGGCTTTGGGGAAGGAGGGGTTGGGTATTCTGGGCACCAGTAACTTGCTAAAGCACTAAGTGCCCTTCTCCTGGCCAAGCATTTCCTCATGGTTTGAACTGGGAAGCAAACCTAGAAGAGGTGGGTTGTTAATAAACTAAGTGTTGTGAAAGCAGAGCCCGCCCTCCTGATCTAGATGCCAGATGCACGCTGCAGAAAACAAGAGAGGGGATCTTGGTCGGGGACGCTTCAGGAAGGAGGCAGGGATTGAACTGGGCCGACAAATCAAGCAGGGTGAGGTAGAGAACGGCACAAACCGGGGCAAGAGGAAGAGCTTCAGGAACCAGTGAGAACTGGGACGGTTTGGAGAGAATAAAACCAAGAGTTCTTACACGAAGTCCTGAGAAAAAGACTGGAGGGACAGTGGGGGCAGGTGGCAGGAGCAGGGAGCCTGGGGGTGGTGGGTTGGCAAGAACCTTGAGAACAAGGCTAAAGAATTCAAACATTGCTTCTGAGTCAAAGTGTGGATGCAACCCATTAGGGGGCCGTGAACTAAAGATATCGGGGCACCAATACCATTAGTTTTAATGAAGCGAATCAAACGGATGAAAGGGAATGGAATAGATGTCTATTCTATTCATTCAATGTCTGTTCATTGAAAGGGATGTCAGAGAGGGTATCGCATAGGAAAAGTAAACCTTATTTCATGCACCTTGCCTTGTTATTTTTAGGTGTGAGTGTGTACACACATATATATGTATGTACATAAGCGTGTATATTTGCACACACTTACACATGTAAGTGGATGACATTCTAAAATGTATTTCTTTACTGTGGGCTTTTGAGTAATGACATGTTGACATGGATGTTTTAAGGTGAATCGTGAAGTGATTTGGGGGATTGGTTTCAGGCCAGAGGGCCTGGCGGGGAGTGACCGAGGGAAGAGGCAATCAGAATAGTTGAGGGGCCAGTGTGGAAGCCTAAAATTCTGGTGGTGACAACAAGAACGAGATGAGTGGCCACCAGCCCCACTGAGAGGAAGAGGGCCTGCCTCATGGGATCTGGAAAATTGAGACAAATATTCCACAACTGCGAGGGATTCGGTGGCTCCTGCCCAGGGCAGGGCTGGGGTTCCCAATGCCCAGTCCCAGGGGCCACCACCCAGGCTGCTGCAGTTCCCAAGACAGGGAAGTGTAGTGTGTGTGTGTGTGTGTGTATGTGTGTGTGTGTGTGTGTTGCTAAAAAAACTTTACTTTTCCAAAACTCCCACTGTTGTGTGTTGCATCTTAATTTCTTTTTTGGATTTTTGAACTTTTAGTTTAAAAATGTTTAAATTTAAATACATTTTAGTAATTAATATTTCCACTTTATATCACCACACACAGGTAGGTATGACAGGCGAGGTAGGTATGATTGTTATTCCAAAAAAAATATTTGCAGATCAAATGCCCTACTTGGTGTTGTACTGAAGTTCTTGGAATGAACGGAGCAGTGTTGGCTATCATTATGATTTCAGGAATCACTTCTCAAAAGTGGGAATGTATGTGTCTTGGGCAGGAGAGGAGGACGATACTGAAAGGATTAAACTATACCCTTGTCTCCAACGCCAATTTACCTCTGCACTTAGAGGACTGAGCTAGAGAGCCTGAAATCCAAGCCATGGGCAGAAGACATCATGCAGCATAGTCCGGCAGGAGCCGAGGGTGCCAGCAGGGAGGTGGTGGGGGACGCTGGGGCCATGAACCAAGCTGAAGACTGGCAGATGACCACCAAGGGGGTTTCTGCTGCTCATCACCCAATGGAATCAGAAGTCGTGGAGGCTGGCCCGTGGCTTAGCAGTTAAGTGCTCGTGCTCTGCTACTGGCGGCCCGGGTTCGGATCCCGGGCGCGCACTGACGCACCGCTTCTCCGGCCATGCTGAGGCCGCGTCCCACATACAGCAACTAGAAGGATGTGCAACTATGACATACAGCTATCTACTGGGGCTTTGGGACAAAAAAAAAGGAGGAGGATTGGCAATAGATGTTAGCTCAGAGCTGGTCTTCCTCAGCAAAAAGAGGAGGATTAGCACGTATGTTAGCGCTCAGGACTGATATTCCTCACAAAAAAAAAAAAAAAAAAAGAAGTCTTGGTCACACTGTGTCTCTCCCAGTGAGAATCGTGATCAGCACACAACCTTTCCTTACACACAATCAGCCACATAGTAAAATAAAATCATCATTCCAAAAATGATTGTCAAGGAAGACTCCACAATTCCTGCCAGCAACCTTGAAGATTAGCAGTCTAGTTCAAAATTCACAAGATGGTAGACCACAGTGGCTGAAAGTTTGAGGTCTGGTGTGCAATGGCCTGCGTGTGAATCCCACCTGGCAATCACTAACAGTGTGACTTTAGGCAAGTTCTTTAACCTTTCTGTATCTTAGTTTCTTCTTCTGCAAAGTACAAGGATTGATGAGATTATATATAAAACCCTGAGAGAAGTGTCTGGCCCATAGTAAGCCTTCAATACTTGTCTGTATTCAGTGTCATTTTATCTAAATGAAAGCAAATATGTATTTGCAACATGTATGACCAAGTGTTGTAATAATAATAACATACAAAGAACTCTTAAAATCAATAAAAACATATAATCACCCCAATAGAAAAGAAGGGTAGAAATTTCCTTGAGCAAGCAATTCAAAAAGGAAGAAATTCAAATGGTCGATCCAAATGATCAACCTCCTCTATAACAATAAAAATACAAATTAAACCAGAATGTCTGAAATTGGAAGGACTAAAAATACTATGTGTTGACAAGGATGTAGAGCAACTGGAATTCTCATGGATGTTTGGGGAGAAGTTAAATTGATACAACCGCTTGGAAAAAATCTTTAGAAGGATCTACTAAAACTGAATAAATGAATACTATCCGACCCAACACTTCCACTCCTGGGCATATACTCCATGGATATGAGTATTTTTATGTCCACCAGACAACATTACAAGAACATTCGTAGCAGCTTTATTCATTGTAGCTCAAAACTGGAAACAATCAAAATATCCTTCCACAAAAGAGAAGTGAATAAATAAAGTGTGGTTTATTCATACAATGGGATGGACTCAACAATGAGAACAAGCCAACTACAGATGCACATATCAACACGGGTGACTCTCCAGGACGTAACGTTGAGTGAAAAAAGCCAGATGCAAAAGAGTAATGACTGTATGTTTCAATTTATATAAGGATCACAAACAGGCAAACTGTTCTAAGGTGAAAAAGGGCAGAATAGTGGTTACCTTCAGGGGGAGGGGCACAGAGAACCTTCTGGAATGGTGGAAATGTTCTAGATCTTGATCCAGGCCATGGTTACATGGGCTTTTCTATACGTAAAAATTCATTGAGTTGTACACCTAGATGTATGTGTTTTATATGTTATACCTAAATAAAAAGTATTTTAAAGATCTAAAAAAATATTAAGACAGCAATGAGATGTTATTTTCTGCTGGAAAGTAGGAAAATATTTTGCAAATGAATAATACTCAGTGCTACCATCTTATTTAGTGGGGAGGATGCTCGGTACACCACTTCAGAAGGGCATTTGATCTTACTTATCAAAAACCCTTAAAAATTCCCATCCCCAAACCCAGCATGTTCACTTGTAAAAATTTATCCTACGGAAACAGTCAGACAGATGTACAGAGATACTTCTTCAAGGATGTTTGTCACTTCATTGCTTATAACAGCAAAAAAAATTGAAGCACCCAACAATGGAGGACTGAGTAAATAAATTTTGCCACATGTATGTAATAAAATATGTTAGGCACCCATTAAAAAAGAATAGTTAAGGGCCGGCCCGGTGGCTTAGTGGTTAAGTGCGCGCTCTGCTACTGACGGCCTGGGCTCGGATCCCGGGCTCGCACCGACGCACCGCTTCTCCGGCCATGCTGGGGCCGTGTCCCGCACACAGCAACTGGAAGGATGTGCAACTATGACATACAACTATCTACTGGGGCTTTGGGGGAAAAAAGGGAGGAGGATTGGCAATAGATGTTAGCTCAGAGCCAGTCTTCCTCAGCAAAAAGGGGAGGATTAGCACGGATGTTAGCTCAGGGCTGATCTTCCTCACAAAAAAAAAAAAAAAGAGAGAGAGAGAATAGTTAATGGAATGGGAAATTCAGCAAATGAAGGGAAATATCATAAAACAATGTGGTCTTTATAAAACCTATACATTATACTATCTATACATTTTTACTTGAAAAAATATATATATATATAAAATTAGATATCAACCAAATGAGACAAGTGTTCTTTCTGAATAGTGGGACCATGGACAATGTTAATTTTGTTCATGGTACTTTCTCTATTTTCTAAACTTTCTATTAACAGAAAACCTGATAACCCTTAAAGAAAATATGCTATTCTTATAGGAAATATGCAGAGAGTTAAATGAAGAAAACCCTAGAGAGCAGTGCTCTTTCCTGCTATGTTTAGTATGAAAATGCAAAAAATGATGGCCCCCTGGGAGGGTCCTGGTCAGGGTGGATGAGATAATGTATGCAAATATATGACATGAAATAGACAACTTGGCAACTTAGAGAAGCTACTGGTTCTCTAACATCACATGCACACACACACACTCTGACCCTCTGGCTACACCCCATTGATCTAATCAGATCCATCCAAACTCCTGGGAGTTTGAGGTTGGACCGGAAAGACCCAAATACTAGGAAATTGAGGCCAGGCCACGTGAAGGGCAGCTCTCCTGAGAGAGGGACAGCTGAGCATGGAAGGGGCAACTCAGGCTGCCAACACCACCTCTAAGCCCATGAAACCCCAGTCTCCTTCCAGGACATTCCAGTTTTAATTACACCTTGATTAAATGGATAAGCCAGAATCCATTTCAGTGGTTTGTAACCAAAAGGACCTCACCGACTACACAGCTGTTTTGATGAATTGGGCCCCCTGCCTCCATTCTCCGGTCCCACCACCTGCGTATCCACGCGCTCAGCCAGCATGTGTAGAAGAGAGGCTGTGGGCAGACCTCTGTGCTCAGCGCTTTTTGGACTTTCAAGTGGAGAAAGTCAAGGTCTTGCTCTTGAGGTCATAATAATCCAGCTGAGGGAGTTGTACAGGCGCTCAAAAAATTAAGTGAAACAGACTTATCAGGCTACACGTGAACGGAACCCGCACTGGGGAAGAAACGCACACGCCCAGCCTGGGAAGGAAAACATCACGCTGGATCAGGGGCTCCTTCTTTTCCCTCACAGCCCTTTACGGTGAGTCTAGACTTTTCAGTTCCTTCTGTGATTTCTCTTGCTCTTTGCTCTAAATGCAAAGGAGAACTATTTACAACATCTACAAGAATTACTCTACTAAGGGCAGCAGAGTGTATCAAACGCCCTGCTTTACAGGGGTTAATTTTTAATTCTATTCCCACGGAGGCTAATATCTTAGGTTAGGTCACAGTTTGGGTGTATTTGCCTTTAGAATTTCGCCTTTCTAACCACTTCAGCATTGCCATCTAATCAGAAGGAGGGAGGGCAGGAGGAAGGGAGGAAGCAGGGTTTTAAGAGAGAAGCCCTGCCCTTCTGGTCCTCACTTCCAGCCCCACATCTCTCTTCCTTCTCCTGCTCTAGGGTTCTCCTGCTCACTCCTCCCACATCCTCAGCCACTTCACAGGATCTTTGAGAAATTCAATTGAGATAACGTCAGATGTGAAAGTCCTTCGTAAACTAAAGCATTGACCCCACATTCGCGTGTTTCCATTATCGCCAGTGACTTCGTTCCATTTGTGCAGGCGACACCCTGGTCTCCCCCCCTCCACCATTCCCACGGATGAAGACGAGCTGCGGACACTACTCGACCCCTGGCAGAGCTGGCATCACCCTTGGAGGTGCTGCTCAGCTGTGTGACCAATACCCTTTGCCCCGGGCAGGGCTGCAAAGCCACTAAGGCACCAGCGTCAGATTATCTCAGCCAAGCCTAATGAACCAGCACCCCCGCAGATTCTCAGCCCCCACGGGGGGCCTGTGACTGGGTCAGAGCAGCGTGAGAGGGACACATGCGGAGTGTGACTAAGCTCTTTACTGGGACTCTGTGGGCAGCTTGAGATGAAGGAAGTGTTTGCAAGTGGGTTCACCTAGGAGACACTTCCTTGACCCATAGAGGTGGGGTGGGTTGTCTGTGTCACCAAAGAAGGTCACCAGGGTGAACTTGATAACTTGAAAGAAACACTCAGAAGAGCCGCAATAAAGAGCTCCCCAGACTGGAAACAACAGAACTCGCCACTTACACAGCACTTTTCATCTTCAAAGCCCAGAACCTCAATTAAGTAATTAATAGGTCTGGTCATGTTCGCAGCTCTCTAAAAATGAGACTGGTGGAGCTCTGGCTTTCCCTCCAGGAGAAGTGCTTTCCTGTCGGGCCCAGAGAAACTCCGGCGAAGGCAACCAGTAATCCAATAATCATTCCGCCTCTGGAGGCAAGTTGGGAATCAGCTCTGCGTTTGCAGGGAATGCCCCAGAAACACGCGCAGACATTGTGATTTGCTGCCCCCTGGAGGCTGTTCTGAGTATAGCAAGTAAATGGGACACAAACAATGCATCCAGTAATGGGAAGAAAACAGCCGTTTTTGTCTGAGAAGGAGTGTCTGGCATGCCCAAGACTTCTTAAAGAGAGGAAAATATTAACCCAGAGCATAATAAATCCTCTCTCTTTTTAGTCAAAACCTAGACGGCCTGTGTTGATACTGAGTTAACAATTTCCATGGGCTAATACCTTCCGAATGAAATGAAAGGGTTCTTGAATTAATGGATGAAAACTCTCCTTTGCACATCAGAGGACTAAAGGAAGGTAATTGCCCTCGATATTTATTTTCGACTTGGAAAATCCAAAGCAAGAAAGCTTTGAAGAAGTCAAGATCTGATTATAATTCTAGGCTTGGTGCCAAGGGGATAAATTGTCTGGCGACTTTTTGTAGTTATCGACTACGTTTGCATCTGACGCCAATGGCCCAGCGTGGTACAATGCCTCCTAAAGTGCTCAGAAGAGGGTGTCATTGCTGCATCACCGACAAAATGCAGAGTGAGGGCCCGGGCTTTGGGACAGCCCCCCACTGATCATAACTCGTCACCTCAGGGGGCTGCCAGCCCCTCAATCTACTAGAAGACCCTTAACTTGGATTCTGCCATGAGGAGTCTTTGGTGTCTATGTGATTTAAAGGCTGTCTGCCTCCATGTTCACATGATTTAGTGCTCTGGCCTGGCATATCCGGGCATTTCTCACCCCAGACAAATTTTTTTAATAAATAAAAAGCCCCACACCACACACACGGGCACACAGACACACAGACACACACACACACACAAGCATACGCAAAGTGTGTGCCCCAAGCTAAACCCTCCTCATTCAAGTTTTACAGTCACAGAATATTCAACCTGGCTAGGCCTGGTGTCGTGGGGCATGGGCCTGCGGTGGTTCCCAGGGGCGTGGGGAGATGGGCCACAGTCAGCACACTTCAGGATAACTGGAGAGCAGTCAGGAAAGGGCGCGCTGGCCCAGCTAACTGGATCCCAGCCAGTGGAAGAGACCTCGTGGTGGAGGTCAGCGGGATACATGGCTGGAGCAGGGCACGGCTGGCTGGGGCTCCCCACCTCTGCCTCCCCCCAGAGGTCAGATGGATAAGGTATCAGGGGTGCTGGAGAAGGGGCTATGGCCAGGGAAGCACAGAGATGATCACAAAGGGCAGTCACGTCCTCACAAATGGAAACAGCAATCCCAATTGCCCAGCAATGGAGCCACAGCCTTTGGAACTGGGTGTTGCTCCAACTTTGATCAGCTGAGGGGCTACAGGTCAAAAGGAGGCAGCTCCTGGTACAGGCTGATGACCTCATCCAAGAGCAGTCCTTTCCAGCTGATGCCCTGAGTGACCCACATGCTCTCCCGGAAAGGCCAGTCTTAAGGCGAGGCAGCTGCCCGTCCCGGAGCAGGCTGCCCAAAACCGCAGGGGGGAAAAAATCCAATAACTAAATCCCGGTGACCCCACCCTGTCTGCAGTTACTCAGAGCTGGCTGGCCCAGGTCCAGGGAGCAGACCCAGTCAGGCTGAAGTCTATCCAAATTTAATTTTCAATTGAAAATGGAAACAAGTCAAGCCAAGACAAACCCGGGGCCTGACTTAGCAGCAGCAACTGCTGTGGCAAAGACATTGTCATGTGGGGGCCAAAGGTCGGCCTTCACTGCCCCCGGGGACCATGGATACAACCGCTTCCAGACGCCGCTCAAGCACCTTTCATGTAGACCCACTTACAGCATAACCACTCTATGACAGTTACTGCTAAGGTCCTCATTTTACAGGGGAGGAAACTGAGGCACCAGGAGGTTAGATGACTCGCCTAAGCTCTCACAGCAGACGGTGAGGCCCGCCTGACCCTGGGGTCTAGCTGCAGACCAGCCTCCCAGGGCAGGGATCTCCCTGCTCCAGCCCCTCACGCACCCACGCCGGGCGTCCTTGCCAGCTGCAGGCCCCAGGGTGGGTGAGTGAGGATTTGGCCCCGGAGAGGTCTCCAGGTTCCGACGTCCCCCTCAGATACTGACAGCGTGTTTGATTGTAGCCGACATGTTCCCGGGGGTGAGGCTTCATTTCCAATGTCCAGTGTCCTGAAGACAACACTTCAGTGTCCTGAAGGTGGCATCTTGAGAGCTGCTCCTGTCTCCCTGACTCAGGTTCACTTCTGAGGGAGTGGCTCGTGACCCCGCTGCCCGTGCCAGCCCCCAGCACAGAGCCACGTGAAGCCCCACACCACAGGGGGCTCTCAGGGGCAAGTCAGCACACGGCATGGATGTATGGAGGCCTCTTGGCTGTGGTGCCCGCACAGGGAGCTTCACTTCCCTGAGCATCTTCCCTCCTCTGGAAGCTGGCCGTCATGGGGCTGGGCATCTGCATTCGGGGCAATTTTGAAAGATTGATTTACAAAAAAATATATAATAACAACAAATAATACCTATCTCCTGTGGGAGTTACCAGCCTATTATGAAGAGAATTTATCTATATATCCATCTATCTATCTATCTATCATCTATTTATCTATCTACCTATCATCTATCTATCATCCATCCATTGGTCTGTTTTTCTTTCTTTCCTTCTATCAATCTATCTATATCATTTACCTATCAATCATCTATCTATCATTTATCCGTCTATATCATCTATCTTCCATCCATTTATCTATCTATCAATCTATCTATATCATCTATCAACCATCTATCACTTACCTATCTATATCATCTATTATGTACCTATCTATCATCTACCTATTATCTATCTACCTATCAATCATCTGTCTCCTATCTGTCCATCTACCTAGATGAACACATGTTTCACACGTTCAAGCTGCTGTGTGGAATTTTGATTTCGAGCTCTCAAGAACACCTGGGTTAGAGTCCAGTTTCTGGAAATCATTAGCTATGTGACCCTGGATAAGTTACTTAACATCTCTGTGCCTCTTTTTTGTTTTTTTGCCTCTGTAAAATGGGAAGCAGAAGATCGCTTATCTGAATGGATGGTTGCAAGGACTCGATCAGGAAATGGATGTGAAAGGTTAGTCTGGAGCCCAGAGCCTGTCTGCTCTGGATAAATGGGAGGGAAGCTACTGTGGGCCGGAGCAGGGGGCCGACTTTGCTGTGCCCTGAAAGAGGAAGTAAAGTGATCAGGAAGGCTTTTAAAGCAGTGTTTTTGGGGAGAGCCCTGGCCTGTGCCGGCTGATCCGAGCTAATTTTTACAGTTTTCCTGGAGGGAGAAAAGGCCTGGAGAAAAATCGGATGTGGCTACCAGAGAAGAGAAACTCGAAGAACACAGCTGAGGTTGACACAAAGCTCTGCAGACCGATGAAGGTCCCAAAACAGAGCAGGAAGGGTGCTGGCGGAGGACCAGGGTCAGGGAGCTGAAAATCCCCCGCAGCGGGTCAGCCACGTGGGACCTGACACAGATCCCAAAGAGATGCTCTTGCTGGGCCTCAGGACCACCACGAGGCGCCCTTCTGCGTGACTCACAGTCGCAGCCCCACGCGGGACAATGAGGCCCGAGTTTGGAGCATTTCTGGAAAAAACATGCAGAATTAGCCTCTACGTCTCCTTGAGGATTAGGGCCCGTTGGGACCATCTGGCCTCCCCTCTCCACCCCCACAGCACGGGGCATGTCACCCGGCGCTGAGCACAGGAAATGTCCACTGAAGGATAGATGGGCATCTTACCTGTGGCCCCGAGTTGAGGCTGCTCTTTAGGTTGCCCCAGGTTTGCAGGGAGAGCGAGCTTTGGGGAATGTGTCACCTGTTGGGTGTTAGAAGGTGACACAGGCAGAGCCCGGCTGCCCTAGAGGGTGGATCAGCAGGTCCCCTCTGAGGTCTGCACCGCGGTGTGAAACAGGTGAAGGTGAGGTCAGCTTCTGCCTCTTGGGGACCCACCTGGGCAGCAGGTGTTCATGGTGTTTGCTGAACCAATTCACAGAGGTTGTCCAGGTCAGACCCAGAGACAAAGGGAGGGGCAGAAGTAACGGTCACAGTGAGGGCTGAGTGGGCAGCCACGCCTGGCTGCTTACCAGCCCTGACTCTTCAGACAAATTCCCTCACTTCCCATCTGCAAAGTGGGGACAAGGTTACGACTATCTTCCTCAGAAGTTTCTCCTCCACTTTTCCTCTCTTCTGGAGAGCCTTGCTCTCAGGAACCTGGATGGACGATTGTTTGAGGAAGAGGAGGAGTTCAGACCTAAGGAGGCATCGCAGAGTCCCACAAGGTCCAAGCCGGAAGGGCGCAAGAGACTTTTTGATTCAATGGTTTTCGATTCTTTTGCATACAGGAATTACCTGGGAAGCTTTCTATATTCATTTCCTAGGGCTGCATTAAGGAAGTACCACACACTAGGTGGCTTACAGCAACAGAAATTTATTCTGTCGCAGCTCTGGAGGCCAGAAGTCTGAAATCAAGGTGTCAGCAGGGTTGGTTCCTTCTGAGACTGTGTAGAATCCTTCCTTGCCTCTTCGTAGCTTCTGGGAGTGACCAGCACTCCTTGGCGTTCCTTGGCTTGTAGCTGCATCACTCCAGTCTCTGCCTCTGTCATCACATGGCCTTCTTCCCTGTGTGTCTCTGTGTCTCTCATCTTCTTCTTATAAGGACACCAGGCATATTGGATTAGGGCCCCCCTCCACTCCAGTATGACCTCATCTTACCTAATTCCATCTGCCACAGCCCTATTTCCAAATAAACTCACATTCTGAGGTCCTGGGGGTTAGGACATCAACATATCTTTCTGAAAGACCCAATTCAACCCATAACACTTGCTAAGAAAAACACATTCCTGGTTCTCACCCACAGAGAATCCGTATTTTTAACAAGGCAATACCCTACCCCCCACCCCCAAAGTGGTCTGATACAAGAAGCCCAAAGACCACACTCTGAGAAAGGCCCACCTGGCAGGTGGAGGTGCACAGGTGACACGGGTCACGTCTCTCAGCTCCCCATCCAGTGCTCCCTCTGCAGCCCCAGAGGAGGCACCTTCTGGATATGTAAGGCAAGAATAACCTTGCAACAACCCTGTAAACTGACTTAGTCCAAGGAAATTCAGACAAGATGCAAAATATTCACCCACTAGGCCATTTTTATGCAAAGCCAGTGTTATGGGTTGCATTGTGTCCCCCCAAAAAAGATATGTTGACGTCCTAACCCCCAGTACCTCAAATGTGACCTTATTTGTAAGTAAGGTTGTTGCAGATGCAATTAGTTAAGATGAGGTCATGCTGGAGTAGGAAGGGCCCCTCACCCAATATGCTGGTGGCATTCTGAAAAGAAGACCATGTGAGGAGAAAGAGACACAGAGAGATGGACATGGAGGCGGAGATTGGAGTGATGCTGTCATGGGCCAGGAGACACCAAGGATTACTGGCCGTTACCAGAAGCTAGGAGAGAGGCCTGGACCATGCTCTTCCTCAGAGCCCTCAGAAGGAACCAACCCTGCTGACACCTTGATTTTGGACTTCTAGCCTCCAGAACTGGGAGATAATAAATTCCTGTTTTAAGCCACCTCATTGTGGCACTTTGTCACTGCAGTCCTAGCAAACTAAGACTGCCACTGACTGAACTGTCACAGACAACTAGAGCTGGAGGGATGCACAGCGCCTCCCAGGGACGTGGAGCCCTTAGGGAAATCCCAAGGGTGGGGTGCCTGCTGCCTGTGGCAGAGCATGCAGGGGTAGTGAATGGGAGCCCTCCGTGTGTCCCCTCCATAAACTCAGGGATGTAGCAGGTGGCAGGGCGACCGTGGGTATGAACCAGCACCAAGTGTTCTCTCTGGGACACAGGGCAGGCTCTCAGCTTTTCCCTGAGCTCCTTCCAGCGTCCAATAAATGTTGATTGAGCAGTGATTCGGAGCTGGGCCAGGACCATGCAGCCTGGGTTCAATTTCTGACTGTGCCACCTACTAACTTTATCACTGAGACAAGTTCCTTTCTGGTTTCTTCCTCTGCAAGTCAACGATGCACGTGGTACCACCTCCATGGGTGTGGGAAGAACTAGGTGAGAGAAGACATGTGACTTGCTTAAAATAACGCTGGGCACGCAGAAGTATCTGTAACATACGTGCTGTGTGGCAGTTCCAAGGGCGCTTCCCGGGGCTGAGACATGGGGCAGTGGGCTGAGCCTGTCCACCCGGTGTGGACCTGCAGGGAAGCGCAGGCTGCCTCCTTCCAAGACTGGACCTCTGGAATCCACTTCACTCTGCTCCCTCCCTCAGGAGCTGCCCTAACAGTAGCCCATAGTCATAAAAATAATGGATGTGTGTAAAGCTGTTAATGAATCACTTTCACAAAAATGGCCATTTGTTGTCGTCGTAACTACCTGTGAAGTCCATATGACTATGACCTTCCCTTTTCAAAGTAGAAGACTGAGACTCTGGAGATCAAGTGCCTTGCCGAGATCTCTCAGCAGATAGTTGAATGTCAATGGTAACCACCATCTTTTTGGAGGCAGAGGATTGATAGGGAAAATAGGTGGTGGGAAACGAGGTGGCTGTATACGTCTCTGGGCTCCTGCAAGTGGGGCCCAGGGCTCTAGGGACTACAGCCTGCTTCTCTGCCTGGCTCCAAACCCAAATCCCAAGTAAGTGCAAACTCCAGAATCTTCCTGAGGTCTGTGGTGCACGCTGGGGCATGCCCACTGCTGGAAAGAGGCCTCTGGCACAAGAACGTTGGCAAGAACTACGACCTTGCTTGGCACACGTCCGCTGCACATGTACCAGAGGGTACAACATCTCTTTACCCAGAGGGGTTGGGCAGCGGGAGTGGGGAGATGCAGGGTGGACAACATCATCTCGGCATCTGCCTGTCCTGGTCGCCATGCTTCACAGCCATGAAGGAAATTGCGAGTGCTCAGCCTCTGTAGGAGTCGTCCTCAAAGCACAGGGTGCATGTTGTCTGATGATCAGCAGGTTGCTCCTACCTGAATGGGGAGAAAGCTGAGCCCAGAGTGGGGAAGGCACTTGCTTGAGGTCACGCAGCAGGTCAAGAGCAAAGGTGGGAGTGGGCCCAACCCTCCCCACTCTCAGCCTGGCTCCAACACATCCCCCCACCAGACCATCCTGCCCGCAACTGAATGGCAAAGGAGAGTGAGCAATGATGTCAAGAGAAGCAGACTTCAGACTCCTCTCTGCAACCCAGAGTTCCAATCCAGGACCTTTCTCCTCTTTACTATTATCTGCAACAAGATATAACCATTCTGATTCACGGATTCAAGGGAAAGAACTAGATGTCTCACAGCTGGGGGTTGGGGCATCTGTGTGCACACATGAGTGAAAAAGAGAGAGGAAGAGGAGAAAGACGATCAACTCCAGCCGTGTAGCCATGTTTTATCTGTTTATCTTACGTACACACGTGGAGTTGGGCCATAATCAGCAAAGACACAAGGGCTCACCTTGACCTCTCTTCTCTGTTCCAAACAAAAGCAAGGAAAATATGGGGCTGCCACCAGCTCATGGTCTCAAGCCTTTTTCTGCTTTTCTGAGACCTCTACAGACTTGAAATCAGAGGTGGCCCCCAAATCTTGAAAGGTGCAGGCCCTACAGCTTAAGGCAGGCAGGACCCCGAGGGCTCAGCTCAACTTAGGGGCTGAATTCCATATGAACCACCCCAGGAAGTTTCCATGGCTGCTCCTTCCCTGCCCTCTAAGGAAGAGTTTCTTAACCTGGGCCTTTGGTGACACTTTTAGGGGTCCATGTGTGTTCAAGTGTGTGTGCGTATTTTTGAGGAAAGCCTTTCAAGGGGGTTGAAACCTGAAGAGGAGGTAAGAGCCACTGTTCTGGAAGTAGCTCTTCCCCAGAAGACCACCACAACGGGGGGCACCCGCTGTATTCTGGTACCTGAGGGTGGTGGTGTTTGTGGTGGTGTGAGAACATGCCAGGTGGGGCTACATGCTACCTTTATTGGTGATATGCATAACGTGCTACAAGTCTGCCTGTGTACTACAGTATCCCAACACTGGGGTGGGGAAGATATTTTTATTAATCCTTATTTTTCTGGTGAAGGTCCTGACATTCAGAGATTTTGTGGCCTGTCCAAAATTGCTTGGTTGGGAGCCTGGTGACCACTTACTTGGAACCTGGCCTCTGCCTCCAGGTGACGCTGGGACCTGTGAGCATGGTGAGGGGGCTGTTGTGAGACTACTCACTCGGCTGGGGAAGGTGGCAGAGGGGTGTCCTTGACAAGATGCTCCAGCCTTCCTCTTCAGCCATGGCTAGTGGTGACCTGGTTTCTTCTAGATGTTTTGCTATCTACTCTCTCTCTCGCCCTTCTCTTACACCAGATACTGGCATTAGTGGCCTGTTTAAAAGTCGTTCCTTCTTATTAGACATTCTGGATCCCTGGCCAGAAAGCAAAGAGTACCAGCTCAGTAATGGCTCAAGTGCCCGGCCATCCTCCCCCTGTTCCTGAGCCCCCACATCACACATCAGAGCCCTTTCTATACAAGCAGTGATAACAGAAGGTAATGAGTTTGCCCAGAGAGAGAAAAGATCTCTGACTTGATGAGCAATAAGACAAGCAGGACTGTAAAAGGAACCCATCTCTGGATGGCTCCAAAGCTAGTGTGTTTGAGGGGGCAGGATGGGGAAAGGTGGGTTACCAGGACCATGTGGGGGAGAAGAGAGAAGGGAGGAGAGTGGAAAGAAGCAGAGGTTTAAAAGTAGGTTCTCTCTGCTGGGAGAGCCTCCAAGCCTGGGGGAACCTGCCCCCCATACCCCCAGAGCCTGGACATAGGAGTGCCTTCCTCTGGGAAGCAGTGGGCAGGTGTGTGTTGCTGACTTTCATCTCATGACCTGCATATCCACAACCGAAGTGTTGCTGGTAGAATCTGAAAGGCTGCCACTGCAAGAGGCTGAGTGACAGATGACACAGTGGGCTATTTCAGGGACAAAGTCGATTTGGGCCTTTTAAGGAATTGAAGATAGGGAGTGCTGGACTGGGAGAGCCTCAATGGGTAGAGACCACATCTTATTTTTTGTATGCTCATGGCCTAGCCCTGGTTTGTGGGTAGACAGATGGATGGATCGATGGATGGATCAATGGATGGATCAGTGGACTGATGGATGAATGGATGGATGGATGGATGTAGGTGGGTGGATGGATGGATGGGTGGATGGATGGATGGATGGATGGATGGATGGATGGATGGACGGTTGGATGGTTGGACAGACAGGTAGATGGATCAATGGATTGATGGATGGATGGAGGGAAGTCAAGGGTGGATTCACTCCTGTTGTACTCTATGCCTCCTCCCTCATCTATCAAATGAGGTGGGTCAATTTAATGATCTCTAAGACCCCTCCATGCTCTGTTATCCCATGTTTTTGTGGTCTCATGACTCTGAGCTGCCCAAGACCCACAAGCTGATTCATGGGGTGAAAGGAGTAAGTTTAGGAGGCTCTCTCACCACTATCAGCACCAAGGAGCTAAGATTCCTAGAAAAGTCAGATAGAACAAAGTCACATAGAGGAAAGGAGAACTGCCTGCTGAGACCAGAAAGAGACTGGAGGTGCTTCTGTGCGTATACCCAGAGGTTCCCGGGCCTGACATGGTCCTCCCACGTGGCCCTCTAACCCCCCAGTGGAGAGACACTGGCTTTGAAAAGCACAGCACTTACAGAGGTGGTAACACTGTTCTCTTATCTTCACGGAGGAAAAAAACACGTTTTGGCAATGCCTAGCCCCGATCAATGAGGGAAAATCCTGAGATTTTATCTGCATTAGAAACAGCTCCCCCCAAAATGCTGATGTTCAAAGAAGTCCCAGGATTCACAGCCTCAGAGGATCTTACAGGAATTTTCACCAGGTTGTGAAAAAATAATTTAAAAATAAATAACGTATATCATTTTACCCTTAAGTGATTTCTAGATAAGAAGTGCTTACACATGGTCTTTGAGGTATATATTTAGCCAAAAGGGGAGGGAACTTAAATGTATTGAGTTCTGTGTTAGTTTGTGGTCTCCAAGAAGCAGACATCAAGATGGGATTAGACACTTAAGAGATTTATTGGGGGCACATCTGTGAGGGAGAAGGGGAAGGAGCCAGAAGGGGTGGGAGAGCATCAGACCATGATGCAGTTCTGACCCTGTGAAGGAGGGAGGGAGGGAAGGAGGGCTGGATAGGTGGAATCTCTCACTGCAGCACAGTTCCAAGAAAGTTCCAGCCAAGCCTATGGGAAGTCCTTGAGTCAATGCTGTCTGTCAGAGGAATCCCCCATCCCTCAGGAATGAGCCTGTCTTAGTACCCCTGTCATACCTCAGTCTCTTCCTGGGAGCAGCCCATGGCAAGTGAGGCTCTAAGCAAACTCACTGGTGGATCCAAATGGGGAGCAAATGGTGTCATCGTCAACCATGAGTGGCACATTTTCACAGCTGCCACATGTGCCTTCTATGGGGTCAGTCCATTTCTAAATGTCTCCTTCAATCTTCACCCATTGCTGTTGGAGATTGGCATTATTAGCCCATTTTACAGATGAAGAAACTGAATTTCAGAAAGGTTAAAGTACTCCCAGACTATCCATGACCAAGCCAGGACTTGACCCTCTGTAACTGGCTCCCAAAGCCTCCCTGGTCACCAGAGTCCTGCACTGAAAACTGGAGACTGGAGTTAGCCTGCGGAGGATGGTGGAGTGAAGTTGGGGTATTGTTTGGATTTAGGGGAGAAGAAGCAGAGGACGTGATGGGAAATGCTCTCTGGATTAGAGGACGTAGGTGACATACTCACCAGCAGATGCAGGGAGCCAAGGCCCCCACACTTCACAGCCATCTGGTGCAAAGCCTCCAGCCCGCTCCTGATTCAATACTTAAATAAGGACCATTCAGGCACCGTGAGAAACGTGGCAGGGAGAAGTGCTCCAATGTGGCTTCTGTGGTGGGAAGGAATGCAGGCTCCCAAGCTAGGCTGTTTGCAAACCAGAGAATGCGGTCTTCTGAGGACTCAATTTGTGCTTGGGCTTCAGCCTGCCTGAGGGCTGAATTTATTTCCTTGCATTTGAAATGATGGATGGAAATTAACTGCCCATTCAGCTGTCTCTCCAAGATGATCAGATGCTTAATAGGGCTGCTGAGCAATGCCTGCAGCTCTCCCAGCTCTTGCCAGCTTGTGCTTCGGAAGGCAGAGAAATAGCTCCTTACATTGAGGAGGAAACAGGAAATGCAGCAGGATGTAGACGCTGTCCGCTTCCTCCACCCAAACAGAGAGATAGCCATGCAGAAGCCATGGCATCGAACTGTGAAAGCCACGAGTTGTCAATGGATTCTTTGACTCCCAATTAAGGAGAAATAAGATTCTTCAGAGACTAAAGTAATTTGAAGTCACTTTTTCCAGATACTTTAAAAAATTTTTAAGCACTATGATTCTTGCCATTTGCTATCATGTGGCCCCCAAAGATTAAACCTTGGGGAACCCAGCCCCCTCCCACTCTACTGAGCTGAGAAAGAGCCAGAAAGGGGACTTTTCAACCCGAGCCCTGCTCTGCATCCCACATGGCTTTCACCTCCGTAATTCGAGTTCTCATCATGTTTTAAACAAACTACTGGAGGCCTAGCTTGATGCTCAGAGAGCCGCTGACTAGCTGGGTGCAGAGTCAATAGTAAGAGATCAGTGATGGATTGGACCTCACGGCCTGTACCTGGGAGTGTGCACAGCATGCTCAGGTTGAAATGGAAGAAACCTATTCTGAAAATATTAAATGTCTTTGTAACAGAAAAGACCTCAGATGACTTATGCCCAGGGAAACAGAGACCTTCTGGGGGGATAGGGGGGTTGGGGTTCTTCTAGGTAGGGGAGAGGTCTGCAGGCTCAGGCAAGATGCTCCTTTGTGGATATTACTGGAGATGACAAACAGACAACAGAAAGGTGCCAGATGCATTTCTTTTCCCTTAAGGAGACAAACACAGAATAATTATTCTTTAAATCCCAGTTCTTAAACATGTGAGTAGATATTCAAATGAAAATTACACTGAGACTGGGAAAAAACACAGACGTTTGGCACACTGTGGTGGAGGCCGTGGGCTCTCCTGTGTTGCCAGGGAGAGTATATTTCAGCACAACCCTACAGAGGGCAATTGCAGGATAGTTAACAAAAGCATAAATCTGCATGCCCTCTGACCCAGCCTTGTGTCTGCTGAGAATTTGTGCTGTAGAGACACTTTTGAGATGACACTTGTACAAGATGAATCACTACAGCTTCATTGGTGATGGCAAACAGCTGGAGACAAACCATGTCTGTCCAGAAAGGATTAGGTAACTAAAGCCTGAAACATCTAATAACAAAGTACTGTGCAGCTGAGGACGTCTCCGTGTGCAGGTGTGGACAAAGTTCTGGGACATTTTGTTAAGTGGCTAAAGAACAAGGTGCAGTGTATTGTGTATAGAATGCTATCTTTTGTGTGATAAAGGGGGGAGATAAGAATGTATATCATATTGGCTTGTACTGGGATATGCGTATTCTACAAGAAGACATAAGAATCTACAAAAACATATAAGAGAGGAAGGGGGAGACATGGCTGATGGGGGTTGGGATCAAAGAAAAGAAGACATTTTAGACTTTTCATATTTTTAAGGAATGTGAATGCATAGCGTGTTGAAAATTTTAAATTAACAAACATGTCTGTCTTACATGAAAATATCCAAAATGGGCAAATCCATAGAAATAGAAAGCAGGTTAGTCATTTCCAGGGGTTGGGGGAGGGAGAAATGGAGTACGATTGATTAATTGGTTACTGGGTCTCCTTTTGGGGTGATGAAAATGTTCTAGAAAGATGGTGGTGATGGCTGCACAACATTGTGGATGTACTATATGCCATGGCAAATTTTATGTTATGTCTATTTTACTGTAATAAAAGAAAAAAAAAACGCTATCTATTATAACAGCTACATTTTCAGTTTCACAGGCCTTCATTTGGGGATCATTTTTTAATTCAAGAAATATTTCCAAAGTCCCACTCATTCTAGAAAGCTGGGGAAACAAATGTTTTTCCATATGAGAGAAACAAATATTTGTTTCTGCTCCAGGCCTAAAGCTTTTTCATGATCCCTTGAGAGACACAAGCTCACAAGAACTCCTATTTCACTAATTCATCAAGAGCTAAAATCCAGCGAGTGAAGGGCAGCAGTGGGTGGGAAGGGAGGTCAGATACCGGGTGGTGGAGAAAGTAAGGACATGAAGCCCTGTGGGCACGTGGGACCCTAAACCACCAGCTGAAGGGGCTGCTGTGGAAGCACAGGAAAATGTGACTTCCCCAGAGTGTCTAGGCATCTGCACACATAGACCCAAGGACAAGACATCTTTATTTTTAGGGATGCCGGCACCCATCTGTCAGAGCAGCGAGCAGGTCCAAGTCTGTGTCAGCACTCTTGGGTCTCCACAAAGCTCCACGTGAAACCAGTGGTTCATTGGCTACTTACCAGGTCACCTGGCCAGACAGATGATTATGATGAGCTAAATTGACTGACAGGTTAGGAACAGAATCAGCCCATTTGAGTTGGGATAAGGGAGTTGAATCAAGGGATCCTGAGGCTGGATCTACATCCATGATGCATAAAAGAAACCTAATTTCTGGATATGATTGGCAGGGGGAGGGAGGGTGGGGAGGATAGTTCATAGAGCAGAACTTCTCAACATATTATCTCATTTTTTCGTTGAAACCAACCTGTGTGGAAGGGATTCTTTCTATGTTATTGAATAGGCAACCAATACTCGACGAGTCTAAAAGTGGCTTTCCCAAGTTTCTCAGCTTGTCAGAACTCAATGACCAGACCTTAGCTTGAAATCCTTTCCTCTCTCCAAGATGCAATACCATCTCCCACCAGGATTATGAGTGGGATGTTTGTGTGAGTGTGTGTGTGTGTGTGTAATGCAAGTGTCACAGCTTAACTCACTGCGGGGCATTGAAGATATCACTTATCCTTCTTATGACTCAGTTTGATCACTTGTAAGATGATGGAGACAGTAATAATGCTTTCTTCATAGGATAATTTTGAGTATGAGACAAAATAATGAATTTAACACAGCAACACAATGCCTGAGCCTGTACTAAATCAATGTTGGCTAGTGTTGTTTTCAAAAATAACAGTAGTTGTGACTGCAGTAAATTCTCTATTATCTAGCCTGGTTGATAACAAAGTTTACTGATTAATAAAAAATTCTGATAAATAGATTTATCATATAGATCACAAATGTATTACTATGTTTCAAAAATTAAAACACAATAAAATACTCTGCAGCTGGACACTAAACTAGTTTTTATTGGATAATCCAGAAGACCTTTGGGGATCTGGTGGTACCTCATTATGAATACCAATTTAATTTTCAGGCAAATATGCAGCTATACAGGTACATAGAGTGATCCAGGTAATAGAAATGGATCACAGAGAATATATTGTTAGAGTTTGAAAATGAAGGTGAATGAAGAAAGCAGTCCAACTCCACAGTCTTCTTCAAGCTTGGAAGGGAAGACTGGCCTTGATGAGGCATGTCCTCATGACTCAACCTTCTGTATCCACTGGCTGTTTGCTGGACTTTCTTCCAAGTTCAGAATCAGCCTCAAGCTCTTTCTTAAAAAGAACAGTTCGGCCAAAGGAGGCTGCTCAAGCGACATGTCAGGCTGTCCTGGGAGCACAGTTGTTTCCTAACCACCTGAGTCATGCCAAATTGCTCGAGGCTTGTACTGTAGAGAAGTCTGAAAATATTTCTTCTTATCCTCCCTACCAGATAGAAGGTTTCAGAGTCAATCACAGAGCAATGGACCTAAGGCCAGCCATCAGTTCCCCTCAGCCACTGAGGCCAGTACCTTTGGGATCCTCAAGTGCATAGCTTCCCAGCACAAGCTCTCTTGTCTAACCTGACCAGTCTTGGGCCACTGTTACTGTTTCCAGAACTCATCAGGCTCATGTTCACCATCTGACTGCTAATTCTCTCACCCCATTGACATTCCCAGCCTCATCTCTGCAGCCCAAAGCATTCCCAAACTCATATTGCCCTTGATGTCTGTATCATTCAAGAATTCAATCATATGCTGCCTTACATTTCAATATAAAAGTTCCCTTATCTATGCATGACTCCCCATCAGCCACTTGAAGGAAGAGTCTACATCCAATAGACCCATGTGGTGCCAAATAAGGGGATGGGCACTCAAAAATGAGTGTGTGAATGAATGAAAGAAAGAAAGTGTGGTAGAAATCACTTTTCTATACATGATGAAAAATACTGAATTGACCCCCAAAAGGTTTGATTTGACATACCATAGAACAGTGCTTCTCAAACTTTAGCAAGCATAAGAATTCCGCTAGAGGGCTTGTTAAAATACAGATTGCAGAGCTTCTGGTTCAGTAGGTCCAGGGTGGGGTCCAAGAATGTGCATTTCTAACAACTTCCCAGGTGATGCTGGTGCTGAGGACCACACTTTGAGAAGCACTGCCTTGGATCTGTGGTCCTCAACTATGAATCAAGAGATTTGAACACTAGTCCCAGCTCTGCCATAGGTGGACAAGGGACCTGGGGCAAGTAATTTAAGCTCTCTGGGCTTCCTCAGCTGAAATTTTCCTTGCATGATTGCTAATGTTACTTTTAGCTCGAAAGTTATCTGAGTACAAAAGGTCTAAAATACCCATCCTTGTGTCATTGACAATGTCATCATCTTCATGAAACAAAGGCACTAATCAAAACAGTGACCACGTTTCAAATCTTGGAATCACAAGAGTTCAGCCCTAAGTGATGCTGGGTTCCACTGAAAGGCTAGAAGAGGAGGAAACTAAGACCAGACAGCACAGAGATTAGGAACCTGATGGGGGCAAGAGCCAGCTCTAAACAAAGCCAGACCAGATTCTCCTGTGGAATTAGAGCCTGCTCTGAGTTAGGTTGCTTTCTATGGGCTCCAGGCCCCAAGGGATGCTGGCTTTACTTAGGAAACAGGAGAGGCAGGCTCCACAGAGCCCAATGTTGACTCAATGGCCAATGTCTTGAGAGAGGATGACCAGATGTCATAGCCAACTGGTTCTTCCCTGCCTTTAGGATGGATCAAAACTTTCCCAGATAGGTGGTGTCTACTTTGTTCTTCAGCATTATTGAGGGAGACCAAGTAGGGGTCTCCCTCAATAATGGGATCTCCACCCGTGACGAGGATGTGGAGAAGTATCAGTCCCCGGGCATCTTCAAGGGGGACAAATTACCAGGATTGGTTTCATATCCTCAAAGAGAACTATGGAATATTGACCTACAGAGATGTTGATGAAAAGCTGTGTTCCCTGTGGCTATACTCAGGAGACAATTATGCAAAAATTAGGACTTTGACATGACTGACACTGACGCTCAGTGCATTTCATGCAAGACCCTTTCTTCATTTTTGTGTTGAGTCTGAATTTCCAGCGTTTCAGTTGCTGCCTGCCCTCCAGCCCTGCTGGCCTCTGAGATCGATCCTTAGCCATTCTTGGGACACTGGCCATTGAGGAGCCTGCCATTCTTGCTTTATTAGTAAAGTCAGCATCCTTCAGGCCTGGAGCTCCTGACACACACTTTTTGAAAAGCACGTATTTTCAATAACTGCTCCTAGGAGGTGAGTGTGGTTCGTTCTCAACTATAAGTGAGTAAGTTAAAAGAAGGGTGGATATTCTTCGATCTTCGACATTTTCTCTTAGACACTGCTCATCTCTCCTCTGGCGCTTTAAAAAGTTTCTCCATTGAAGTAATTTAGAAAGTTAGTGGCTAACCAGATAACCGTCAACGCCATGAACATTTGTGTGGCACCTTGCAGTTTTCAAAGTGCTTTCGTATGACTTATTTCATGTAATCCCAGCTGCTTTGTACTGATTGAATTCTCTAAAGATTTGCAGTCATGTTTAATAGCGGCTCACAATCTAGATGACAAAACGGAAACAGCTAAGAGCAGGAAGGTAGAAAGATGGTTTATGCCTCGCAGGGCCTTTCACACGCCTTCTTGACTAGAGGGAGTGAGTCAGACTGGATGTGGGTGCCCTGTGCTTGGCTATGGCTTCAGAAGTTACCTGGACCCCGAGGGGACCTCCTCGCAGGATCCCAGGTGAAGGGGTCTTCTTCAGGAGTTTTTTCAGTGACAAACGGCCCCTGGAACAGAGCTAGGCAGTCACCATCAAAAATATTTTGGAGTGATACAGCTCCCCTTAACATTGTTTTTAGACAAAGTCAAAATGATTTCACTTCCATTTCTTCTTGTAGTCTCAAAAAGACAGGTGTGATTCTTCTTGGCCTTGGAGAGAAAAAGTGGCTTGTTCAAGGCCTCCCAACCAGTGGAGTAACTTGATTCCTGGCCTACCTCCCCGACCATGAGGCTGCTCTGCCTTCTGAGGCCTAACTCAATAATCAGGAAGAAAGCATATTAACCTTTGCTTTTACATAGCTTTTCCTATTTTCATGTACTTGCCTGTACCTTCTCATAACAGTCTCAAGAGCTGAGTAGGACAAGTCTTACAGATGAGCAAACTGAGATTCAACTAAGTGAAATGACTTGCCCAAGGCCTTACAGCTCTTTGCCCAGTTATCTTAAGTCCCAGTTAAAGAAGATAGAGAGGCCAGCATAGAAAGAGACTGCAGACTGAGGATATGCTCCTGAGAAATGAAAAAGCTAGGTGTGACCTTGGCCTTAAAGAAATGTCTACATCTGCTTGGTTGTCTCAATCCCCATACCGACCACACGTATGCTCCTCACCCAAGAAACTGAGCCATTTCTGAAAGCATTTTAAAAAGGGAGAACACTTTATCCCTGAATAACCTTTCCTATTATCTTAAAAGTTTGTCAAAAACATTAAATACTGGGGCCTACTGCTTGCAATAATTCATTGTCCAAATTAACCCAAAATTTCCTGCATTGATTCCTGGGGCACCTTAAGCCGGTGCCAAAGGAGACTGACATTGACCATGGCCCTAAGCTCATCTCTCCAGGGTTAAACAGTCATTGCAACAACATCCTCCTCAAAGGACCCTATTGATCGCTCTGTTTATTAAATCTCTGCCGGCTTCTGTTTTGCACTTTTGTTTTCTGCCCAACAAAGGATATACTGTTCTTTCCTAAGATCCTACATTAAAAATCCAAGTGTTGAGTAATCTTGCTGCTCCCATCCATTCTAAACCCTCCCCCTGTGCCTTGATTCCCATCCACTTCAGCCTCCCCCTCTGTGGCTCTTAGGAAGATGTGGATCCGAAATCCACGTTGTGTGATCTCGATGTACACACACACACACGCACAAATGGCAGCCCAGGAGATCTCAGGACGGGGAGGGGGAGGGGAGTGCTGGGGATTGTCATTCTCCTGCGATTACTTGGTTCCACAAAAATGAGCTTCAGGCATTAACCATTAACCAGGCTCTGGGTTCTAGATCTAAACTTTCTTTATTAGTTGTTACACAGTGTACAAGAGAGCAGGACTGCCCAGCTCCCGTGGAACAAACTGGGAAGGCTTCTAGTGATCCTGGGGGGGTGGGAGGGGTGTCGGCGCTGAATTTCCTGTGGTGGCAAATCACTCCTGTGCCACCAAGCCCCAAACCCCCAGGCAAACACCACAAGGCTTCTGCAGCATTTCTACAGGTGCTAAAGTCTCTGCATTGGCGTTGTTAAGGCGGTGGTCCCCACAAGAGAGCACTTCGGATTTTACTTCTGAGTGCCATTGCATTTCAAAAACTTCTCCTCTTTAAAAATGGAAATGGATCATTAGACTTCTCAGAAATACCAAGTAGAACCTCTTTCATAGAACACTAATGTCATAGAAATTCGGAGTAGTTTGATAGATGATCTAACCTGTTCTCCGGCTGCCAGGCAGGGCGGCCCTAGATGTCTCTGAGAGATGAGTTGCCTTCTTCATCAAGCTGTCCTTCGGAGATGTCACGCCTCCACCACAGCTGCCACTTCCATTTCTAGTGACTGTGACTGCCTGGAAGAGGTTCACAGAGTGAAGTCAAATCCCTCCTGTACTCATGGAGAGAATTTCTTGGGTCTGGTCCTCAGGAGAGGAGGGGAACAAGCTCCTCCCTGAAGACCACATTCTCAGGGAAGCCCGGAGCCCTCATAAAATGCACTTCTTGATAAACATTGAAATCACTTCGTCTGTGTAGACACATTGTGGTTGAAACCATATATTCATTTCTTACCGGAGAAACTGCTTTTATCTCACTCAACATTGCTAAATGAGACAGCTGCTGAGAACAAAATCAGCATGCCTTGATTTTATTTATCTTTCTCAAAAAAAAAAAAAATTATTTCCTTCCCAGAACAAAAAAATGCAAGAATAAGAATCATAAAAAATACTCTTTAAATTTTAATTTAATTTTTTAAAAAATAGCAACATTATGATATTTAACATCTCCCATGAGGAGACAATCTCCTGGAGAAAACAAAGTCTCCCAAGCTTGAAAGTCAATGGCCTTCCAGCTCTTTCTGGTGTGAGATAGTCATGATTCAGAGGTGGCCTCTTGCGAAAGTTGGAAAGTTATGTCATGGCTGCAGAGGCTACGTGAAGAATCGTGTCCTGTATAGAATCAGAGCATTTTACTGCTACAAAGAACACTGGAGATTACATAGGCCAAATTCCTCCCTTGGCAACGAGAAGCCTGAGGCCTGAGACCATGGTTCTGGTTACGTGACATCTGGTCTGGTGACCGTCCATGGAGGGAAGAGGGCACCTTGATTCTTGTGTGCACAGATTTTTGCCTCTACTCTCCAACTCAGCATTCTTATGTTGGCAGAGATTTCACCTTCCTGTGGTTTCAAGTCCATAGGACTATAACTCCTAAGTGTCTTACAACACAGTGAGAGAAAAGCAAAGCCATTTCCCCCCACAACTCTTGGCACTTGAAAGACTGCCTGGTTTGGATGGATAAACCAGGAGTCTCTCTGACAAAAGACACAACATGAAACCCACATCAGGACATGAAACCATCAAACGGGCATTGACGAATGATGCAGAATGAGATTCAAAGATAATAGAGAAGAATTAGGTGTCTCTTTTTGTTTTTTCAAACTCCATGTGACTTCTCTCAGACTATATGTTTCCTTCTAAAGACAGCTTTTTCCAGCACAGGAGAAACTGTGGCTTTTTTCCCCTTTTCTTATTTTTAATCTTTACAACCAGCTTTGGGGCTGAATGCAGGGAAGGCCAAGGGAGAGAAGTCTGTCTACCTTGAACCCGGGACACTTCGCCACCTGTACAACATGAGATGAAATCATAACAAAGCACTGCATTGACCAACTGCAAAAGAATCCTTCCTCCTGCTCCACCCTCTCTCCCCACCCTTTGGTAGAAGCCTGAGTAAATAGGTACATTTGGTGCCAGGACTCGAAGGTCAACAAACTCCTGCTTTGTCAGAGGAACCTGGGAATCAAGTCAGGGGACTTCACGGAAATGCCGTACTTTCTCGCTCCCTGGGTGTTTGAGTCTAGGGATTAGGAGTAAAAGTGTCTCAGGGAAACTTGCCAAGAACTTATGCAGTAGATACCTAAGTCGTGGTGTGGCTTGGGGCCCCCTGAGAGGGTTGGCAATACCATCTCAGCTGACCTCAACTCATGGGTTATGTGGGGTGAGGCGGATTTCCTTTGGAATGGCCATTACAGATCCTCAAACTCACCTGGGGCAGGAGAATCTAAGATGGCCCCCAAGATTCCCAGAATCTGGTGTTCATGCCCTGAATAATCTCCCCTCCCTGGGTGGGGCGCGGTGGGGCAGGGCCTGTGAATTGGATTCGTTACATGAAAAGGCAAAGGGATTTTGCCTATGTCATTAGAGTCCTTGATCAGTCGACTTTCATCACGAGCATTATCCTGTGTGGGCCTGACTTCATCAGCTGACTTTAAGTTAATCCAAAAGGAGAGGATTCTGGGTAGCCCTGAGGCCTAACATTCAGATGAGCCCCTTAAAAGAGGAACTAGAGGTCAGAGATGAAAGACGTCAGAGAGATTTGAAGCAACAGAGACATTCTTCTTGGCCTTGAAGAAGCAAACTACCATGTCAGGGAGAGGGCCATGTGGCTGGAATGATGCATGGTCTCTCAAAGCTGAAGGCCTCAGTCCTACAATTGCAAGGAACTGAATTCTGCCAACAACCAGTGAGCTTGGAAGTCGACCCCAAGCCTCGGATGAGAATCCCAGCACCATCTGACACCTTGACTTCAGCCCTTGAGTCCCTGAGCAAAGAACCCAGCTAGGCCACGCCCGGACTCCCCATCCATGGAACCCATGAGATAATAAATGTATGCTCTGTTAAGCCACTAAGTTTGTGGCAATTTGTTAGGCAGCAGAGAAAAGTAACATATCATTCTAGGAATTGTGGGGAGAAAACGTGCCCGCATTTTCTCCATTGTTTCTCCATATCCATGTTTTCTGTGCCTACTTTTCCTTGCCAAGGGGAATGTTCAAAGCCAAGGCGTGTTTTACACATGGGCAGAGCAGATGGCTGCATGGATGAGGAGGATACTGGGAAAGGCTCCTGAGATCTCTACACCTGGCTGTTTGGGCTATTGAAGGTCTAGTTGATCTTGTAGAGTGTGTTCTGAGAGAAAGCATCTCATTGGACCCATTGTGGGTTATTACTCCTTCATAGCACATGATCCGATGGTTCGATATTGCCAATTTAGTCACAGACTACATAGATAGCATAAATTTGGGGAGTGGCTCCACCAGAAAGGAAAATATCCACCCAAAATCCCCACAGCAGGTGGCCAAAGGGACCCAAACTTAGAACCGGGCCTGGGGGAAGGGCTGTGGGCAGTGCAATGCTCGTCAAGGTTTGCAACTGAATAGTTGGAAACAACATAGAAGATTCTATCATCCAACCCCTGCGTTTGACAGATGAGAAAACTGAGGCCCAGGGAGGTTAGCTGGCTTTCTCAAAGCACCCTCCCCACCTGTCCCCACTGGCTAGAAGCAGCAGCGGCAAGGCCAAAACTCAGGGCTTTCAACTATTTCCTGTCTGGTCACCTTTCCTCAAAATGACCTACGTGTTGCCTATTAGTTAAATCGCCAGCTCTCTCAAAGAGGGCATTGGTTTCTGATCCTGGTTCAGTCTGCACCTGGCTGTCCTTGCTCTGCAAGCAGAGTGACTCTTCAGACAGGCCACCTTGCCTCTCATTTTAGCTGTGCTATCAGCTCTAGAGCCTCTTATTGCTAAGTAATGACGAAGTGACTCAGCCATTCCGAGGTCCCAACCTCACTGGGTAGATTAGTTTCCTGTGGCTGCAGTAACAAAGTACCACAAAGTGGGTGGCTTAAAACAACAGAAATTTGTTCTATTACTATTCTCTTATGCTCCCTGTGAAGGGTCTAGGGGAGGAAACTTCTTTGCCTCTTCCGGCTTTTGGTGCTTGCCAGCAATCCTTGGCATTCCTGGGCTTGTTGCTACATCATTCCAGTCTCTTCCTCCATCTCCACATGGCCTCTTTCCTCTGTGTCTATGTCTCTGTGTCTTCTCCTCTTCTTATAAGGACACTAGTCGCATTGGATTTAGGGCCCACCCTAATCTGATATGATGACATCTTGATTTAACTAATTATATCTGCAAAGACCCTATTTCCAAACAAGGTCATATTCTGAAGTTCTGAGTGGACATGAATTTTGGGGGGACACTCCTCAACTCAGTGCACTGGTTTTATATGTGTGTCCATTGCTAGCTCAACCAACTTCCCTAAGAGTAGAGATACACTCTATGTGCAACCCTCTCCATTACTCCTCTCCCTCACCCACCCCCCACCAGGACTCATATAACCCAAGACCCAGAAATTAGAAAGTTAATGCTGGAAATAACTCAGAGAGCATCTAGCCAAGAGCTGTTAATCCTGGCTGCACAAGAGAATTGCCTGGGGAGATTTTTAAAGCACAACCTCAGAGATTCTGATTCAGTTGGTCTGAGGTGTGGCTTGGGAATTGGTACTTCTTAAAACTATCCAGATGGTTCTAATATGCAGTCAAAGTTGAAAACCCACCAATCTAACCCAACCCCTCAGTTTTCAGATGAAAGACTTGAGGCAGGCAAACCTTTCGCCGTCTCCCTTCTCTCCATTTATTGCCACCTCCAAGCCAGTTGGAAGCTGACATTTCTTCGACTGGAATGTCCTGCTCCCTCTAGATGGTACAAGGCCCTCGGAGTTGACAGAACAAAGCCCCTGTGGTGGCCCGTACCCCCTACTCATGAGAAAGAAGCAAATAAGACCCCACCACCACCATGAGACAAGATGGCAGCCACCTCACTGCTGCCACATCGTCTTCCTCAATTAGTGATGCACAGACATAACCTATGGAACCACATATGTCGTGCAGGCTTTGTAAGCTGTAAAGTGCTGTACAAATGTGCTTCACTGCTCTTACTTCGTTTGTTGTAGGCCCTCAGCAATGTCATAAAAACCTTAAGTGTGTACTTTGCCCACTCACCCATTTGGTTTCCATTACACGTGTTCTTGGGCATCTTTCTGGCCGCTATTCTATTTTCTCATTGTAGCTGCACATTTTTTAAAAGCAGAGAGCATTTATTTTTACTCCTTTCCAATCTTTGTGTATTCTAGCATCATACTCAATACAACAAATTCTTCTTTTCCTTGCCCGAACTAGCAAAAACTGCCAAAGTATGCACCAAAGGGGCCTGCCTAACAGCTGAATCACCACCAAATGACCCTAAGATTTTCTTTCGAACAATACTCTCTCTTGGGACCAGTGAGTCATTTGTGAGCTCCAAAAAAAATAAAATTAAAAAAATTGAAAGATTCTGATGGAGGCAAGACAAATCCTGCTGCCCAGTCTCCCTTAGAGTTCTAGCTATCTCCCTAACCCGTTTTCTCCTTCTTCTTGGCTCCACACTTGGGAGAACCCGAGGTCATGAGGACAGGGATTCTCATGACATGAACAGTCCTCTACACCTCAGCCTCGTCACAGATTTCAAAATCAAAAGGCAAAGACTCTTGTTAAAATAACCTATGTTTTTCTTTTATTTCTTTTAGTTCAGTCCACACTATTGAGATAAATGTGCACAGATGGTTAACAAGACTACTACGGACATTTCAAATACTTTGGCATGTGATATGACCAGAAAGGGCCAGCTGGATGACACTGCCCCGAGCTTGCAGGCAGGTCTGGGGCCTCTGGCCTCCCCCAACTCGCAAACCTCAACACTAGACAATTTGCAACTGCGGCTAAACTAACTCAGTTTTTTTGTCATTTCTATGGGCTTCCTGAAAGGTCTGTCGTGCACCAGAAAGTTCTTATATACCTGTGGTGTATGCCACAGCCACCTCCACCCCTGCCAGGGAGTCCCCTCTCCCTCTATTTCTCTCTCTCTCTGTCTCCCTTCTTTGAATCTTCTTCATGGCAAAATCCAAGGTCCGTCTCCATTTTGGCTTTTTTTTCCCTGAGCAGAAAGATGTGGATAAAATCTTCCTGGTTTGCTTTCTGTGGGGTCATGAGGAAGCCGCCTTTTAGTTTGATGAAAGGATGATGGACGTCCTTCTTTTAGTAAGCAATATATTCAAGGAGGCAGCCCTCCAGGATGCAAAAAAGAGCCAGGAGAGAGGTGGGCTTTGGTGACAGATGAAGCTGAGCACTGTGTTGTAATAATACATTCACAAATAAGTCACAAAACAGTCGTTACTTTTTTCTTCTTCTTAGGCAGTAAAATAGCTGAGCCCTGGATTGGACAGCAGTCCGAGGACTGTGGACTGGTCAGAGGGACCATATGTCCAGACTGCCCAACTGCTTTTTGATGCAATTCTACAGTGAAATCGAATGGATGGATTTATTGATTGCTTGACAACTGATCCTGGAACAATTAAGTAGGTTGTCGAGCAGTTGACCCCAGGGCTCTCACCAGCAGCAGGAACCTCATTCCCCATCCTCTAACCTCACAACTGAAACAGGGGACCAACTTGCTTTAACTATATTCAGTTAGTTGTCTGTTTGCAAATGTATTTAGATAATGCATTACTAAAACCCACCCTATAGATAACATCTCTCATGGTTGGGTCACCATGGTAACAGGTGCTTGAGTTTTTCAGGAACTGAGAGTCAACTTCTTGTCCAGTTCAGGCTGGTTAAGACCACCAACTCATCAACTGGGCCTGTGACCAATAGGTGACCTTTTGTTGTCAAGGAACCAAAAACTCCACCCTCAGATCATGGTGATGCCGCCATTTGGTGAACATGCATCCTTTGACGAGCCATGAAGCTTGACTATGCTTGCACAGATATCAATTACCTCACTTTTCCTCACCTCTAATCATCTATTCCTACACTTCAGACCACTCTGCCCCCTTATCCCATAAATATCCCTAATCCCTATTTTTGGGAATGTGGATTTAAGATTGGTTCTCCCATCTCCTCGCTTGGCTGCCTTGTGAATAAACCCTTTCTCTGCTGCAAACTCATCATCTTGGTGATTGGCATGATCATGCAGTGGGCAAAATGAACCTGGTTTGGTAACACAACATGCAGCCCCTCCATCTTTCTGGGGCAGAAGAGGGGCCAGGAGGAGATTCAGGGGACACAGCCATAGGATGGAGGCAGGAGGGTGCCTCCTCCCACTGACCACCTGCACAGGAGCCCTGGCACCTTCTTCCATGCCCAGGGCCATAAGAACAAGTCAACACAAGGAGGTGTGCTGGCCTCAGGAGCCAAGGTTTGTGAGGAGAGGAAGCAGGAATCTCAGCTACTATATGTTTCTTGAGATCCAAGAATTTACCCCTTCCATATAATCCTCATGCATCTCTGAGCCACTGTGTGTTGGGCTCCAGGAGGGAGCATTGCGATCAGGGGGCTTGGAGAGGAGAAAGTCGAGGAGTGACCCAAGGGCTCTTTTCAGTTCCTGAAGTCTACAAGGGAGTGCCCACCCCCATTCCGTATCTATTTGCACAAACATGAAATGGATGAGGAGCTATCAAGAACAGGTTGCATTAGAGGTGGCTATGACAAGGAGCTTCTTGGCCTCAAAGGCACTTTCAGGGCAGGGCAGAAAGCCACAAGGCAGATGGGGAGCCCCCTCCACAGACATCCTTCAGCACATCAGAAAATGCAACCTGACCATTCGGGTGTGGACTTCTTAGAAGCTGGGCTGAGACCAGCGGGATCATTCTACACTTTGCTTCTCTGGCCCTGAAAAGCCACCCTTTGACATGTGGACCACCCTAAACTGACACTGAGAAGGCTGGACTGGGTTTGGATGAAGTCCTGAGGCTGTATCTATATCAGACCAGGGGGTCATCCCAACTGGTTGCCCACCTGAAGCCCAATTCCTGCCGAAGGTGGGATGAGGCATCCCTGGCTTCACGGAATGGGAGGAAGCCCCACCTAGTGGTGAGAAGAATGGATGAGTTCTGGCTTGAAGACCACTCGTATGGATTTATCTGCTTTTCCACTCCTCAGGGCCTCAAGTAAATGTCCTACAATTGAAAACAGTCTCTCCAAGCCAAATGGGAGGACTAGAGCCACCAGTCCACTGTGGAGCCCGTCCAGTTCACAGGGTGCCTGACAGACCACTGGACCAGCCCTGGACAGCCCACAGGCACTCACCAAAGGGGACATCTGAGCAGTTGGCAAGATAACCCATGTCAGAAGAGCAAATACCATAAAAACAATGTGTATGCAGCCAGCTGCATCGCAACTTTCACAGAGAACTTCTAAGCACCCCACTTTCTACATGACTGGGAGATATTGTTCCCATTTTCCAGACGAGAGCTAGGCTCAGAAAGATTAATGACCATTCAGACGTGTCAGAGGTATGCGGGTCAGATTTAGGACCCTGTGTCTGCCTCAGTTTCTTTTGTGGTTTCTTAAACATCTCCACTGCCTCAAAGCTCCTTGTAGGAAAGAGGTAGTAACATGTTTAACTTGTTAGCACTTAATGACAGAAAGTGAACACAAGCAAACCCGAATGCTACTTGAACACCCCCTCTTACAAAACCAAGGAACGTTCTGAGCAAGGGCCCTTCCCCTCCTTCTGGTATAATTATCCTGGAACCTGAGGGGACCTCAAAGATTTAATGGGCTCCCCAAGGCTCCACAGGTGTTAGTGGCATATGTAGTAGTAGAAGGTCGGGGCTTCAGAAAGGGCCCAGACTCAGATTTACAAGTGTTAGCCGCCTGGAGGGATGGCTCTGCAGGGGACAGAACCCAGCAGGGCAGCTGATGGCCACCGTCGCTGACCACTCACCCAGGGGCACGTCAGGGAACCCATTACAGAAGGGGGCGAGGAGGAGATGGAAGCAGGAGTGTCGTCAAGACAACTGGCTTCTCTTCAAGAGGGTTGTCAGGACAGCTGAAATGGCCAGGTGCCGCAGGAGAGACGCTGGGGTAGGGCAGTGTGCACAGCAGTCCCTGAGAGGGGAGAAATGAGCAGCAGGTTGAATAAGGGCCTGTTGGCGGCCCAGTCCCGGGCCTTACTCCCTGAAGAGGTGGCTTCTACCCCCCAATCTGCAACTCCCTGCTTTTGAACACAATTTCCCCTGGACTGTGGCCTGACCTAAATTATGGCGGCTCTGGGCTCGCTCTCTGAGTAAACGGCCTTGAAGGCCAAGGTCATCAGAGACTCGGCTGGAACCCCCGCAGTGAGGACGATGACTGTCAGAGCACAGGCTGCGTCAGCGGGCAGTCGCACTCCTGGGTCCTGAGTACACGGGCGGCGGCAGGGCCTCCCTGACCACCTGGACCTGCAGGGGCCCCAGTGAGTCACTCAGCCCCTCTGTGAGCAGGGGCCACCCCGGGCATCGGGTCCTATTAAGTGGTCCCACCCCGAATGCGGTAACATACTAAACCAAAATTCAAACTTTTGAAGGGAAACCAGCTATATAGAAGGATTCAAAATTAAACCGCTGTATGGAAAGAGAAGCTGTTTTATAAAGTGAGCAGACATCCCCTAATTTGTCCATTTTATGTATCCAAGGTTTTGTGAATTATATGTTCTTAGGATGATGCACGGCTTGGTTCTCTTAACTGTAAAATAAAAGAAAGGTTGGCGTTTTTTTACTTTAAAAAAAAAAACTATTCTTTTTAAATTCTTCAAAAGCCTAATTATGAACCACTGGAAGTGGGGACCGAGGCATGGGTGGAATGTTGCCAAGAGTGTGTTTCCGGTCACTGAGGAAAGGATGGACGAAGGGAAGCCCCGACCTCACCCAGCAGTGTGTGTGGGGGGAGTGTGTGCACATGTGTACGTAGGCGAATGCGTGCCAATGTGTATGTGTGAGTGTATTACATATGAGTGTGTATGTTTGCGTGTGTGAATGTGTATGTGCATGTTTGTGCTTGTGTGAACGTGTGCTTGTGACAGTGTTGTGAGGATGTGTATATGTGAATGTGTATGTGTGTGTGGGTATGCATGCATGTGAATGTGCGTGTGTCTGTTTGGCGGGTAAAGGGCTCGGGCATATGTTCATTCAATTCCTGAGGAGGGAACCGTGGATCAGAAATGACCTACTCAGACCTCTGGTCTCTTTCCTGGGATAATGTCTATCCTTCCATCCTCGCTTGCTGGGCAGTATCCAGAAAGTGTAGCTTTGTGACGCTCTTGTATTCTTCTCCACCTACATTTGGAGATTCTGTGTTCAGAAGTAAGGCTAATTTTTTCTAATTGTCAGCCCTCTTGGGCAACCAGAAGCGAGAATAGAATCCCCTCCACCCAGAGAACCTTCACTCGTCAGCCTCAAAGGAGGGCTGCCTTCGCAATTTGTCATATTTGCACTCTGTATGGTATGTTTTGAAGAACAAATGCATTTTGTTTTAAAAACCACACTGTAATAAAGATGTTAAGGCAGACAAACAACCCTGGAGTATTTCTCACCGTCCCACATATGAACAGCTTTTAGGGGCCTGTGGAGGGGGTGTGGGGGCGGGGCTGCTGGTAGGGGACAACTGGCAGAACTATTCGCTTTCCTACAATTACATTTAAAAATGGAACAGTCTGTGGGGCCTCTATTTCAGCCACCTGGACAAAGTTACACATGTCTTTTCAGACCTCTTTAAGGCTCTGTTAAAATATCTTTGTGGTCCACAATTCAAATATAGATTACCTCTAATTCAAATACCAATAATCTCTGGTTCAAAGTTGATCTCACCATTTCAAAGGAAGCCCATTTCTGTTCATTTTATTTCTTTAAATCTAAGTGGGGAATGCAAAGTAAAAAAAAAAAAATTAAAGATATTGGTTCCATGTAAACATTTTTATAATTTGTTTAATTTTTAAGGCACATGGAGTTTATGTAGATCATTTTATAATCTAAAAATACAAAGTTTGCACTAGAAATAAATGGTAGTCTATTCATTTACCAAGTTTAAATGCAACATTATAAAACTTGTTTTAAAAATCTGACTCCTAAACAGATGTGAAACATGAACAATGGTGACATATGCTAGACACAGCCTCCAAAAGTGTATGGCTAACAAAGACAGCAGATTGCTGGAGCCGCCCGCCTCCAGGTAAAAGTGTAGCAGCCAGTAATGGAGAAAGAAAGTGGCCACAGTATTAAGGACTTTGTTTCTCTTACTAGATATTTTTCACTAAATCCCAGAACAGTTACTGTTAATGCATTTTACTCTCTTTCAAATGAATTGCCATAGAGCAGATTATACTTTTTTTTTTAATGAGCAGTTTAGCATCAGCCATACACTACAACCAACTTGACAAGAGGGTTTTCTGTAAGATGAGTGTAAATGTCAAAGGAACACAGCCTGGTAGTTAATGCTCCAACCCTGTGAGGTCTTGATGAGTATCTAAACAGCCTCCCATTTTGTCTTCCATGCCTTGAGTTGGAGCCCAGCAACCCAGCCCACACACACAGCTGTTGATGAGAGGCTGGCTACAGGTATGGTGGAGGGGAAGCCACAGATAAACCAGAAAACTCTTTTGAGTCAATAGTTTCCACTTCCTCTCCAATTTGACCGTTTACCAGAACTGCCCAAGAATAGTCACCATGAATTTAATCTCCCTGGATTTTCCCTGCCTGACCTCGAAATGAGATGATAAAAGACAGAAGCAACAAGAACCAGGCTAGCCCCACACTACATCATCCTGAAGAAGTGCAGTGTTGGGTCTTAGCGAGCGGCTGTTAGAAGGAATCAAGTTGTGCTTGATTCACATTTCAACACAGGGCAGGGAGATTCTCCAACCTGCAGCTGATATTAAGAGTTCTCCTGAGGGCAGGGTCTCCGTGAGAGCGGAGGGAGCAAGAGAAGGCATCAGAAAGGGAGCTGGAATAAAAGACACAGATTGGCACTCTCCCCCGTTGCCTTCCCAGGAACCAGAGGCAGTGGTGTCACAGAGGCTGTAACAAGGCAGAGTGGGGACCCTCCACAGCTTCCGGTCGCTGCTGGTCCCTGCCGGTCCCTGCCGGTCTGTGGACTCGACAGTTCTCCATCCCTATGAAACCTGATCACAAGCATCCTCTCTAGCTCTGAAGTGCCAAATCTTTTTGTTTTAGGTCCTCTATGGGTGATCATCGGTGCATTCCCAAGAGCTCCCCTTTACTTAAAATAAAGTAACACAAGACCACATAGGAATCAAATCGTGTGTGGTGTGAATGTGTGTGTGAGAGAGAGAGACTAAAGATCTGGAAGACGCTCACCAATATGTTACCAGTAGTTATCTAAGCGTAGTGACATTTTAGTTGACTTTTTTCTTTCTTCTTTATACTCTCTGACATTGTTTTAAAATATTAAAATAGGCATATATCATTTTGTAATTCCAAAAACAGTATTTTCATTCTGAAAAAAATTAAACTACCATTTTAGAGGAGAAAAACAGGCTATACATGATTATGAAAACTATCAGAGATAGACAAATTTTTTTAAACTGAAGGAGGCATTGAACCCAAACTTAATTTGCTTTGAAACAAACTGCAAAACACATGCTCTAAATATCACGGATCACAATGTCAATGAAGGTCAAAGACATAAATTAACATAAACCGGACAATTGGTGTGTATAACAACAGATACTGGGATTATTCAGATACACAAGTGAGTTGACAAATTACAAGCCCACGTATGATTTGGTGTTGAGTGGATCATGCTCTGATATGGATATTGTTAAAATATAGGCATTATTTTGCAAAGGATGGTTATCGACGGGGGGAGGATGCAAAGAACACGTTCTTTTCATAGCCTAGCTCATACAACTGAGACGTAAGACAGAAAATACCCCGGCTTCACTTCATTCTTTTTGCAACATCTGAATAGGCATGCTCGATCTCCTGGTCAGCCGGACACGTATTTGTGAACTCATCCCTAGCATAAGCATTGTTCAAGTATCTCCAGATGCCAGTCATTTCAGAAGGAAATTCAAAATCTCTGTATCTCTTGGCCACGATCTGAAAATAAAGAGGAAATAATCAGCAAAGGGAAAACCCACTTACGTAGGCACTTAGATCAGACAATCCACTCTTTGAGGATTCTCTTTCTCAGGTCCTGATTTCATCCCACAGGCCTGCGGGCTACCCTGAGTTGCACTTTGACTTTGCCTAGGGCATACTGGGTACGGGAAAGGCTGTAAAGATACTGGATTCGCAACAGTGGCTCCACACAATCCCGACCACCAGTTCCTCACTGACGGTCCTTGTGATCCGCTGGCATGCATGTGCTCTGTACCCCAGTGGATTTCTCCCAGCTTTCCCGGTTTCTTTATGTGTTTTGCTGCTGTGTTATTTGGTGCCTAAAGATTTGTGATAAACCTTCCTGTTTGTCCTTCCTGTACCAGGACCACTGTGAACTGTCCTCTCTTTTTCCTACCTGCTAAGCTTCACCTCCTGAAATCTCAAATATCCGTGTATGTTATTCCTACAGATTTCCATCATTCTGCTGCTGAGAAAATTATCTCGTTGTGGGTCTACCATGCACAGAGGATAGATTCATGAACAAAATGGACACAAATCTTTACCTCAGGGAAATAGTGGATGTAAGGACAGGGCAACTGAGAATAAATATCATGGGCAACACTACGGTGGGAGATGTTTTCTTCGGCCGGAGGGGTGCCGTTGGGGAATTAGTCACAAAGGAGCGTGTATACTGTTGGGGACTGTATCGGTTTCCTGGGGCTGCCTTAACAAACACCACAAACTGGGTGGCTTAGAACAAGAGACATTTATTCTCTCACAGTCCTGGAGGCCACAAGTCCAAGGTCAAGGTGTCAGCAGGGCCACGCTCCCTCTGAAGGCTCTAGGGAAGGATCTGTTCCAGGTCTCTCTCTTCTAGCTTCTGGTAGTTCCTTGGCTTGTGGCAGTATAACTCCAGGCTTCACATGGCATTTTCCCTGTGTGTGTGTCTCTGTGTCCAAATTTCCCCTTTATAAGGACACCAGTCCTATTGGATTAGGCACCCACTCAACTCCAATATGAACTCATCTTACCTAATTACATCTACTAAGACTCTATTTCCAAATAAGGTCATGTTCTGAGGTACTGGGGGGTTAGGACTTCAACAAATGAATTTGGGCGACACAATTCATCCCCTGACAGGGACCCAGGGCTACAAAGGCAGCCCCGGGATGTCTGAAAGAAGTGAACATGGGACTTACCACAAATTAGAAGATCTCTGGGACTTATTACTCAGATTTTGGAGGCCAGCAGCCATTGGTGCAGCAAAACAGGACCATGTAACTTTCAGAAAGCCCTAAGCTGTTTAACATCTTTTGCTTGAATTCAGCCTACTGACATTAATGTTGAGAATTCTGCTTTCCTTTCTTTTGCATTTGCCTGGTTCACCTTTGTTCATGTTTTCATTTTAACATTTCTCAGTAAATCTGTTACATGTATGCCTCTTATCTTGTTTTTATATTTTCTAAATTTAATATTTACTTCGTTCTCCCTCTTTCTGTGTATACTTGTGCGTGTGTGTGTGTGTGTGTGTTTCCCTTTCTGGTAGTTTAGAAGATTCATGGTCTGATTTAATTTTTCCAGTCGTTTCTTATATAAATTTAAATAATAAGAATTCTTTATTTCTTGATTTATCAACTTTAGATGATCTCTATTTACTCCTGATTATGACAAATGAGGAAATTAGCATAAGGACATTCTTTCCATTTCTTTTCCCTTATCCCCCTTCCATTGGTTGTAAAAACATCCAAGTTGACTATATATTTTGATTCTGTCCTATACCTACAATTCTCACTGTTGTTTAGTCTTCATTCTGGCTTTAGATTTAAATAGGTTCTATGTTTATCATCAATCCTTTTATACCACATACCTTCTCTGTTCCTGGATTCTTATTTTTATTTTCATTTTATTATTTCATCATATAGCAGTTCTATTTTAAAAAATGACTCATGCGTGCTTATTTTATTGAGACCAGAAGTCTAGGTAAAAACAACAATTTACCCTGGATATAAAATTCTTACATCACACATCCTTTCCCTTAATTCTTTATAAATATTAAACCACTGTTTTCTGGTTTTTAATGCGGTCATGGAGACTTATGAAGCCAGTCTGAACTTATTCCCTGTGTAGGTGGCTTTACTGTTTATTATTTTATCATTATTATTACTATTAGTGCTGTTGTTGCTATTATTATTATTGTCTGGATGCCCAAGGGGTTCTTTTTTATCCTCCAAGTTCAATAATTTATCAAATACATCATAGTGTATTGGTTGTTCTGGGCAATATTTTTCTAATCATGGCATGTTGTTTAAATTGAAGGTTCAGGTCATCCTTGGGTTCAAAATAATTTTTCTTGGAGCTTCCTTTTTTTCTTTTTCCTTTCCTGTTCTCTTGTTCCTGATTCTGTACATTTGGGATCTCTTGAATCACCTTTGTCTCTTGTTCTCCGTTTGATTTGGGATGAGTTTCTCAGACCCATCCTCCAAATCCCTGAGCAATTTCTGCAATGTCTTTTTCTATTTCTTGCTACTTCTAATAAAAGTTCTATTTCTGAAATTATCGTGTCTTTAAGTTTTTCGTGAGCTCTGCCAGCCTGATTTTCATCTTGTTTGTGATATTATATTTTTTTGACATCTTGTGTCTTGTCTTTGACCTTTTCCTCAAAAGATGCGTGTCCTCTTTCATTTCTTTTTTTTTTTTTTTTTTTGTGAGGAAGATCAGCCCTGAGCTAGCATTCATGCCAATCCTCTTCTTTTTGCTGAGGAAGACTGGCCCTGGACTAACATCTGTGTCCATCTTCCTCCACTTTATAGGGGATGCCACCACAGCATGGCCTGACAAGTGGTGTGTCAGTGCGCGCCCGGGATCTGAACCTGGGCCGCCAGCAGCAGAGCACGCGCACTTAACCGCTAAGCCACGGGGCCGGCCCCCTCCTTCATTTCTTTGAGGCTGTAGAGAAGTATCTGTCTGGAATGTTCTTTCATTTACTGGAGCAATTCTTCATCAGATATGTGTTTCTCATGTGCCTCTTCCTCTTTTGTTCCTTCTCTTTATCCTTTTTCCCCTCCCCTTTTTGATCATCTCTATCTACATGGAGGGCCCACTTGGATTCTTTCTGGTTATTAATCATCTTTTAACGAGGCAGGTCTATTGGACCTACTATTTCTTAAAAATAGTGCGGAGGGCAAAGAGTGAGACAGGGCAACTGGTAGACCATTTTGGATATTTACCCTCAAACACCCTCTCACCAAACACTGCTCTATACTCTGCTCCAGGGACACATTAAGGTTAGAGTCAGAGTCAGGGTTAGGGTTAGGGTCAAGGTCAGGGTCAGGGTCAGGGTTAGGGCATCTTCTACTCGGAGGCTCAGAGATTAGGCAGGAGGTTACCATGGCTAACAATGAAGCACAGGTAATTTATATTCTCTCTTGACTGGTTTAAGGCTTGTTTCTTTTCTCTGCTCAGCAGTCACAAAGCAGAATGCCATTTCCCTTCTCTCCTCAACTCCACCTCCCTTCCCTGTTCCTTTGGAAAGAGGACGATGGCAGAAAACAAAGATGGTTCCTCTGTATGGCTCCTCCTTCAACCCTGCCTCCAGAGATCTCAGCTTGAAAATGATCTCTGTAGGGATGTTCTTTGCTTCTCTGAGGCCTACTCCATGCCCAAGGCCTCAAACAGACAAGTTTGGGTTGGGCATTTCAGGACTGTATTATTCACTTTTAGAAAAATCTGAACCTTGTTGAGATATAGAGAAGCATGCCTTGGCTCTGTGGCACCTTGCACTGGAGGAAATTTCTTAGCCTTTGAGTTGGTGATCTGTCCTTTTCTGGTTTTAAGAAAGATAAATCTAATGCTCTCTTTTTTCAAATCGTTTTTGCTGGGTTTCAGGAAGGGAAATAAATTATGGATTCCTTTACTCTCTCATCTTTTACCATAAATTCCTTTAGACTGATTCTCATTTCCTTTCAGAAGTGCTCCATCCTGGAAGATTATTAAGCTGTTTGATATTTAGAGTGCTAAATGGCTTTGAAGATTTTGCTATGAGGTCTTGTATTGGAGCCGTGCACTGCTTATTTACTCTGAAGTTTACCCCTTCCACTGAAACGTAAAATAGTCTTTTTTCACAGGGCCTAAACAAGTGGCAGTTGATATTGTATGGCTGGGGTATTTCTCCTGCTCTTCCCCAACCTCCATGTACTTCTGCAATGCTACACGAGTCATAGCAATGATTAGAATAAATTCACTTAAGGGATCAAACCAAAACACAACTACATAAATATTTTATTGGAAAATGGCTCCCAAACTTCCAGTTTGGACAACCACCAACACAGCAGGTTTGAGGGGTTGAGATGTTTTCATTAAATTTTAGATGTCAGGGCACTGGCAAAGTTATTGAAAAGTACATTCACTTGCAGAATCAGCAACAGCTTTAAGGCTGGAATTTCAAGTTGGCATTCCTTGAGCACAACAGCGAAGAGAGAAGAAAGGAGAGAAATGGGGCAAGGATTGGGAGGGGCATAGGGAAGGAAGAAGAAATGCAGGAAAAGAAGGCAAGGGAATGACATGAGTAACCAGAGGGGGGAGCTGGTAGCCTGTAGGAGCATCAGTGCCACAGATTGTGTGACCCTAATTGGTAAATTTCTAATGCCAATTCAACATGTCATTAGAACACAGGGTCCTTGACTTGTATTTCCCTGTGTCCTCTCCCCTCTGCCCTATCCTTATTCCAAGGATCTAGCTCTGGACCCGGTGGGATTTGAATAATCAAGATGCCCCAGAATAAGGCTTGGGCTTCTTCCTGGGGCATCTGAGACTACTGAGGGCCAAGGACATAGCAATTGTGATAGTGATAATCACAGTTAACACCTTACGTGACAGAGAGGCTGGGGGCACTACTGAGAGACAGCTGTAACTAAGGAGTCCAAGTGTGGGCCATCTGCGTCAGAATCTCAAGGTCACCACCAGAAGTTCTGATTTAGTAGGTCAGGGGCTGGATCAGGGGATTTATATTTCTAAAAAACTCCCCTAACAATTTTTATGCCTACTAATGTTGGAGAACCACTGGTCTAGGGCATCTTTAAACCCTAATAATATATGACCCATGACTGTTTATTTCATGTTCAACTATCTGGGAAGACATGATGCCATATACGACATATGGCCATATGTCGTATACGACATATGGCCCAGCCATATACGACAGAGGCCCAGCCAAGGAGCTGTCAGCTGCTCCCTCACTGTAGGAGGTCAATGTTAAGATCTGAGAGAACACTCCTACGTCATCCCTAGACAGGGCTGTGTTTACCCCAACAATCACCAACAATTGACTGAATTCACATTTTAATACTCACAGATTCCACACATCATCTCCAACACTTGAGCATTAAAATGCCAGGTATAATCAATGTATTCCCTCAAGTGGCTTTCACATAACTTTTCCTTATGCTGTGGGAGTAAGACTTGAAAAGAGAAGCAGAGAGGATGGAGGGATGGAAGCCAAGTTCACAGATGCTTCTTGAGAATATGTGAAGAATACCTGAGAATATCCATGTATCTGAAACTTGGGGTTTGGCTGCCTCACACAGAAACAAGCTAGACTTTTTAATTCAAGAGTCCACATTTTAGATAGTGTCGATGTCTGGCCAAAACACAAGTCAAACAAAATAAAACAAAGCCCCATTCATGTATTCAGCACCGTGGTAGGAGGAACCACAAACCTTAATAATATGGAGCTTGGGTAAGAGGTTACAGTCGGCGAGCGTGAGCTCATCTCCATCCAGGAACTTCCTTCCAGAAACAGCAACTTCCTCAGTGCTGTAGGCATCTATTTCCTCAGGCAGAGGGCTATTTAAGTAATTATCCAGCTTCCTCAGGGACTTTAACAGGTTCTTTTCATAAACTAAAACAGAAAGGCAAAAAATGACTAAGATAAGCCATGTGAGTTAGCGTCACCTTTCTCTAGATATGAAGGAAGGATACTGTCTCCCTGGCCAGTGGGCACTAGGGAGTTGGGAAGGAAGGAGGTGGATTTACAAGATCTGAACAAATCACTCACTCCTCCTTGGAAAATAATCCCACTGTCTACACAACACTGCTGCTTCTAGAACTCACTCATTTATTCAAAAATCTTTATGGAAATCCTATAATGAAGTAGGCACTGGCAGAAGCTTCATTTAAACTGATTCCCATGGTGTGGCTGGGAACTCCTGCTGGTGATTATATCCTCTTAAAAAAGTCATTTTTGAGCCAGCCCTGATGGCCTAGTGGTTAAAGTTCAGCGTGCTCTACTTTGGCGGCCCAGGCCCAGTTCCCTGGGTACAGAACCACACCACTTGTCTGTCAGTAGCCATGCTGTGGCAGTGGCTCACATAGAAGAACTAGAAGGACCTACAACTAGAATATATAACAATGTAGTGGGGCTTTGGGGAGGAAAAGAAAAAAAGACAGAGGAAGATTAGCAACGGATGTTAGCTCAGGGCAAATCTTTCCCAGGAAAAAAAAAAAAAGTCATTTTCTGGGCTCCCAACCGCAAGAAGAAGCACTCAATGTCTTGAAACCCATATGCAGATTCAAAGTTGGAGGTACTTTTTCCTTATTTCTAGACACAGGTCCCTCCCCACTGTGAAATGAGTCAGAATTCCCAGGATCTTACAAGAAGGCACACCAGGGGCCAAGTGGAGGTCCACATTGCAAATAGAAAACCGGAAGATGGGAGCTACTCACTCTCATGTGCATCCTTCTTGGTGTTTTTTATAAACGCTGAGAATTTGGCAAACACATCGTTTCCCGCAGAGTTAGAGTCAGGGTGTTGGGTTCCCAGCTTAGGGTACCTTGAAAAATGCAAAACTGAAGTATCACAGATAAGCAATGTGTGAGTTAGGACAATACAATGGTGGGGGGGGTGGCGAACGTCTTTCTCTCAGTGGATATAAAAATGAAAGTTTCCCTTTAATATCCTCCTAATCTTTTTATCTTCAAGGTTGGGAGCAGCATAGTCTGAAGGAAAGTCTGGGACTGATTATTCTCATCCTGGGACACAGGGCCCCATCTGGCCTCCCTAGTCTTCGTTCTCTCTCTACTAAAATGAAGGTGATGGACCAGAAGGTTCTTTTCCAGATCTAGCACCCTGTGACGTTGCACCTTAGCACACAGTCCTTACCTTCCAGCAGTGTATGTACCTAAGAAATGACCAACCCACGCAACACCAACCAACCCACACAACACCAACCAACCTCTTCCCCACTTCCTGCTGTCAAACCCTAATTACCAACCTGCAGGTGCAGAGCAAAGAAATCCAGCCACCGTAACTCAAGGTTTCTGATCTCGCTCTGTGTTTTCTGTGGCACACCACGGTACAGTTATGAAGCAAATACCATGGCCACAGAAATCCAAACCCACAAAGCCGAGAGCTTTAGCACTCTCTGTGAAGGGGGAAAGTGACAACCAAGTTGTGAATGCCGTTTTGATGAGACGTACCTTGGGGGAGCTAATTTCTCCTCTAAGAACTCCTCGATCTTATTCACATCCGTCTTGACTTCTCCATCAAAAGTCATAAAAGGAGGGTTTGTTCCGGGCGCCAGGTTCTGCAGGTCCGCGGGTTTCCTGGGTGGGAGTGAACAGCGGTGTTTATAGGCAGCCGCCAGTGTTTGAGCTCATTTCCAAAGCTTAGCCACATCCTCCACAATTTAAGAGAAACAACCCTCGAGTATTTCAAAGGAGGTTGTGGGTTAACAAAACGTCTCACTGGCAATGAAAATCTAGCCCTTTTTCTGGAAATGGAGGTGAAATAGTTAACTCTCTCCAGGGTTATCAGCCAGAAGTGCTGCTCAGACAGGCTTTCAAGAGGTTCACAATTGATCAATAACTGGGAGAGCAGGTTCCTTACGGCACTCCCAACTCTGCTCCTTCCTGATCACGTCTGATCCGATCCCATAATTACTGTTTGGCCCACACTCAGGCCCACCCTCAGGCTTCAATTCAGGGTCCTGACTGTGGATGGACATGCCATGATATCATGTATGGGGCGGTGTGTGTGTGTGTGTATAGGGAATAGAGTACAGTTATTTCAATAATGCAGAAACTTTGTCTTACCTTTTCAAGTCCACTGTTGTCACATTAAATATAACGCCCTTTAGCCAGAGAATCATAAAGAGACGCTGAGAAAATGGGCAATTTCCAATACTCTCACCATCACAACCAGCCTACAAATGGAAAAAGAAATCTTTATCAGAGCCAGTCTCACCATTATATTCCGCAACGCATGCACACAAAATCATTATAAATTTTCGTTAACGGTCGTGATGCTGTAAATATCCTTCTAAGGCCATTTCACTCAGCCTCTATGTCAAATTGGAGGTGGGGGGAGGGAGAGAGAGGACACACATGCACTGCACTGAGCATTTTCTTTCTCCCTTCCTACCACCTCACCACTTCCTGCCACGTTGGGCCTCTGAGTAGCAGTTCACAGAGGGAAAGAGCAGAGCGGCAGCAGGGAACACCCTTTGCTCCCCAAAGCAAAGAAAAAACACATGTTCTTTCCTTCCCTCTATCTTGTGATCCTCTCCAGAAGCAACACACGTCTCTTCCCAGGATGATCATGCTTAAAAACAGACCAGCAGACTCTCCCACCGGGACACCATCCTGAATGGTCTCTGCTCTGCTCGTCTACAGAACGATCCCTGGACATTACAAAACTTTTGTATCCCCTCATCTGAGTCATGGGGTGGCAGAAAGATGGGGAGCATCTGTACTTAGAAGGTAGATTATTGCACAGTTGGTGTCGAGGGTGGAAGGATATGAAACAGTTCCTCTCTGATGACACAAAGCAGGTCCCCTACACACACACCTCAAACACAAGCATAGAAACATACGGAACACATGTCCTCCTTCTTGTGGGCTCCTGGCGGAGGAGAAAGGCAGGTGTTAGAGAAGAGTAGGCAGATGTGGGGCTTTGCGACTCCTAGGATGTTCCGAATCTCTTCTTTGTCTTCCCGCCTTTCTCCACTCCACACAAGGCTGGTAAGGTTACAGTGCAAATAAAATGCTGCTGGAAAGGCAAAGAAGTGGCCTGGACACGCTCCTCACATTTCCAGACCTCAAGCGCCACACTCAGCCAGCCTTCGATGACCAAAAGGCAGCCATATTTAATCCATGAAGTCCATTTCTGCCAGATGTAGTCAAAAGAAAGTTGAGGGGAAAGCACTGTATCTATGACCCGAATAACAGAAGGACACAAGGCAGAAAGTAAGCTGCTAGTTTGCAAATTGAAGAAAGGAAAAAAGATGCCTCAAGAAAACTGGACAACTTAAGGAGTACTTCAGAGAGTTGGTTCTCTGACGTTAGTGTTCTTAAGTCACCCAGAGAGGTTGTTAATAACAAGATGTCCCTACAAATTAAGAGGATAAGAGACCCACAACCCAATTTTAAAAAGACTTGATCAGCCTCTTCACAAAAGGCGAAATCCAAATGAACAATAAGCACAGGAAAATGTTCTTAACATCATTAGCCAGCAGGGCAACGCAAATTAAAACCACAAAGAGATACCACTACACGCCTACCAGAATGGCTACGGTGAAAGGATCTGACAATACCAAGTGTGGACACGAATCCGGAGCAACTGAATTGCCATTCATAGCTGATCAGAGTGCAAACGGGTACAACTACTTCGGGAAACTCTTTGGCGGTTATCTACCACAGCTAGATCTGCATTTACCCTATGACACAGCAATTCCATTCCCAACAGAAATGAGTGTTTATGGGCACAAAAGACACTTATACGAAAGTTCTTAGTAGTTTTAGTATAATAGCCAAAGCCTGGAAACAACCCAGATACCATCAAGAGTAGGATGAATAAATAAGACTAGGACATTCATATGATAGGATGCTACACCACAATGGAAAAGAATTAGCTATTACCATAAGCAACAATGTGGATGACTCTCAACATACATAATGTTGAAAGAAAGAAACTAGACTCAGATGAGTCCTGTATAACTCAATGTAGGTGAAGTTCAAATGCAGGCAAAATTCCCTATGTGATGAGAGTCAGAATAGCAGTTGCCTCTGGAAGCTGGGTATTGTCTGGGAAAGATGGGAGGGAGGTAGAAATATTCTATATCTTGATCTGGGTGGTGGTTACACAGGTATATTCAACTGACAAAGTCTTAAGGTTTGGGTACTTTACTGCACATTTTATTCCAATACGAAAGAAAAGAAAGTAAAAATATTTAATTCAAAAATAAAATACAGAGAGTCAGATCCAGTGGGTCTGGCATGGGGGGGTGGATTTTTAACATGGTGCCCTAAGGTGATTGATGTTGGTGGTCAAGGGCCCATGAAGATAATGGGTGGACTTAATGCACACACTGAGGCACCAATAGACTCAGACAACTGCATTCGGAGTCCCCTAAGCTCTAGGTGCTTGCTTCACGCGCTTGCAACCCCTCTAGCTCAACCTTCCTCCCTGCAGCATTCACTCACTGACTGTCCACCTACTAGAGGGGAGGGGCTAGAGCCTGAAGTTGCTAGGACTTGAGGGGTGAGGAGATGGACAGTTAGGACCCATGCATCCAATGGGCCCTGACATAGCGCCCCCTTGGCCACCTGAGGCCATTCCCCACCTCAGGGTCATGGCCATTTGGAAGGCTGCCCCGTCTCCTCCTCACTCCGTTCCGGAGCAAGGAGAGCAGAGCTGAGTTCTATAAAACTCCCAGCGGCCCGCTGCTTGTGAGGCTGTGAAATTACAGTGCTTTCTTAACTCCTGCAGGTTTGGGCAGAGCCAAGCCGAGAAAAGGTGAGAGGGGGAGACGAAGGCACAGGGACACAAAGCCACATACTTTGGCCAGTCCTGACTTGTTCCACAGCTTTTAAACCTCTTATTTTTATAGTAGTTCCTCTAAGCACAGTAAAGTCTGAGATAAGTTGTGCAGAGTGGGGCAATTGTTTTCTTTCTCTTCCTCCCTTGTCTCCCCGACCTTGGGAATCCTGTTATAACTCATTCTGAATGCTGCAAATCCCCGCTGAGCCCCCGCGCCCTCTGCCGTCGCTGGGCGTCTCGAGGAAGCTCACCTTCACAAAGAGCCCAGTGTCTGGGACCGGCCTCTGCAACCGGCCGCTTTCTGCGCACCTCCTGGAGCATAATTCTCTTGCCCAGGTCTCTCTGTCTTGCTCTGTATCTTCAACAGTCTCAATCAAACTCAAGCCTATGTTTTCCCTTGAAATTGTTCTCGCCGTTTCCTACATCCTGGCAGCTATCTCTTTAGGAGAAATAAATGGGGTAGGAGCGATAGGTTTCTCAAAAAATAAAAACTGCCTTTGTCATCCAACTCTGTCAAAACGTGAACTTCTTAACAGGCTCCTTCCTGGAACTGCAGCTGGGACAAAACATGTGGCCGGAAGGGTGGGACAATGGTCTGCGGGGCCCCAGGGCCCACAGCTTGGAAGATAGTGATGAAGGCTGCGACTGTACATTTTCCACCCTGTGGCCTTAAAATGGAGTTGTTCCAACCCAGCACGCCTGGTGGACTGAGGCTGTTAGGCATTTTGGAAGAATTAAGTAGCTAAGGCAACTGCCAATGAAACAGGATTTACATATCCCGTGTTGCCTCATCTTAAATTGCTCTGAAACAATTTTTTTCTGTCTTGACCTGTTGTAAATGAGGGGGTTACGGGAACGTGGTGGGAGGGACGAGGATGCCATGCTGCCTAATTTTATTACTCTAATGTGCCTCAGTGCTAGGACGTGCCAGCAAAAATAAGGCAAAGATACGCCACGTCCATGGCCCATTACTGAGCAACAGTGGGAGAGGATTGTCTTGGTCGCATTCGTTAACCAGACAAGATGATGAGATAAATACACAGATATTAGGAGTGAATAACTGACACCATCGCCGTAATTGGGACATTTTACCATATGAGGTTTTATTTTCCAATGCTGCTAACTCTCTCGGGCTAATTACACTCTGGGCTAAAATTTCTCAGCAGGGCTCTCAGCCTACAGGGGAAATTTCTGTGTGTATACATTTCTGATAAAATCAAATTAGGCAGTGCGAGAGATCAGAGTGCGTTTTGTTTCCAGCGAAGACCCAGGCACCGGGATAACCCAGAATTGTATGTCTGCCTTTCAAATTCAACTTTTTTTGAGCGCCTACGATGGTAAGTCTCAAAAGAAAAACATTAATGCATCTGACAGGTTCTGAGAAATTCCGTTTGCAGCTGAGACCAGCTGCGGCATTTGAGAACGCTGGTAATTCTGCTGGGTCCTGGCTCGTGCCCACCTCCCCCTCACAGAGGGCCCCCCCCAAGGTGTGAGGGTCCAAATTACAAAGGTCAGCAGTTCCTCTTTACCACAGGCCCTACTCAAATTAGGGCTTCTCCCACCTACTTTGCACTTACCTCCATTCAGAATTGGCGGGGAAAATATTTTTTTTAATTTTCCTTTCAGTGCTTTTTACTTTAGGCAAATGACCTCTCCAACGCTGGGCTGGAGTTACATGTAAGGGGCACCACCCACTCCCCTACCTTCCTACCTAAAATGATTCCAGTCCCACCACTGCCTTTGAAGGATCAAATGGACCACTGGCACCCTAGTCCAGACCTGACAACAAGGTGATGACCCCCTCAAGATAGTCTCGGTGGCTCCCCAGCACCCCACCCTCTCTTTCCCACCAGAGCAGGTCACACACCCACCACCTTGATTTCCCACCTTCTAGGCAATACCTTCTAGAGAATTCCATATGGGCCTAAATGGTAAACACAATCTGTAAAGTAAGCACTTTTCCCTACTCTAACCAAATGTAATGAAAAACAATTTGGGGGGGGGGGTGGAGGAAGATAAAAGAAGAGGAAATAAATCAGTAATATTCTAACTGTCCCTTTTCTGATAACTGGCTTTCAACCAAGGAGGCCAGATGTGTATCCTGTGTGCAGGGAAGTATTCCAGCCTCTGCAGAAAACCAGGAGGGATCTGGAGGCAAACGGCTAATTCAATTGGCTCCATCACAGGGACATGGAGAAAATCAGTGAGTAATGATGGGCCGTTCCATTTCTAATGTTCTGGAGGGACTTTAGGCTGCATAAAAACAGTAGCTGACCAGAGAAGGCAAGAGTCAGAAGGCAGAGTTTGATGTGGGAGGCCATGGGCGGCCACCAGAATCAGTTCTCCTCCAAGAAGAACAATGTGGTCAAAAGGGCCAGCCAGGACTCTCCTCTGTTGGCAGCTGGCCCAGCAGAAGGCTGGACAAGACATGGCCAGAGAGAAACAGTTACAGCCAACCAGATGGGAGACGACGCCTCCCTCCGGGTCCCACCTACAGATTTCCCTGAATTCCTCCCATGCCCTTTGCGGAAAGCACGATGGCCTCACATGCTTTGGAGCCTGGTAATTGGTCATGCACTGCACAGCCAAGCACAAGGATCTTGGCCTTCAAGCCCAACAGTCAGTCCTCCCTGCCCCGTTGTTTTCCCTGGACTTGTCCACAGAGGCCGGGGCTCCCTTCCCTTTATTGCATGTACAACTGACTCCGGAGATTGATGAACACCTCTCGTGGCATGCGAGGACCTGAGGGTTATCAACCATGGCATGTGGGACAGCTGGTCTGGTAACAGAGCAATGTGGGAACAGTTACTGCTCGCCACGCTGCCCAGCCTGCGCCCACCGTCAGGGCCTGCCACCTGAAGCAGGTCGGGCCATGCAAATTGTCTCAACGCAGGGAGAAGGCTTTGTGGGAAGGGTTGGGGACATCCTACTGGGTTTCTTCTTGCTGCCACATGGAAGCAGGTGGGAGAGCTGGGATCTCTCTAACCCCTGAAACGTGGGTGTCGGGAGTCACAGACTGTCTTCATTTATCTGGGCGGCTCCCACAGGCCCTGGCAGAGTTCCTGGCACAAAGCAAACACTCAAAAAATGCCTGGGGGCCTGAGTCCAACTGCTCTGATTCATCTGGAGCCTGGGTCCCTTCAGAAAGTGCCTTACAGCTTTCTTTTCTGGGCCAATGTCCACGGACTTTTCCCCTTCAGAAGCTCACAAACTCTCAATACTAAGAGATCACCCACAGAGAGTGACACAGGGACGAGAACAGAAGGTGGACTAGAGAGACAGAGAAAGGGAGAGGGAGACAGAGAGGGCCTGAGTCATGGGCAGCCAAGTCTTCCCCAAGCTTCTAGGTCTAATGGTGTGACTTAAAACGCAATATTTAAATAGATCTGAGACTTCCTGATTTTGAATAATTCTGTAAGTTAAAAAAATGTACAATACTTTCCTTTTGCCTGATAAGCTGAAGTTTCCACTTTGGGGCAGCACCAGGAGTCCCTATGGTAACAGGGGAATGGGTGCAAGCCTTGGAGCCAGGGAGACCGGTGGGAACTGTGGCCCACCACTAATGGTGTGGCCTTGGGCAATTCATGTGCCCAAGAAACAGCTTCCCCATTTGAAAAACCGGAATAAAGATACCTGCGCCTTGCAGGATCCCAGTGCGATAGACCTGAGTCTCCTCGGCCCCCAATAAAGGCAGCTACTATTGTCATTATCACCATCAACATCATCATCGTGACTCTTCCAAACCTGAGCACACCCAAACAATTATGGAATTTAGAGTACTTTTTAACAAGGCTCAATTAGTGTGATTTTCATGCCAAACGGTATAGCCCTTAAAGAACCACTGATTTTTTTTTTTCTCAAAAAGTAATGTCTCCGATATTCATTCCAAGTGGAAATTAAGAACCGAAGTCGTTTTCTTAATTGCAAAAGCAAACAGATCTTCAGCCAGGAGGCAAAACAGCAGGGCCCTGGCCTGGCGTTGGTGTCTGGGAGTTACACCAACCTTTTGGGGAAAGATCCAGAGGAAAGAACATGGGGAGAGTTGGGTGCACCTTGACCAACTGCAAGGCTGACAAGCCCAGGGGATCTGCTTTCTTGTGAAGAAATGACACCGAAGGCCTCTGCTTGTACAAGTCAAGAAGCTGATCTTTCCGACTCTTGGAGTTGGCACTAAGGGAACCTGAGCAGTTGCCGGCTGCCTTTTTCCACCATCCCGTGGTGGAGAGTGAACTCCATGGAATGGGAGAAGGTGGCAACCACTCCCCCATCAGGATTTGAAGTTCAACACGCCAGAATCACAGATCCACATGAAGAAAGGTTATTATAACAAATTGGGGGAGAAACAAACTAACCCATCCCTTCCTTGTTTTGAAGAATGTTTTTGAAGGAATATTCTCCAAAATCGGAAATTTCTACGGTGATTTTTCAAAACTGATCTTAGCGCACAAGAATTGAACGCCTGCTCTGATTTCAAGTATGGTTCCAAATCATGTACAGACACTATGGGATTCATCCTCTCAAACTCCTATAAGGTGTCCTATTCCCTTCCCTCCTTCCTTCCTTCCCTCCCTCCCTCCTCCCCTCCTTCCCTCCCTCCTGCCCCCCTTCCTTCCCTCCTTCCCTCCCTCCTGCCCTCCTTCCCTCCCTCCTGCCCTCCCTCCTGCACTCCTTCCCTCCTTCCTGCCCTCCTTCCCTTCCTCCTTCCCTCCCTCCCTCCCTCCTTTCCCTCCCTCCTGCCCTCCCTCCCTCCCTCTTTCCCTCCTTCCCTCCCTCCCTCTTTCCCTCCTTCCCTCCCTCCCTCCTGCCCTCCCTCCCTCCCTCCTGCCCTCCTTCCCTCCCTCCTGCCCTCCTGCCCTCCCTCCCTCCCTCCTGCCCTACTTCCCTCCCTCCTGCCCTCCCTCCTGCCCTCCTTCCTTCCCTCCTGCCCTCCTTCCTTCCCTCCTTCCTTCCCTCCTTCCTTCCTTCCCTCCCTCCTTCCTTCTTCCCTCCCTCCTGCCCTCCTTCCTTCTTCCCTCCCTCCTGCCCTCCTTCCTTCCTTCCCTCCTTCTTTCCTCCCTTTCTTCCTCCCTTTCTTCCTTCCTTCCTTCCTTCCCTTCTTCCCTCCTTCCTTCCTTCCCTCCCTCCTTCCTCCCTTCCTTCCTCCCTCCTTTCTTCCTTCCTTTCTTCCCTCCTTCCTTCTATCCTTCCCTCCTTCTTTCCTTTCCTTTCCCCTTTCCCATACATGCCAGTCAAGCCAGTTACTCTCCTCAGATGCTGTCCTCTCTCAGGCCAACCACTGTGTCCTTATCTGTCCCCCGTCACTCTCCTGAAATACCTCTCATCCCCCTGCTGCCATCTTGCTCCTCCTTCAGGTCTGGCAGGTCAGTTCTCCCTCTCTACCTCCCCTCCTATGACTCTCTGGGCAGCATCTCTTTCTCCCGTTTCTGAATTCTGCTTACAATATAATCTGCTCTGCCTGGTTTAGCACCAAATTGTTGACTAATTATTTCCTGTCGGTTACATTCCTTCAGGGTGGACCATGTCAGCCTTCTGTACAGAAGAGGTGATCAACTGTTCCCTTGAAGGGCCTGTGACATGTTCATTCTCTTCCCGCTGCCTTGACAGCATCCACAGCACAGGGCCAGGCCCACCGAAGTCACGCCATAAAACTCACGTCGTGGAGCAAATGGCCACTGTCCTCAAAAGTTCTAGGAAATTCCTCATCATGCGGAGCTCCTTTAAAGACAAGGAAACCACACTTTCTCCCCGAGGAGAACATCAGCAGGCCCAGCCTTATCTGTCCCCAAATATCTCCCCAGCCTGCCTGTCATTGGACTCCTTTCTCCACCCACCCAACATGACAATCGCTAGGTGACCTGGTTTGCCCAGGACTGTCCTGATTTTAAAAATGGAAATCCCGTGTCCCCCACAATAAGTTCCAGGCAAGATGGGATGGTTGGCCACTCTACCGTCTGCCCAGATGAGAGCCTTATTTTTTGGGGGGAAGAGCATTATTAATATCCTCATAGGTTACCCGGCGGTAATCTGCCTTCCCCAGAGCTTTGGCACAGATTAATGTAAAGGATCAATCAGACTAGGTTGTTGATACCTTGAATGCTGAGCAGATGAACTATCAGGTCCCTGGGAGGAGAACAGACAAACAAGGCTGAGCCTGCAGGGTAGAGGAACGAGGCGGGAATTTACGACGAGCCCAGCAGACTCCCCAAGTTCTGCAGCACCAGCTAACACGGGAACAGCCTTTCCCCTCCAGCTATTGGGCCACCATCAGGAAAGAGCAGCAGTTCAAATCCGTGTTCCAGATCCGGTGGCAAATGTACCCCAGAAGGGCCCCTCTCTGGGTGTGACGCTCTCCAGACCAAAGCTCACTGCACAAACAGGCCAGAGACCAGGACCTCCTTGTTCTTAAATCCCTAAATCGCTCTCGACAAAGGCCACAATTTCTCTTTGATCCTCCAGATTACCCATGGGATTAAAAAAAAAAAGAGCAAGAATCTCTGTCCCAGTGAAATAGGACAACCTTGCAGGTATCCCCCACGTTAGCAGCAGCTGGTGAGAAGCCTGGCGCCCCTGAGCGTCTGCCCCGTCTGTGGGATTCTGGGAAGGGAAGATCCGCATCGATCACCTTGAAAGTTAGCTCCCACCTCTCATTCCAAAAAGAAGACACAGGGGCCGGCCTGGTGGCATAGTGGTTAAGTTCCTGCACTCTACTTCGGCGGCCCGGGATTCACAGGTTAGGATCCCGGGCACGCACCGACGCACTGCTTGTCAATCCATACTGTGGCAGCGTCCCATATAAAGTGGAGGAAGATGGCCACGGATGTTGGCCCAGGGCCAATCTTCCTCAGCAAAAAAGAGGAGGATTGGCAACGGATGTTAGCTCAGGGCTGATCTTCCTCACACACACACAAAAAGAGGACACAGAATTAGATGCATCTTCTAAAAATAATTCACCCGAGGCCTTAGGAAGATCACAGATTCCAGATCTGTCTTTTACAAATGTCATTATGAGCAAGATGGCTATGTTGTGAAATGATGATGATGATGATGACAGCAACTAACACATAGATTTTACCCTTTCTACTCACTGTTCTAAACACATTACTTATATTAACTCAATTAATCCTGACAGCAACCCTCTTAGACACAGGTACTGTTACTGTCTCCATTTACAGGTGAGAAAACTGAGACACAGAGATGGAGAGTGACTTGCCCAAGGTCACACAGCAGGATTTGAACCCAGGAGTCGGCTGCAGTCCACCCTCTTCATCCCACTCTGGACACGGGCCTATATCCAAAGGGAGGGGGCTCAGGGTCCAGCAGGGCCCCTCCTCAGAGTACAGGGCACTGGTTGAGTTGTCTGTTGGTTTGTGTTGCCCCGCCCCTTTTCGGTAAGGATTGGAGGTGGCATGCAGGAATCCATAATAATAGGAGAACATGTACCAGAAGGAAGTGAAGAGTGCCAAGGACAAACAGTGGTTGGGACACTTGACAGTCATGGGGACAACTTTGGTGGTGAAGTGGGCTGGGGGGCCTCTGGCTGTGTGCTACCTATTCTGTTCCCTCTCTAGGAAACTTCTGCTAGAACTCAAGGTGACAATGAGTTTGACATTGCATCCCCCATCCCCATACCTGGATGCAAACAGTGCTTCTGTCTGATTAACATCAGAGCTGCCCACCCCCATGCAGGGCTGGCATCCACCTGCAGAAACTCGGGGGTCCTGTAAAGCCGAGCAGATGGTCCCACCTCTTCTTCCAGCACAGCAGGCAGGGCCAAGGTGTCCCTCAAAAGATCCTGTCAAATCTGCTCTAATCCAGTCCATCACAGCCCATGTAGCACGTCCCATGTCATGTGGCTAAAAGAATTTGGGTCTGGAATTTTTTTAAGGCAGGTAAAGCCAAATGCCTGAACTTGGCCAAGAAGAGCTCTCAATAACAGCACCCAGGGAGCACTGAGCAGGAAAGACCGTTTCCTGCTGTAGGAAAAGGACTTTTCAGACTTACTCTTATCATTTCAGAGTCTGAGACAGCATCGGTTAAGGACCAGTGGGGCAATCTCAGAAGCAGCCAGAAAACAACCACCAACTGACTTTCCAAGTAGGTCTACCCTTGACCACAACTCATTCTGGCCATGGCCTGGGGTGACAACGGCCGAATGGGAAAGAACAAGCTTAAGACTATTTGCTTGGCAGAATAAAGTCCCCTCAAAGATGTGCACATCCTCATACTCAGAACTTGGGAATATGGCAAAAAAGGACTTTGCAAATGTGATCAAGGTCATGGATTTGAGATGTGGGGACATCCTGGATTATCAGGTGGGCCGACATGTCAATTACACGTGTCCTTAAAAGTGAGAACCTCTCCCCGTTGTGGTCAGGAAAGATTTGACTAGGGAACAGTGGTCAGAGATACATACGAACGTTGCTGGCTGTGAAGATGGAGGAAGGGGGCCGTGAGCCAAGGAATGCAGGTGGCCTCTAGAAGCTGGGAAAGGCAAAGACATAGATTCCCCCCTAGAGCCTCCAGAGAGGAATGGAGGCCTGCGGATGCCTTAATTTTAGCCCAGTGAAACCTGCGTCAAGCTTCTAACCAATAGAACTGTAAAATAATAAATCTGCATTGTTTTAAGTCACCAAGTTTGTGGTGATTTGTTACACCAGCAATAGGAAACTAACACAGCTGATGACCCCTATAGGAATCCTAAACTTTACCCAAGATGGTTCAGTGGATCAACCACTCATCAGCCCTGCAGAGGGACAACCTCTGAAGCAGTAACATTAGCCTACTCCTAGAAACTTCCTGCATGGTGCCACTCCTCTCATTTGCCAGAGACTTGCATAAAGGCCTCAGAGATAGAGTAGAGTAAGTAAGGCTACCATCTGAAGAAGCTCTGTATTGAACCCACCAACAGCCAGGCCAAGTCCACAATTCCTTTATGTGGATTTGTGAACCACTACCACCTTTTTGACCTAAATTGTGGGGAGGCCTGCTCATTCCTCCACATCATCTCTGGGGCCACAGCCTCTGGCAGAGAAGCCCCAAACATAGCTTTCTGCCTGGACTCAGCGGCTATATTTTTTTCCCAATTTTTTAATTTGGTAAGACTGATGTGAGGATCCATCTGGTCAAAAATCGAACAGGGCACAGTCACAGATCATCACCTCTAGAGGATGAGGGGTCCACCCACGACATTTTGCTCTTTTTAATCTCGGTTCCTTACTGCGGTTTTAAAACCTGCCTTCTCAAAATGCCCTTTTGCCTCAAGCGGTGGAGCAACTTCTAGAGGCTGTTAGCGCCCCCTCGTGGTCTTGAGATGCACATTCAGACTTATCTTCATTCTTACCGCGTCCATCTCTAATGACGTTCTGGTGGAAAATGTCACAAGTTAATTTTTAGTCCCTTTAGGGGGCTAAACCGTCCCGATTTGCCGGGACTCGGGTTTCCTGCTACCTAGGATTTTCTGTTTTAAAACCGGGAAAGTCTTGGAAAGACCAGGGTGCGTTGGTCTCCCTAGCCCTGACTCCCTTTTGGACCCTATGGGAAAACTACCCAAAAACCATTGTCTTTCTGTCCACTGCAATGACCGGCTCACAATTGGGACCTGAACAGTATGCCTTTAAAAATGCATCTGGATTTGAGATCAGCAGCTGAATTTTGCATACTTTGCTCGCGCTGGGAAAATCCCAAGTGAAGATTTGTAAATTATTTCTCGACTCTCATTGAAGAAGAAGGGGGAGAGGAGGAAGGAAGCGCAGGGGATGGGAGAGTACGGTCACCCCATATGCTGGGCACAGTGCACCATGAGAAAGAAATCCTGGTTATCTCCAGAAGTGTTCAAATTCAGCTTTCTCAATTTGTTCAGAATTCACTAGGCCTTCTGCAAAATTCTGTAGAAACATGTAGCTTCCTGGGGGAAAAAAAAAAACAAAACAGGTACCTGCTTTCTCTTTATTTTTCTTTGTAATGTTTATAAATTTTAAGGAGGCTAAAGGCCTGGAACTGTCTATTTACAAAGAAGAAAGTCTAGTGCCTCAAAGACACTCAGGAAAGTTCTGTGGGTCAGGGTGGGGGAGAGGGGGCTGGATTCTGTAATACTTTTTGTTCAGACTGAAACTAGTCAGTTAATCAGAAATATCTTCACGTTATTGAGGGAGTTCTTATGAGATAGGGTTTAGGACCAATGTGGATTTTTTTAATGCTTTCCTTTTACTATTGAAAATGGCAGACATCAGAGGCTTTGTGGTCAACTTTTCAGGTGGAAAGCATGGATCACCACGCGATATGATTTGTGAGATCTGGAAGAATCCACTTGTCTAAAAATGCCCACACCAGCCTGCCTTGAAAGCCTGAATCTCAGAGAATCGTCTAGAAAAAAGCCACAGTCAGTTAAGGTAAGGGGTGGTGGTTACTCTCGTCTGCCCCAGGGCCAACCCAGGAGACTGCACCAGTCCCACTGACCCGTAACCTTCCCGTAAGTTGACACTGTCTGTCCATTTCCTCATACACAGCATGAGAGGGCCCACTTTGGGGACCCTTTCTCTGCCTTCCTCCAGGTGTTTAACGAAGTGGCAAAGCCAGATGAACGCTCTTGTCCTGTCTTGCTAAATTTCATTTTGTAAAAGTATGCTTGCCAGGTCTCTTTCCAAATGATTCCAGGCACTTTTGAGAAGCCGTATTAATTACTACAGCTGGTCACTATAGCTATGAAAGATATTCAAAATCTAAAATTAAATCACCTGGTATACTGAAAAATAGGAACGTAGGGTACCAAGTAGTTTTGGTGTTCTAAATTAAAATTTGTACTAGATCTCATGGATGACACGTTCACTGAAAATTTTTGCTTGATTTTAAAGGACAAATAGAACAGAGCTATTTCTAGTCAATTAGGTAATCCATTTCTCCTGAAGTTGTCTTGCTTAATAGAATAATGGAATTATCCCTGAATGGCTTTTGCAACTTCAACAAGAATAGCAAACAAATGAACAGCTCCCAGCACAAATAAAACTTGTGAAGGAGAGAGGCGATCGCATAATTCACGATGGGACAGCAAAGCCAGATCAACATTATAGTGGGATGGTATTTTTTTACTTAAATGCAAATTTAGTACACTTTGCCCTATATCTTCATGTTGAGAAAACCTAAGCTACATCCTCTTGCTAATTTCCCCTGATGTTCCCTTTTTTCCCAGCCACTGAGAGTTGAAGCTAAGCCTGCATTACTAAACTGAAACCTCAGATTTCACAAGCTTTGGATTCAAACCAGCCTGTCATTTTGCACTGGTGAAAGGAGACAGAAGACTCAACCAGGAGTACATAAAATCATGTTATGTATAAAATAGGAAAGTTGGCTTTAAGCTTCAAAAGCAAGAAATTCAGAGTCGGAATTAAAAAAAGTGTGGAGTTTAGGAAAACGACAAAATTTTCTAGAACTATGCTGGAGAGGGTAACTACTCCAATGATAACAATTAGATTTCATTTTGCATTTCCTTGTAGTCTCTGAATCTTTACAAGGTCAGGGGTTCCTAGGTCATGGATAATTAATGTGCTGAAGGGGAAAGTTCTTTGTCAGTGAGCAGAGACATGTAACAACACCCTGGAGATGTGAGCAATTTAAACAGAGATTTAGGAGACTTCAGACATTACAGGATTATCTGGAAGCTTTACCTTCCCCCATTACCCACTGTTAGTTAGAGGATTACATTCTATGGCCTGGCTTGACGTATGCAACAGGGAAGGCCTGTGGCCTAAGGCCAAGGGCATCAGCTGCTCTCCAAACTAGGAAAAGCACCAAACTGGCTGGCCAAGGTGCAGGCCAACGCCCTGGCTTTGTTATAAGGAAGTCCTTTCTGCACCACATGGTTTTTTTGGCAAATATTGTAACTCCCTCCCCACCTCCTCTCCTGGGAAAAGAGAAGGAGGCGACCCTATCCTGTTTCAGGATGCCCTAACCCTGACCCGTTAGTTCAAAAAACATAGTGAGCCTGAGATCGGCTTCACATAGTCGTCCACGAACCAGTTGAAGAGCAAACCATCCCAAGGCTCCTGTTTTCAAAAGGGGCAGTTATGCCAAGTGGCCAGGAAACCTGTGTCCCTCATTTGTTGGAAATCATACTGTGGCCACTGCAATCCAGTGTCGGGCAATGAATCACTTCATCTTCCTCCTGGAGACTCTGGACCCGCCAACACCACACAAGGAGAGGCTGGGGTTTTCTAAAGATGCTCATTTATTATCCTAAATCCAATCTAGGCAAGTCCAGTTCCTTAAGAATGGCCATATTTCAGGTTTTTGTTGAGGAGGAAAGCAAAGTAAGGCTTGGAAAACTGGAATTCAGAGATGAGGCAACAAAATAATACTTTATGTATAGAATAACTTGAAAATATTTTACACTAGGGAGCCTGTACATAATTAAATAGGAAAGATAAGTGGTCTCTATTTCAGAAAGAAACTGGAATGTGAAGATAATCTGGCTGGGATTTGGGGGACGCCACCAATCACCAGAGGATATCCAGGCAGTGTTCCTCCCTCACCCACCATAAGCTGTGAGCAGGATTAGAGAAGCCCCCCACCCCGCCCTCACCCCCAGGAGGTCCGCCCTTGGTTTGGGAGCATACAAGGGTCCGGATGCCCCTGCTGGAAGCCCCCAAGAAGCTCCCGTGATTCTTGTATAGGAAATAGGCTCGGGAAATAATGGGACAGTCTTTCATGGAATAAGGAAGTAGAAACTTGTCTGGCCTCAAGACTGGAGAGCCAGAACAAGGATGGCTTGTAAAAGGCGATGTGAGCATCTCTTCGGATGGTATGTGGTAGAGAAGGAGCATCATTTCACGCTGTGTTGAAGGTGAATCAAAAACGATACAGCATTCAAGGAAACATCGGAGCCGACACATGGAGTTGTCTGAAAGCTATTGCCAAACCTAAGAAAGTGAACCCAGGTGAAAACTCTCCAGCAGCCACAGTCCCTAGAGAAGGCCCTGGACTGCCGTATTGTGCAACGTCATGGGCACGTTCATATTCCCGTCTATGCTGGGGAGTTAGTGCCCCCCGGAGTTGTGCCAAGCATACCAAGCGACACCAACATCAACCCAGCCCCAGACAGTGCTCAGAAGAAGGAAGAAGGACTTCAAATCCCTTAACACAACAAATGACAACCATGCTAGAGCCCCTTCCATATAAGAAAGGGGACCAGATAAGAATCGGCAGAAAATGATAATAAAAAGTAATAGAATGGATGGCGTGATGCAAGGTATGCGCTCTGAAACATAAGGACCTTGGAAGCTGTCTGTGGTTTTGTTTTGGACCCACCTCCCAATCCCCAAAGGAAAACATCACTCTGCAGCCATGTCCTTGCTAATAGCACTTAACCTGGGCTTCTCTGGGACAAACTCTTTGCCACACACCTGTGTGGGGTTGTGAGTCAAGTATTGACAACTTCCTCCTCAGCATGGGTCTGACCACGACCACTGCAGGAGCGGGAAACTGAAGAGGAGCTGGAGAGCGCAGAAATCCAGACCCTTCTCTAGGCTCTGCCCTCTCCCATGTGGAAGAAACAAGGGAGATGTGGGCTGCAGAGATGGGGGTGCGGGCAAATGCTCCCTCAGGCAAGGGAAGGATGACAGAGCGGGCCCTTTGCTCTCCCTCTGAAGTACGAGGGAGCTGTTCCACCCCACAATGAAGGCAACTTTATAAAAGTGCTTCGAGTTATTGGAAAGAAAGGCCGTATTGGAATAAAAGCCAATGCCTTATTTTCACTCCTCTGTGATGGCTTTCATTCACTTGTTGCTGAATTAAAGACATCCACGTGGATATGAAAACGAGAGCACTCAGGGGATTTAAAAGGCGGAGGAAGGGCTTGCTGGGTCTTAGGTGTTTCTGACCCTGAGTGGGCTACATGCCTCAGCTCGCCCAGCCCACCCTTGGGCACCATCTAAACCAGACCTGCTCTGGTTCCCTGGACCCCGTCTCCGTCCAAATCCACATCATCTGCAGGACCCGGGTCACAGAGACCCTCAACAACACCAGGAGAAGAGGGGGCTGAGGGTGGCCTGGTTCGGCACTGTCTCATCTGTGAGTCTATTTGATCAAGGTCTACTCGACAAAATAAGACAAAAGGGTAAAAACAGCACAAAATGTTGGGTGCCCCAAATGAAGAAACACAAAACCTCATTCTGAAAGACAAAACTGTGCAAAAATCATCAAAGATTTTCTTTTATGGAATTTGGGATGCTTAATAATCCTAGCTGAATCAATGAAGGAATACATGAGTCAATCAATCAATGATCCCCAAAACACATTAATCACTCCACCGCACTGTGAACAGAAACAGTGTCCCTGACGTGTCAACACGTCTTCAAGGTCCAGGGGACAGAGACGGTGGGGAGAGAGGAGAGGCCCACCCGGAGAAGAGTTGGCTTCCAGAGATTCACACATTTCCCTCTATTCCTAACCCGGTTTCAGGTAACAGTAGTGTTGAGAACATTCTAGAATCCCACCTACAGTGGATAGTGTTGGAGAAATACAGAGCCAAAACTCACGTCACACATTATTCTCTGTGAATAAGTTGAATAATTTCAGGGGATTTTTAACTCTCGGCTTTTTTTTTTTTTTTTTTTTTTTTTGCATTCAGATGCATTTTGTATTCAGATCCTCTTGGTGCAGGAAGTAAGAACTTAATAAAAAATACCCTACAAACTTTGAAAAGCTAATTCACCTAATTCACCAAAATAAGGTATGCCATAGGCTTCTAGTTCTGGAAACCTGGACTGCAGATTAAAAAAAAAAAACCAATTCTGTTACTGAAATATCACCCACTGATATCCTTTAGGGGAAGGACATTCTTAATAAGGAGACTTCAATTCTGGGAAAGATATGTGAGTTGAATTGATATATTAACTGATTTTCCCATGGAAACAATGATGCAACAGAAGATTGTTTCCTTTGCCAAGAGCTAAAGGAACAACTTTTATGGAAATGCCCAATCAACCACAAAATTGGGGGAGGAGTGTCCTATGAACAATAAAGTATTCTACAGAATATACAAACCACTTAAGCAGGTGACAGAGATGACATAAAGGAAAACCAATAGAAACGTGACAGAGAGTGCTAGTCCCTAATGTCCTCAGTTCTTAACTAATTTCACAATTTCTGTAAGGGGGAAGGAATACAGGAAAGCTTTTCTCTTTGGGGAGATTCTGACATTGCAGCCGTCAGAATCTGATCCCCCTGCTCAAATTCTGGAATTTCTACTCGTGAGTCTCCCTTAGAGACTGAGGGAAACCGTTCTTATCGCATCACAGTCATGAGATAGGCCACTTCCTGAGGTCCGATAATCTCTCTCCTTGCACCCTTTGCCCAAGCTTTTCTCAGCTCAGCATTGCCTTCTTCTTCCTATATAGTTTGTGCCAGCAAAGTAGGAATCCTCACTGGTCTCATCCCCACCTCTTGGTCCGGTGCAGGATGGAGCCCCGTGGGGCAGGGGAGCAGGCCACCCTGCAGTTGGGAGGGACAAGGCCCATGGGGAAGAGAGTGGACAGCCAGACCGTGCCCAGCTGGACGCCTGTTATTACCACCGATTACACTGCAGGGTAACTGCCTAGGTCAACAGGAAGGGCTGTGCCTGGCTGCCTGCAGGGAAAAGCCCAGTGATTCCAGAGGTACCATCGCCATGACTACTGTGCAGTGCAGACCATCTGTGGGGCTTCTCAGTTTCTTTACTTTTTCTGCAAGGCAAAGAAAACCCTAACTGGACAGGAAACCACCCAGCAGGCCCCCTGTCCTTCGGCCCCTTATTGTCCCTCTTCTGCCCTCTGGTGGAGCAACAAAATAGCCAGCAACCAACAAAACCTAGTGCCAGAAATGAGGCTCCTTGCAGAATCAGAATCAAACCAATAGATCTTTTTTACCACCTTTAGGAGGAGTGGAGGGAAAGGCTGTCATGCCCTTCATTTTCATCTCTCTGTTAGTATCAAATATTGTTATTATAGTGGCATATCCTGTGACACAAATATTACCCATCACATTTCTTGTAAGCTTGTAAAGGAAAAATGTATCATAATTGTAGCAAGGCCTAGTTTAGAAAAGGAAAATTTAGTATTTTTTTCTTAAACAAATGAAAGCCCACACAGTTGACAGCACTTTCTAGATCGACTTTGCTTACACATCCAGTCAATGGTTTAGGCCGTCTATCCCCAGTGGAGTAGAGAGCTGGGCTCACTGTCTGCACGTTATCAGTCAAACGCGTTTATTAGGTTCCTCAGATTAGATTAAAATATGCTTCTCACTCTTCCATATCCTTAGAACTTAAGAACAAGTTCATTCATTAATACACCTATGTCCTAAGAAATATATTTTAGATCTTAAAACTTTGAAGCATAGATCTGAACTTTTCAAAAAGCCTATTAATTCTAAATATGTGCCCGAATATACATAGTATTTACTCTTTTCAACTGTCCTAACAATCGATGTACTATTAGATGGATTAAGAGGCTGACCCCCCTGGACCCACACAGCTTAATCATTGAACCATATTGCTCTTAGCTTTAAATTCTGACCAGAGGCTTAGTTATGTTAGTGTCCATTGTCCCAGTGGGTGGAACCGAGTCATAAGAAGTACGCGGAAGAACGAAAGGGAACTGGCTCTTTATCCTCATATACGAATTATGCGTTAAAAATGCCAGGGCTATTTTTAATCCTTATTTAATACTATGGCCTGATACCAACTAAGGCTTTTACATGGAGATGAAAAGCTTATTTCCTTGTAATATTCTCACAGGGAATTATTACAACAAAGGAACATCTTGTTCCGGAAAACCTGCTTAAGAGTGCAGCCTGATTTTATATACCCTAGTGGTGTACATTCTTGAATGACCAAGAGTATTCCAATCCCTATATGACTCAAGGGGGAAGAATGCACCCACCGAATGGAAGAACTGGCCACACGGAGCCCTCTTTCCGTTTGCACTGGCCCCCCCGCTCAGACCTGCTTTAAAATGCTCCGTACCTCTCACCCAGGCCCTGTCTTTCCACCTACACGGATTTCACCAGCTTAGAAGAGACATAAGCCACGTGCCCCAGCTACCTATTGCCGAGTAACAAATTACCCCAACTTCAGCAGCCCAAAGTGTCTGTTTTATTATATCTCATGATTTTGTGAGTCAGGAATTTGGACAAGGCTTGACTAGGTGGTCCTTCCAGTCCGTGTGACATTAACAAGGGTCAGTAGTGGTGTTCAGTTGGTGGATGGGCTGATCTAAAGGGTCCAAGATAGCTTCACACAGACTTGTCTAGTATCTTGGCAGGGTGGCCGGAAGGTGGGCTCAGCTGGGATCGCCAAATGGAGCACCTACAGGTAGCCCCTCCAGCATGGTGGCCTCGAGATGGTCACTGAACAAGGGAGAAGCTGCACAGCCTCTTATGATGAAAACTACACAGCATCACCCCCACCATGCTCTACTGGTGACCAAGTAGTCACAAAGTCGGGCCAGATTCAGGGGGAGGAGAATCAGAGCACACTTCTCAGTGGGAGGATGGTCAAAGAATTTGCAGCCATCTTGAATCCACCACATTATATGATTTCAGGGTGTACTGAAATGCTCAAATCATTTATTGAAAGATGCAGTTCTTTACTGACTTGAATTTGTTTAGGAAAACATTAGCAGTGCCTAAAAGCAGTGGAATTATTTTTTTGTACTCACTGATGGGCAGAGTAACGTATCTGCAGTACTCACCACAGCCAATCTCAATATCTGGAGAGTGACAGAGCAATCTTACTTTATAGCTGCTGTTTGTGATGCAAAGAATCATAATATATTGGTTAAAATGGCAGATAACAAAAAAGGCCCCCCTCCTTGGCTGATGTGTTAATACCTCTGAGTTTTCTTAAGCGTAGAATTCTCTGTTTGGAGAGTTAAACGACACAAGAAGCCATTGAGTGCAACCCAAAACTTCACCCAGTCTGACCATTTATGGGAGTTGAACTGAAGGTATCTGGCCTGGAGTTCAAACAAAGGGAGCAAAGTTGGGGGAGAGATTAAGTCTTTCCAAGATTCTTTGAACTCACCGCCTCCAAGGCCTTGACACCAACGGCACCAAAAAAGTGTTAATATTCCTCATTTAGGGAGAAAGCCTGGTGGCCCTGGATCTCCAGACCAATAACACCTTTACTCCCTGTGGCCTTCAGAGCACATGACAGCTGTGATATACTGGATGTCTGAGACGTGCATGCGGCCACTGTCCTGAGGGCCCCATCAGACCCCTTGTGTGCCTCCACCCACGCAAGAGTCCTGATTCCTCATCCCCACACCCCACTGTGCCTAGAGGTGGCCAGGGGCACCACAGGGGGACTGCTAGGGGTCATAATGAGGTTCTTCCTACCAGACTGGAGCATCCTAAGCCCCAGGAAGGTAAGAAAAATACAAACATAAAGCCTCAGGCAGAATGGGCCCAGGCTTTCTCCTCCCCCAGCAGCTGGCCCCCCTCACCAGCAGAAAGTCACGCTGGCCAGAAGGCAGGGGACCCAACTCTCTCGCTTCTCCAGGACAGCTCTGAACTCGCACACTCAGAAACAAAAAGGGGGCACTGAGACTAGTGTCTACCTAACCAGCCCAGTATTGCTTCTGCTTTGTAAGAATAAGTGGCTGCGTCTCAGACATGACAAAGAAATGACTATAGAAAGGGTATATGGAGCGGCCCAGATCACAGCTCAAGGCCCTCTTCGCTTGTGAACTAGAGTTCATATGGTAGTTATACGGTATTGAGATTTGCTGTAGTGAGTACTGCAGAGACATTGTTCTGCCAATCAATGAATACAAAAAAAAATAACTTGCTCTTAGGCACTGCTAAAATTTTCTTAAACCAGTTCAAGTCAGTAAAGAACTGGATCTATAAATAAATGATTTGAGCATTTCAGTACACCCTGAAATCATATAATGTGGTGGATTCAAGATGGCTGCAAATTCTTTGACCATCCTCCCACTGAGAAGTGTGCTCTGATTCTCCTCCCCCTGAATCTGGCCCGACTTTGTGACTACTTGGTCACCAGTAGAGCATGGTGGGGGTGATGCTGTGTAGTTTTCATCATAAAAGGCTGTGCAGCTTCTCCCTTGTTCAGTGACCATCTCGAGGCCACCATGCTGGAGGGGCTACCTGTAGGTGCTCCATTTGACAATCCCATGTTGTACCCCCAACCCCAAGAACAATGTCTGATATGTGATGGGTAATCCCAACTGAGTCCACCTTCCAGCCACCTTGCCAAGATACCAGAGAAGTGTGTGAAGCTGTCTTGGACCCCTCTGACCAGCCCGTCCACCAGCTGAACACCACTGAGCGACCTTTGTCACTCTCCTCCATTTTGGTCTTCAACTGTATTCCTTACTATAGTCTCTTGCCCTAGAAATGGAAAAGTAAAAATGATTTTCAACATGCACAGCACTTTAATAGCTGTTCAAGGTCTGTGCTCAGACAAAAACCAATGTCTGTAAATGCAATCTGACTGGTGAGGCATTGCTGGCTTAGATGGAAAGAATTTATAGGTTTATAAAATTTACATTCTGCAAAATAGATCATTAAAAACTGACCACCCAATTCTTTCCACTCGATATAGTAGCCGTGCTTTTACGTTGCCATCATTCATTTATCATCCATTGTACAAGCACAATCTGCCAAATAGAGGGGAATGAGGCAGAAGGGCAGGGCCCTCACTGTCAGAGATCCAGACGCCAAATCTGCCCTTTATGGTGGTCGCTGCCCAGCCTGCCACTCTGCTCTTTCCACCTGTCTCAGCAACCCCCGGGCTCCCTTCCTCACACGGTATTGTAATTGTTTCCTTCTGGATCACTCTCTAGGCTGAAGGCTCCAGAAAAACATGAGCTGTGTTTGTCACTGTTTGTCACTGTTGTACCCCCAGCCCCAAGAACAATGTCTGATATGTGATGGGTAATAAATATTTGCTTTAAATAGCCACTTGGGTCCAAAACACCACTCCACAGTTTGGAAGACTTCTCTGCACATCAAGAGACTCAACTTTCACGTGGATGACCAAGCACCGAAGGGAAGAGAAACAGGGAGGTGGGGGTAGAGTCTATATATCTAGTAAAAATCTAGAATTAGAGACTTTTTTTAATCTGATGATTTCTTGCATGCATATATAAGATTAGACTTATCCTTGCAGACTGAGTATATATCAACATGGTCTGTGTCTCTACATGGAGCTACTCTCTCAGTGGTTTCAAAATTATCTTTCCAAACACCTTTTGATATCTGTGTATTTCAGTTCCCCCTCTCACTTAGTAAACATAGCTATAGGTTGGCTTCCACAGCTCACGGGACCTCTACAAATAGGATTTGTCATCATTCTCTATAAATTTTGGTCAATTCTTTCAACAGCTGGGAGCATAAATAGAACATCTGGCTGGTTCTAAGGAGACACAACCTTGGAACAATATTTTGATACCACGTCATCACAGATGATTACTTTTCACGAAGGTTTTTATTTGTGGGAATCAAATTCATTTCGGTAGATGACAAGCCAAGATCAAAGTGAGGTATCTTATATTTTCAGATGGAGCAGTGTCAGTGTGAAATGATCCTGTTGTCTATACATTTTAAACTTTGTTTTGAACAGCAATTCTTAAATGTAAGAAAGAGTTTGATCCTGAAAGGGCACATGCTTCATAAAATGTAACCTGCTAATTAAAAAGAAAGGGAGAGAGGCAAGACTTGAAATACCTAATCCCTCAGGATTTAGGAAGTTATAGAATATAAAGTAAAACGGAGCACTTAAAGATTCCAGTAAATAAAGTGGAAATTTCTAAGAGTGCTATCAGCCTATGATTTGTTTTCCCATGCATCAGTTACAAGAATTACTAAGACTAAAAGCATAAATTATTCCAGTACGAATAGTCAAAACCGTCCCATAAAAATATATGCAACTCATATGACAGACAAAGGTCTAATTTCTTTAATATAAAAATCAGGAAGGATAAGGCCAAAAGCAATTTGAAAAAATGGACCAAGCACGTAAAAAGCCAATTCACATAAAACAGATACTAGCATTTTTTAAATATATAAAAGTATACTCAATCTCACACATACTAAAGGAGAGGTGAATTACATGACAGTGGGCATCCTTCTTCATCACTTAGATTCAAAAAGTTGTGTAATACACTGAGCGGGGAAAGTTGGAGAGGCAACACTCATATAGTGTTAGGGGAGCATTATTTGTATAACCTCTTTGAAGAGGAAATTTGATAAAGGTTATCAAAATCCTAAATAGGCATAACCTTTCCCCTGGCAATACTATTTCTAAGGGTTTAGTTTCCATGTATGATTGTACATCTGTGGAGGGATATTCACTACAGCATCATTTAATATATCAAAAAGAGGAAACTACCTAAACATCCATCTGTGGAAACTGATTGTAGAGAACCACCCCTAGAAAACCATGAAATTTTTAACAAGAATGTGAGAGAGCTACAGACACCAATATGGAATGATTTCTAAGATATGCTGTTAAGAAAGCAAGATATAACCCAATGTATTTCCAGTGTACTGCTTTTTATTAAAAAAAAAAAAAAAAAAAAAGTAGGGGGCTGGCCAGCAGCACAGTGGTTAAGTGCACATGCTCCGCTTCAGAGGCCCAGGGTTTGCAGGTTAGGATCACAAGCGTGCACTGACGCACCGCTTGTCAAGCCATGCTGTGGTGGTGTCCCATATAAAGTAGAGAAAGATGGGCACAGATATTAGCCCAGGGCCAGTCTTCCTCAGCAAAAAGAGGAAGATTGGCAACGGATGGTAGCTCAGGGCTAATCTTCCTCACACACACAAAAAAATGTGGATATGGTATTTTTAAAAATATGTCCACTAATTCTTTTACTTTTTCTTTAAAAAGTGGAGCTTAATTCTACTCTCCTTGAGAGCTGGACTTGGTGAACAGAATAAGGCAGAAGTGACTGTGTAGTCTCTAAGACTGAGTCATAAAAGGTATTATGGCTTCTTGTCTCTTGAATCCTTGCTCTGGGGAAAGCCAGATGCCATGTTGTGAGGACACTAAAGCACCCCTGTGGGGAGAGTCTGAGTGGTGAGGAATTGAACCTCTTGCCAACAAAAATGTGAGTTAGCCATCTTGGAAATGAATTCTCCAGCCCCAGTCAATCCTTCAGATGAGACCACAGCCCTGGCAAACATCTTGACTGCAACCTCATGAACCACAACTACCCAACTAAGCTGCTCCCAAATCCCTGGCTCAGAGAAACTGTGAATAATAAATGTTTGTTGTTTTAAGGTGCTAAGTCTTAGGGTAATTTTGTGTGTGTGCGTGTGTGTGTGTGAGGAAGATTAGCCCTGAGCTAACATCTGTTGCCAGTCCTTCTCTTATTTGCTGAGGATGATTGGCCCTGGGCTAACATCCGTGCCCATCTTTCTCTTCTTTATATGTGGGACACCGTCACAGCATGGCTTGATGAGTGGTGCGTAGGTCTGCGCCCAGGATCCGAACCTGCAAACCCTGGGCCGCTGAAGCAGAGGTCGTGAACTTAATCACTATGCCAGCAGGCTGGCCCAGTCTTGGGGTAATTTTTGACACAGCAATAGATAACTAATACAATGAGGATATTTATATATACTCTTCAATATGCACAGAATACCTCAGGGAAGATATTTAGTAGCTGTCTCCAGGGCGAAAAACTGAGAGGCTGGGCCTCAGGGGTAGAAGAAGACTTACTTTTCATTGTATTACATCTGTTTGTATTTATAAATCTTTTTTCATCCTAATGTATTATCTTTTTTAAAAAAAAAATCATTAAGTACATTTTACAAAAGAATCCCATGGAGGGGCCCGCCCGGTGCGTAGTGGTGTTAGCTATGGTGTTAGACATCGGTTGTTAGCTCTGGGCTAATCTTCCTCACACGAAAAAAAAAGAAATAAAAAAGAAAAAAAAGAATCCCGTGGACTACATCAGTGACCAAACTGTGCATAAATATGTTTAATCTCTATGTTATTTCAACCTTACCTAAATCAAGATTATGGATTTCACAGGCAAAAAACATTTCTAACAATATATAAGATGTTTAGTGTCTTAAATATTTTTTACTGTGATAGACACTGCTGACTCTTTACTCAACAGCCATTCACCTTCCTTGCTAAATAAAACCTCAATTTTGAGTGGATGGCAATTTATCTAGCCCCAGGTGATGAATCAAAGTAGGTTTAAGCTAGGGGTCAGCAAACATTTTTTTTAAAAGGCCCGATAGTAAATACTTTAGACTTTATGGACTCCAGCTAGAAATGGAATTGGATACTGTCTCCCTGTGGGGAGAAGAATGGGTTGCCAGAAAACACGGTGACGTCTTTCAGAAGCTGTCTGCATTAGAAAACATCTCCTCCCAACTACGCCCAGATACAGACCCCGGTTTATGTATCAATGCTCTATCAGAAAAAGAGCGGAGAAAATTAATGATGGAAAAGGAGGAGTTTAGGAGATGAAAACATCCACCTCCCCAATTCTCAGAGAAAACTTATCTTTGTTGAATGTCACAGGAGCTCAGAGAGTGGCTAGAGCAAAGCCAGCCTATCTTAGAAAATCTTGAAGAATTTGTACTAGGGATTACCAGAGGGTCCCATGCTCTATGTCTCCCCAAATGCAATTAAATCATTAACTCTTTGGTGACTACCACTGTATCTGCAGGTCCTCCTGCTACATACTCCTACAGCGTCCTACTCATCCTCGCTCCCTCCTTCCCTTCCCACCAGCGTTCACTGGGTGCTTATCACGTGCCAGACCCTGTGCTGGGGACTGAAAGAAGAATGATGAGCAAAAACTGTATGGTCCCTGCCACTGCAGGCTTTCAGCCCAGTGGAGACGTCCACACACTTGATATAACACAATGTCTTCTGTGCTAGATGGTAAGCCCCATGAGGGCAGGGACCCAGTCAGTCTTGCTGAACCCTGTGTCCCCAGCCTCTAACACAGTGCCTGACACTCAGTAGGTGATAAATCCACATGCACTGAGTTAATGGATTAATCTATACCACTATGACCCACTTGAACTTAAAGCATGGGTCAGTTTGGATTTTACACATTCCTTCAAATTCTAGGTTTTATTTTTCTGTGTCTCTGAAACAACGGGGTAAATTTATATGCTTGAAGAACGCAGTGTGGTGTTTTTCAAGGTTTCCTGTGGATCTTCAGATACGCAAGGAGGCAGGATATCTGAGTGGCCCTAATAGAGAAGAGCTGGCCACGTGAGACCGAGGATATAAAGGAGACCCGATGTGAGGAGGAGAAGCTCATGCTGAAGGTGAAGCACGGTTGCTCACTTACTCCTATGAGTCCAGAGCACACGGTCCGTCAACCCGGGCAGCAGGGGCAGGAGCTGTAGCATCTGTGCACACGGCAGGGCAGAGCCACAAGTTCCCATAGGCCCGACGGGATTCCAGCGTCTTGTAGCCCCGTATCAAGATGTCTTCATGGAGAAGAGTGGCTCTGGCCCTTTCACAAGGGACACTGGACTGGGACAGTGGAGAACACGGCTTGTGTCCAGGTTCTCACTAGCTGAGTCACCTTGAATCAATCACCCATCCATCTGGCTATCTACCTATCATTACCAAAAAGCACTGATAGAGGGCCTCCCACAAGCCACTGCTGTGCCAGGCAGTGAGGATGCCATGCGGAGAGGCGATCACAATGTGGGTCTCAGTCAGCGTGGTGACTACCCCCAGTGTGCGTGTGCGTGCCCATGTGTGTAAGAGGTGAGCAAAACATGATATTCTACCTCAGTTTCCACTCCAACCAACCCTGTACTGATTTCCTGTATGTAATTTGTGAGCCAGTGGTATAAGACAATCAGAAAACAAATTACCAAAAAAATGTCATTTTTCAGGGAGAAGAAAAGTCGCAGAAATGCAGCTTTGCTCATTTCCCTTCAGAACACCTAGTCCACCCATAGTTATGAAAATAACACCTCCCTTTCAAGCTCCTCGAAGACCAAGCCCCAGAGAACAGGTCCCAACACGCTCTCTCTGGGGAAAGTGTGTGCAGAGAGCCACAGCCTACTGGTCTACCAGGAGTCAATTAGATGCTGCTCCCCACACGTTCCCAGCCCCCTCCCATCCCTCCACACAGTGTGGAAATGCTTGGGCAGCTCAATTTTTCTATTTATTTATTTGGGGGGGTGACAATGCTTATTCAAAGGCCATGTCCTTTACTTTCTTCTATCATCAATTTCACCTCTCTGGAGAACCCAAATGTGATGGCCAATGCAAGTTGTCCAGCTCGGCAGGAGCTGCATGTTCATAGTTAAATGTATGGTGTCCAAAACATAATTTATGAAATTCTTAGACTCTGGCCCAGGATTCTTCACTGGTTACAAGGAGTTTTTTTTAAGTCATGTGAAATTTGCCAGGAAATCCATATCTCAGACTATCCCACAGCTAGACCCTGCTTGAAAATATACAGGCGGGATTAGGAGAACGAAACCTGTTAAGTGAGACCTCCTTGCTGACGAAATCCCCTCAGCTGCTAAAGTCCTTAATTTACCCATTCTTGTTGGTATTTTGTCTGTCGTTTGTTGTTATTATGTTATTATGTTGTTACCCTTTGTTGTTATGAGTAAAGAAGAAAAGACTCTTTCTTACTAAATATATTGCAGCGTTACCCTATAATTTGATGACAAGTAATTAACACTTCTTTGAGAAAACAAAAATTAACATGATCAGCAATTACTTTACCACACAATAATTCAAGGAGGTTTTCCTTGGCCTGTTCTAGATGTTCCTGGCTCTTTTACATCCAAGAATACATTCTTGCCTACTTATAGAATAAAATAAAATGACAAATTAAGAAGAGGACAACTGTCAAAAAGATGGGGAATATAAACCATCAGGTGGCCAAAATTAGAAGCAGATTTTATTATTACGTGTTACTGGGTCGTAGGTCATTACTTTCTGGTATATTTGTAACCAACATGTTTATTTTTAAAAAATAGGAGGAAATGTAATAAAAGTTAAAAGCTCACAAATAGAATATGTGCTAATTAATTTAAAACTGTGTTTACTAGGCTGTCATATGAAGGCTAGAGGAATGTTTGGAAGAACATTGCAGCACTCTTCTTAAAGAACAGTTCTGTGGGGGTCAGCCCGGTGGCACAGTGGTTAAGTTCGCACACTGTGGTTCTGCGGCCTGGGGTTCACGGGTTCGGATTCCGGGCACGGACATACACACTGCTCATCAAGCCATGCTGTGGCGGCATCCCACATACAAAATTTAGGTAGATGGTCACAGATGTTAGCTCAAGCCCAATCTTCCTCAAACAATAAGAGGAGGATTGGCAACAGGTGTTAGCTCAGGGGCACTCTTCCTCACCAAAAAAAAGAACAGATCTGTGAATCCTATGCTCCTACGCTCCAGCGTCGGCACAGAAAACCCACCATGACACACTTGCCTTGACGTGTTTACAAAACCCAGGAGGTCAGATGCCCACTATGGAATACAGTGTCCAAATAAAGTGGAGCCCTAAGAAGGAACATAGAAAAGGCTAATCTGGCAAAGAAATCTTATTTTAACCAATTCAAAGATTTTAAATCAGGTATTACAAACTCAAAAGATGTAACAGTCTAAAGGGTTTTTGCTTGATATTTGCTTTGGGGTCTTTGTTTGTTTGTTTGTTTGTTTTTGGTAAGGAAGGTTAGCCCTGAGCTAACACCTGTTGCCAATCTTCCTCTTTTTGCTTGAGGAAGACCAGCCCTGAGCCACTATCTGTGCCCATCTTCCTCTATTTCGTACGTGGGTCACTGCCACAGCATGGCTTGATGAGTGGTATGTCGGTCCACGCCCAGGATCTGAACCTGTGAACCCTGGGTGCCAAAGCGGAGCACGGGAATTTAACCACTATGCCACCCTGTTTTGTTTTTAATGAGAATCATTAGTAGGGTAAGAAGAAAGTGAGATGCTTAACAATCCTATGAGGCACATCTTAAGTAGCCCTCAAAAGCCGATTCATGCAGTAGTTGCTTGAAAACCAATCTCGCTATTTGGAGATCTGTTTATTTCCTTAAAGAAAAATAAAAGACAACAACTGAGCACCAAGCAAATCCTCAGAGTAAAGCATTCTGGATATGTTGTCCACGACATGCCCCTTGCCTCTGCCTACATGAACTGCACCTGAGCAGAATCTGAGAAAACAACTTTTTACTTTTCATAACATTCTTATCCCCAGAGAATGGAGGTAATTAGGTACCTAGAGGGATTTGCCCTAAAAAAAATAATAAAATGGCCAGAATGGACTAGGAAGGCTACTGTTTCTGTGCAAAATCAATGAAAGTTTATGAGAGCTGAACAGATGTAAGAATAAGAACTCACACTTATATTATGTGTATTTCAAGCGAGTTCTCAGGGCTTTATGCAATCTAATTCTTGGATCCCCACAACAATCTCACTGGGTAGATACTATTATTGTCCCCATTTTATCCATAAGCAACAAAGGCACAGAAAGGTTAAGTAACTTGCCCAAGGTCACCCAGCAAGAAAGTAGCAGAGCCAGGATTTGATCCCAGACCCACTGGCTCTAATGTCTGTGCTATTGATCACCACAGTATGCTCTCTCATGCAGGCGGCCACCCATTCAAAGCTTCATCCCATTCCAGACCTGTGCTCCACATCGGAAATATAAGATGAATTTCACACAGTCAAGGGAAGAGAGAAAGCATGCAGAGTGTGTGAGTGGAGCTTCAGCAGAGGGACATCCAACCCAGACTGGGGTTGGAAAAGGCTCCCCAGAGGAGATGATGCCCCTGCTGAATCTTGCACACGTGGTAGATAACCAGGCAGGGGGCAGGGAGAGGAGCGAGGGGGAAGAAACTCGATTCAGGCAGAGAGTATAGCACTTAAAAAATTTCAAGACAGGAAACAATGTGGTTCTCTCAAGGGACAGTAAGTAGTTCACTACGCTGGCGTAGCAGTACCATGGGTGACAAAGTGTGGGGACACCGAGGCAATACCAAGGAGGCAGGAATAACACCATGAAGAGTCTTGTGACCTGGTTAAGGAATGTGGATTAATCTGAAATTCTGCAATAAACAACTGAAGAATTTTACACTACGAAGCAAAACAATCAGATCTCTTTTTCCTACCTCACTTGCTATTAGGAAGGGAGTAGATGAGAGAGAGCTGAGAATGGAAGCAGAGAGACTAGTTAAGAAGCTATGTTTCAAAACTGCAACAAGAGGCTGGAATCATGTAGCCATGCACACAGAGCAATGGGAAATTTCCTAAACCAAGGAGCAGACTGGGGGCACACACAGCATCGCTGTGCTCAGCTTTCTCTCTCCCTTATCTCCCCTGCAGACTTCCAGTTCGCAGTGACCCTCCTGGGGGTCGTATCCCCAGGTTATGTCCCAACACATAATCTTAAAATGTCTCAGGGTCTTAAAAATTGCTCAGAACAGCACCTTTTCACCAGCGAAGAAATGCGTGCCCTTTCCTCTCTAACTCCTTTGCCACCCAAACAATTCTTGAAATTCTGAGGTTAATCACTTTGGGAACATTTCGTTTTTGCTTATTAGAATTTGCTTACATTTCAGTCAAGGAGGTTTAGGTTATAACTGGCTTCTATAAGCCTGCAAGTATTTTGGAAGGATTATGATTCAACATGCAATGCACATTCTTGACCTTATTATCTGCTGTTTTCCCGATCTGGCCAAAGGTCTTCGGAAAGGGCCTTTTTTAACAAAGATCCTTGTGTGAGCTGCTGCTGGACCTTGTCCCTTATTTTTCATGCCTTGTAGAAACACCTATTTAAACTCAATACTTCCTCAGTCATGATTCCACAGATTCTTTAACAAAATCATTGCTCTCTTCCCATTTGAAGTAAGATTGAAAATAGGACATCAAGGCAGATAATGTTCAAGATACCAGCATTCTGTATTCTTCCAAAATAAATGTTAAAATCTTCACTAAATATTATAATATTTAAATAAACTTCCACTTTCCTCCCAAACATATCGAGTCTACCAAAATAGGATACGTTTTTGGAGCTGAAAACATTGGCCAACTCTGGGCCTTGGGGATTCGAGTCCCAGGGACATTGCTCACATTACAACCTACCTGTTTGCGTTTTTTCACTTCAAGTATTAGCGCTTCCTTTGGCAGAAATTGCTCTGAACATCAATAGGGCGTGTCGCTTTTTGGTTTTTTTTAAAGTTCATGCTTTAATAACTTCCTGGCTAGAGGGGCCAGTTAGGATTTTCAGGACAAAGGACAGTGGAATGCTGGCCACCCACCCCCCCCACATCCCCACTTTCCACCACCCCCACCCCAACTTCTTTGCTTCCAAACCGTCATACCCTCTCCAAAGCGCTCCTTTAACTCTTCTCCATGAAACCCAGGCTGTCCCACCTCCCTCCTGTGAATAGAAGTGACATCAGGACCCCAAGGGCACCGTCCCTGACTGTCTCGGATCTGAGAAGACCAAGGCTAAGGATGGGAGGGGGCGTCCTAAGAGTTAGGGGAAGCGAGCTTTACCTTCACGAAGAGGGTGATGTCGTGCTCCTGCCCCGGGGCCCCCTCCTCCGACGCCTCGCCGTCCTCCCCGCCACCGTTCACCCGCGCCGTCTCGTCGCCGCCCTCTGCGCTGCCCTCCTCCGCCAGGTGGTTGCTGAGCTCGGGCTCCGGCTCCGCGGACCCCTCCGGCGTGGCCGCCTCGCCATCCGCGCTGCCCTCGGGGGGCTCCTTCTCGCCCCGGGCTGCAGCATCCTCTCCTGGCCCCTCCGGGCCCCGCTCTCGCCTCTCCTCCTCTGCCTCCTCCATCTCCTCCTGGAGCCCACCCTGGTCCCCGTCCTCGCCGGCGTCTGCCCTCCCGTCCCCGGGGGGCGTTTCCTCCGACTCCGCTCCCTCCGGGGCCCCCGCCTCCTCCGCGGCCCCGGCCGCTGCACCCCGAGGCTCCGCCGCAAGCTCCCCGGGGCTGCACTCCTCGCTTTCCGCCGCTGCGGCCTCAATCGCCTCGGCCTGGGGCTGTGGGCTGCTGTCCCTTCCCTCCCGGGGCTCACCCTCAGCCCCGTGCGCCCTTCCCGCCCGCCCCTCGGCGTCCATCCTGTCCGGTACCGGCCCCTCGGCGTCCATGCTGTCCACCGGAGCTCCGGGCGCACTGCCTCCCGGCTCCTCCGGCCCGCGCTCCGCCTCCTCCTCCGCCTCTGGGGCCACGGGGTCCCCGGGCTCCCCCTGAGCCTCCTCCGGGCCCTCGCCCTGCGCGCCGCGCCCGGGGCTCGCCTCCGCCACCTGCTCCGCGCCGCTCGCTTCTTCCCCTCCCTGAGGGGCCTCGGTGCCCTCCGGGACACCCTCCTCGGCCTCTGCCTCGCCCTGCGCTCCCCTCGCGCCCCGCGTCTCGGCCCCCGGGTCACCTCCCGCGCCCGGCGCCAGCTCACCCGCGTGCTCTCCGTGCGGCCCCGCTCCCTCTCCCTCCTTCACCGCGGCCGTCGCGGCTGCGCCCGCCCGCTCGCCCCTCGGCGCCTCCGCGGCGCCCTCGCTGGCCTCCTCCCGCTCCTCCTTCGGGCCTGCGGCCCCCGGATCGCCTAGTCTCTCCCCGAGAAGCGCCGGACCCTCGGGCAGTCCCTGGGCACCCGGGGCGCCCCCTTCCGGCTCCGCGGCCTCGGCCATGGCCGCAGATCCCCGTCCTTGACCTGAGACCCTTCCTCGACGCTGCTGGGCGAGGGGCGGGTGCCTGGGGCCACTGCGCCCCCTCCGAGAGGACGCCGCGGTCCGGGCTCTGAAGGCGCCGCTCCGGGCTCTGAAGGCGCCGAGCCGTGCGCTGGACGCACAGGGCAAAATCGGCCCCAAGACGCTGCGCCCCTCCTCCCGGGTTTAAACTCTCTGGACTCTTCCTCCACCGCTAGTGCTTCTTCCCGCGTCTGCTCCCCACCTGAACCCTAATTCCGACCCGGATTCCCTTGAGGCGTGGGCCGCGGAGGTGCAGAGCGCGGCTGGAGAGGGCCGCTTCGCTCCTGCACCCTTTAAGGTGCCTGGCCAGCTGTCCTGCGGTTGACCAGAAGTCCTTGGTGCCAACTCCACCTGTCTGGGGCTTGGGCGGGGTTTGTACTCCCACCTTTCCCCTTGTTTGAATGGCTTGGGAGCCTGGCCAATGACAGCCTTTCTCATGGCCCTTGTGGATTTCAGTGAAAAGATCCCGGTTCCACCGGCCGCTTGGGTATTTTCTGCAACAGCCTCAAGTTCCAGAGGCAGTTAAATCACCCTCGGAACACACAGCCCGATACCCAAACGCCTAATCTCCACTTCCCCAGGAGTCAAGCTTTAAGCTGAGCTGGTACCCAACTGAAGATGTCCACGTGGCGCCTCAGTGTTCAGGAGCCAGTTGGTAAATCCTGGAAGAAAGAAGAAGACGCCACATTGCCACCTTCCAATTTCTGCAGGGCCCTCCTGAGAAGTTCCAGAGGCCCCGATTTAGAAGCAAATGGAGCCAGTTGAGCTGCTCTGACCAGAAATGGGCTCTGTTGTGCATGAGAGGCTCCCCTCTCCTAGCATGACAAGCACAGGGGGTCCTGCGCTGGGAGAAGGTTACATTCTTCATCTCCGTTACATCCTTCATCTCCCTGGTCCCTGAAGACTCTAAGAGTCTGTTTATTTTACGAATTCTCCTAGATTTTCTAAACCCATACCCAATGCTTCAGCCTGAAAATTGTATGTTAATGGCTTGGGGAGCTGAGGATGGGGAGATGAAAATACAAGATTTGAAGGAGGGGAGCTGTGGGCTTCACTGGGTTAGGAATCTCCTAAGATTGCAAACCAGACACCTTCTCCCTAAAAAAGGAAGTTGTGATGAAAATGATGTAGTAAGTTTGTCAGGAGCTAGGCTAGATCTTGTGAGTTACATTGAGGAACTGGTCGCCCAGAATGGCACAGTCTAAATGTGGTGGAGCGGTTATCCCTACTCAAGACTGTTTTGAGTTGTCAGCCTCTTAATGGCTTTGATACTGCCCTGAGACACATTAGCAGATCAGGACCACAGAGGACTCTGTTATCACTAAAAGATCAGGGGCATCTTTGATGTGGCTTGGAGTCACATATTTGGCCCATCACCAGGATGTCTCCTAATTCCCATGGGTGACAGAAACAGGAGCCCAGTGTCACTGGATTCATGCTGCCTTTCTCCAAGATTGTGCCCTCTCTGGGAAGGAACAGGCCAGAAGCTTCGCCATCACAAAGCAGCATCTATTCAAAGCATGGCACTCACACACACGAGCTAGACAGACACATGGACACAGATCCTGCTCTGCAGAAGCTCCGGGCACCTAGAAAAGGAATCCTGCGGCATTCACAAGGCAAGAAAAGAGTCATCAGCCTTATTTCTTAAGGAAGGATGAAGCCAGGAAGGGTGAAAGCAGCACATTCAGCCCCAAATAGCAAACACAGCACAGAATTACAGTCCTTTATGCAAACCCCATGAAGCCAGATGTGTTTCAGAAAACAGAATTCTTAGAAAGATGACTGAGTGCTTATAGTATATATTACATAACACTGCCCACCAACCTGTGTTCAAACACATTAACATTCCTGCAGTGACACAGATGAACATTCCCATTAGGTGGGATATGTAAAAACTATACATAGTTTCAGGACCCCCAGTTCAAGTGCACCACCAAATGAGTTCTGATCAGTCTGGTTTTGCTTCCAGATGAGTTCCCCAAAAAGCTTGCCATTTTTGGAGACTTTTGGATTTCAGAATGTATACAATGGATTGTGGTCCTGTGACCCATGGAAGGGCTCTGGGTATATTGCACTGCTTGGAAACATCCGAGATTACTTATGTCTGTAAGTTTGCTCTTAATAACAAACTGTCTCCAATGCTCTGCTTTCACAAAGAACCAAATTAAAGGCACATACTTAAGTGAGTAATAATATTCCATAAACTTTAACTTAGGCAAAGTTGATAGAAATGTCCTGGTTATTGGAAAGTTGGCATCTCTGGAAAAACCTCCTATTGAATCGAGCCAAGAGATGATCGGCTAATGAATGTAGACTCCATAGATTTGACTGGCTGGCTGAGAGCTGGCCCCCGTAGTGTCCTTGTGGAAAGACAACACTAATAGAGACTCTGTCCTGGCAGCTGATCCCATGTGTCACACAAGGCTGCTTTATTCTGTAGGATTCGGACTTATTCTTTTATACTGTTTGGATTCATTTACTCACATTGACCTTGGTTCTCTAAATAACATCATTGCATCTGTAGAATGCCGAATCTTTCACTTTTTAATGATAGTCTTAATAAGCAATTTTTAAAATTTTTATGTCATATAATTTTGCAAATTTCTTTGATTTTTCTATAAGTAAACAAAACATATTATTTTTAAATGAATACAGGCTCAATGCTGAAAATAACAAAGACAGAAAATAACAGAGCTCTTCACAATTTTTCTGGAATGCCATTACCCACGATAAACACTTTCTCCATTTTTGAGAGGGAGAGAAAGACCGCTCTAGACACTGAGCATACAGGAATGACCAAGACTGAGAAGGTCCTTCAGCCCTTCACATGGCTTTGGGGTGGAGCAAAAATAAATAAGTAAACAATTAACCAGATGACTTTGGATAATGTTAAGCTTTATGTAGACAGACACTCACGTGCATGCACACACTCATGCCCACACTGAAAAGATTAACCCCTTTCTCTCACAGCCCACATCCAACCTGCCAGTAAATCCTACTGTCCCTACTTTTTAGATTATATCCAGAATCCAACCTCTTCTCTCTACCCCCGTTGCTACCACACTGGTCCAAGCCCCCATCACCTCCTAACTAGTCCTCCTGCTTTTCACTGCCCTCCTACAGTCTATGTTCCACCCTACAGCCAGACGATCCTCCTTTTGAAAGCATGAGTCCACCATGCCTCTTTTATGCTTGAAACCTTTCAAAGCCTTCCTGCCTCACACCAAGAAAAAGTCAAGTCCTTACACGTCAAGTATGAGGTTCTATAAAATCAGGCACCCCAATCTCTCTCTGGCCTCATTGGCTCCTAACACGCCAGACTCTGCTGTTCCTAGAACTTGCTGGGCGTTCCTCTGCCTGGATGTTGTCTGTATCCTCGTAGCTCACACCTTACCTTATTGAGGTCTTTCATAAGCTATTTTGTCTAAGCACTCTATTCTATTTTATTATTTTATTTTATTTTTGTGGTGATAGCACTTAAAATCTACCCTCTCGGCAATACACAATACAATATTGTGAACTACAGTCACATTATTGTACATTAGATCTCCAGAACTTATTCATCTTGCGTAACTGCAACTTTGTACCCTTGATCAACACCTCCCCATTTCCCCCCTCCCCCCAGCCCTTGATAACCACCATTCTACTCTCTGTTTCTACGAGTTCAACTATTTTTAGATTTCACATATAAGTGAGATCACGCAGTAATTGTCTTTCTGCATCTGGCTTATTTCACTTAGTATATGCCACCCAGCTTCATCCATGTTATCACAAATGGCAGGATTTCCTTCTTTTTTAAGGTTGAATAATATTCCATTGTATTTCTTTATCCACTCATCCATCAAAGGACATTTAGGCTGTTTCCACATCTTGACCATTGTGGGTAATGCTGCCACAAACATGGATAAGCACCCTATTGAAAACACACTCCTACTCTGTCACCTTTTTCTGCCTTATTTTTCCCCAAAGTTGTTATCTCCATATGACATCTAATATATTTAATATATATTTACTTATGCTCTGTCTCCCCTGCCCGCTCCCCCCCTAGGGTGGTAGTTCTGTGAAGCCAGGGGGTTTTGCTTGTTACTGCCTGGAACAAGACTGGGCATGTAGGAGAAGCTCAATAAATATTTTCTGAATGAATGAATACATGCATGCTTTCATATACTTATGTATCAACCTGAACCAGTTTTCAAAAATACGGTTCTTAGTTTTATTCACAGGGAGACAAGCTAATATCGCAAGAAACACTGTTCATCGAATTTTCTACTGACTTTGGGGAATACTTGAGCAAATACTTGTAATTATTAGCAAAGGCCAAGTCAGTTCATATAAAGAACACGAAAGGAAATACCGAATAAACAGAGCTGTGAAGGTCGCTGTGAAGTCATGTAGAGATTTGCACATTGTTAACTCGGCAGCCAGCACCAGATTAGCTATTTAAATACCAAAGAGCGTTAAACAGAGGTGACATATTCAAGGATGGGAGGCAAGAGGCAAAAGTGCTGATAGTTAAGTAGCTTGTAGTAATCGGTTTTCCTACCGTATATTACGAGGAATCATGAAGCAGCGTAATTCAGGGATTACAAAGAAAACCTCAAGGGCTTATAAAGAAACAATGTAAAGGTTTATTGTTTTGGTTGTTTTTCCAGAATGAACGGACTCATTTCCACAGAGATCCTCTCTTTCTCTAGCAGGTCTCTGCCCCTTGCAGAAGAGCCTTTGGGACGATGATCTAGCAATAACATTCAGATCACAGGATGCACTGATGGCTGAACAAAAGTTCCTCTTGCACTGATGGCTCTTCCAACAGCTCTTCCTCTTCACCTAAGAATGGCCCCAGACCTGCCTTAATCTGCCTGGCTTTGCTCAGTTCCTTGTAAACGTATATTTCAGTTAGAGGAAGGCTATCACTGCAGAATAGACCTAACCTAGGAACCAGGGAATGAAGCATGATATAGCATCTTGCAAGTCGATAAGAACGTTACACAAACATGAACAACGCCGTGGTGAAATGGGGGGTGCTCAGGTCACATTGCGTGATTTAAATCCCACTTCGTCATGTATTAACTGTGTGATCTTGACTAAGCTTTTCATCTAGAACAGTGGGTGTTATAATAGGACCATTGTCATTGTGAGTTTTAAATCAGAGAATGGATGTATCATACTCAGCGCAGCACTTGTTATTGTTAACGCGACGACCTCACTGTTAGTATTGTCCCAGAGGACAGAGTTATCACTCCTTGACAGGATGGTGTATTAAAGTACTGGAAGAGCCAAGGAGAAGCAGGGTTACACTTCGCCCCACTTAGCCCATGACAGTCCTGGGTTATACCTGTTGTCTCAGCAGCATGATCATAAGTGTATCCCCTGTCACTCGCAAAAGGGTCCTAATTTGGACAATGAATTATGTGGTCCCCTACCTTGAATTCATCTAGCTAGTGAGAGTTTTTTTCATTTTCTTTCCACAAGATCTTGCACTGTTCTCAAAACAAACTAGATTTTGGATAAGTACTTGTTGGATGATAGAAGAGATTTTAAAACAAGAGAAGAAGAGGAGGAGGAAGATGGGAAGGAGGAGGAGAAGTCTCCAGAATTTTATTACTAACCGCTTGCTGAAAGCCCTTCTGGAAAGCTAGTCTATAATCTGAAAGGAAAGATGAAGGAGTATTGTGGGCTTCAGATATAATATGGTCAGCCCCAGGGAGAAGGACAAGGATGGGAGGGTATGTAGTTCTCACGCCAAGCTGGCTTCTTATCCAGCTTCTTATTCTCACAGTACCTTCACTTCTGACACGAGGAGCAGCAGTAACAATCGTGCTGGAGACAGAAACAAATAGTCCCTGACAGTCACGACATAAGATTTTGTGCCCCACTTTTTTTCCCCAGCTTTAGAGTTATATGAGATATAACTGATGTATAACATTGTGTTCGTTTAAAGTGTACAATATGATGATTTGATACATGTATATTGCACAGTGATTACCACAATAAGGTTACTTAACTCCTCTATCCTCTAATATAATTACCATTTTTTTTGTATGGTGAGAACAACCGAGATCTACTCTCTTAGCAACTTTCAAGGATACAATACAGTATTATTAACTGTAGTCATCGTGCTGTATATTACATCCCCAGAACTTAGTCATCTTATAACTGGAAGTTTGTACTCTTTGACCAACATTTCCCCATTTCCCCCACCCCCAGCCCCTGGCAACCACCATTCTACTCTCTTACTATGAGTTGGGCTTTTTAGATTCCACGTGTAAGTGAGATCGTGCTCCGCTTTTATGTAGAACTCTCTTTTGGGAGCCCACCTCCCTCTCTGTGCCGATCACTGGCTCTGGACCACAGGCCCCATCATTCAGGCTCACCATGAAGCTGCTACCCAAGTCCTTCCCCCGTCCCCTGCCAGTCTTCCAAACACTGCTGCTAGATTCTGTTCTCTTTTAAATAGGCTTTTCTTTTCTTGTTGTTTATTTATTTCTTCTTGAAAACAGAGTCTACTGGGAGCCCCAGAATCTAAGGTCTCCTGTTGTTTAGCTTGCTAACAATTGGCCCACCAGGAGCAGCAATGAGAGGTAGTGTCTTTCTCAGACCTTATACTGCAGCCTAAAAACAATAAAAAGATGCTCTAGAAAGATCTCAATGCCAAAGGTGTTCTTGGCAGAGGAATTTGAAAAACAACAAGTGGCATGGAGGTCTCTGTGGAGCCTGGCACTCTTAACAAGTCAGAAAGCAGCAGATGGGGTTTGTGGGGAGCACTGGACCAGCTGTGTCATCCTGGCTTCCTTCTTACTAGCTTATCACATGATGGCCCAGGCCACCTCCTTCTCTAGCCTGGACCACTACAATAGCATCCTAACTCATCTTCCTGTATCCACACTTGTCCCCAGGTCCGTTCTCAAGGCAGAAACTTGAGTCATCCTTTAAAAATGTAAACTGGATAAGGTCGCTCCCCTGCTCAACTCCTTCCAGCAGCTTCACTCTACAGTTAGAACTAAATCCGAAGATCATGCAGGGGCTCTGATGCTCTAGGTAACCTGGCATCACCTCCCATTTCCTCTCCGGCCTCTGTATCCTGCTTCACTGTCCCCCATCATTGTCCCACATTCAGTCTAAACCAGGCCCCCTGACTGAAGCTCCCGACCTGTAACTCCACATAGATCATATTCTGACTTCTTTTAAGAATCTGTTAAAGTTGCCTCCTCATGGCCACCTTCCCAGATTGTCCTGTGCAAAACAGCTGCCCTCCCATCCCTCCCTCTCCATCCTCCTACCCAGCTCTGTTCTATTTTTTTGTCTGTCTCCCCACTAGACAAGAAGCTGCAGGAGGGCAGGGAGCTTGCCTCTGGTTCACTGGTGTCTTGTCGGCACCTAGAACAGTGCCTGGCGTACAGGAGGCTCTCCATAATCACTTGTTACATGAATGAATGCTATTTTGACTGAACTGACTTGACTTGCTGTCTAAGTTGACCAGATACTTTAGGATTGTTTGCACAGCCAATGTTTTTTTTTAGGGAGCAAATGTCCTACTCATTCATTCAGTCAGTCAGCCATCACAGATGTTTTAATTGGCAGAGTTACTCTGTAGTTCATCCCAGGTGGAGGTGAACTAGTAAGTTAGCTTGTGAACTGTCTATAACGTCAAGACTGAAATGCAGCCACCTCATTTTTCTTTCCAAGGACTCATTTGCCTCATATTTTCTTGGGCATCCCTCTCATTTGATTTGCCCAAGAATCCAAGAAGCTTCCTCATGCCAAAGGGGTGAGAAGCTACTCTGGTTTTCCACCTTCACTCCATGCCAATGCTCAACCCTTCTCCCCTCTGCAGGGAGGCCTGATCCCAGTCCCCAGCGAGCCACAGGGGCTAAAGCTTGGAAGGAAGACAATCTTATTCCTTGGTTCCAAGTTCTCCTGAGGGAGTTCCCCGCATCACAGCTCTCAGCAAGTCCCCTGTGGGTTAGACACCCAGCCCCTTCCCAGGGCCCAAGCTGGCCCCAAGAGCCTGAAGTTTGAATGAAGTCCAGCACTAGCGCCCCACCGTGCCTCCTCTAGGGTGGGTTCGCTTCTTCTATAACCCTCAAAACAAAACCACTCCTACTATACCCTTCCTCTGTAAGCCAGGGCAACCCCATCTGCACCTGCCTTTCAGTGAGTCCCAGATAATTGACCAGACCTTCCTCTGCTGAGATGTAGATGGCAGCTTCTCTCACTAAGGAAAAAAAAAAATACACCCTTAACGTCCAGCATGGCATCCCTCTGGAAGGCTCCCTACTGCATTTCTAAATGAAAGATAGCTTTTTTAAAAACTCCATTTCATATTTAAGTCTCTGAATTTCACAGATGACACTCATGGCATTTATTAACATATAGGATTCAAGTAACATTTCAAAATAAGCCAAGGGCAGACCCAGCCCTTCCTCTTTTCTCTTTTCCTTGTACTTGGTGTCTGGGTGTCTTTGGATGAGTCCCTTAACACCTCCAGTCCTTTTGTCCCAACCTGTACTATTGGAAGATGATCCCTGCCCTGCCCTCACAAGGTTATTCGGGACCAAACAAGAAGTCTGTGGAACAAAATCCATAAACCGTGGACACACAAAAATAAGGCATACTTCATTAGACTTTCAGTGCTCGAAGACAGTGGTATCCAATCCTAGCTGTGCATTAGAATGACAGGGAAGCATGTCACAATGAAAGATCCCTAAGTCCTGTCTCCAGAAGTGATTTATCCAGTCCGTCAGACTTGAGGCCCTGGTGTCTGTTCCACAGGTTCCACAGGAATGTCTCCAACTCTTCCAGGTTTGGGAAGACAGCCCTAAGGACGTGAACCCGGGTCAATGAGCTACCACTCTAAACAATATCCGCACTTTAAGTCCTATCTCTACTTGAGAAAAAAAAGTTTTGCACCCCTTAAAATTTTAAGGCAGCCAAGATCAAGTGAGAAACCTATTTTTCAGGTAGAGAATCTTTGACAGTTCCCTAAAGTTCACCTACCTGGGACCTTTGTTGAAAGACTATGATTAAGGTATATTCTAACCATATGGATTTTTATAGCGAAGGAGTGAATAAGGAACTTGGTAGGTCTAAAAGCAATTTAGGCACATGGTAGGAAGGGGGAAAAGTCCTAGATTTTTTGGAGAAGTGAGCAAAAGGGTGAAGAGATAAACTTCAAAGCTACCCTATTTGGTGAAGATTTTATTTTTTGGACATATTTATTTCTCCTCATAAATCTAAAGGTGTTTAAGGATTACCAGTCTGCGTGTCTCTGGTGCACTTATATTCATTACATCTGAAAAAATCCTGTTGGCTGAGTGCAAGAGCATTTGATACACGTAAAACTTGAAAGCTGGCTTTGAAGCCTGTCTTCAAACCAGGAAGTTGGATTTTCCCAGAATCAAACTGGCTTATATTTCAACAGAAACTCAGAGCTCACAAAATATAGGTTGTACTTTTCTACCCCAAGCTGAATTCTTCTTGCCTTTGCCCACCCCCTTCCTCGCTTTTGCTTTAAGTGTGTGTACACTGCTGTAAGTTCAGGTGGCAGGTCTCCTGGGTGGAGATCGAGTTAGATGGTCCACCTCTCCGAGGACTTTGGGGGCTTTGTTCTCTTTCATGGGATATGAAGGCATAATTGTTAGACTGCTGTAATCTGAGCAGTTTCTGAAGTCACAGAAATGACTAGGGATTGTGTACCTGCTTGAAATAGGTGGTGCACTCATCAGCAGCTGTGAGTCAGCAGAGAAAAATCCCAGGTTCTATCTGGGTGGGTATGGACGTCAGCAACAAGGAGCTGATTCTCCTCCCCTTTTTAAGGTTGCAGCAACAAAATGAGCTGCGAGATCTAGTTACAGCAAGACGCCAGAATCGAAGTCCCCAAAGGATATATGACTAGAATTCAGGAGTTCATGGGAAAAAACCATATTTTTATATTCATGAGCCTCAAATTAAAATTTAGCATTTCCTTCAGTTACAAATGTAGGGATCAAACGACAGTAGTAATTATTGTGTCTGCGACTTTGTCCCCAGTAAAAATCACAGATATTTGTATATCTCATTCCAGAAGTGAGTTATCTCAAAGTGTCACTTACACTCATCACTATGTAGAAATTTCAGTAGTTATTAGACCTGCCTCTGGATTTTATTTGATGTGTTCATAAAGAAATATGTATATTACTACATCATACATTTCTTAATATTTGACAGTTGTATTTCAGTACAAGTGGCTTCCTTTGAGATCCTATGCATTTTGTTTTACTCATTAAAAACACTATTTAGAGAAGATTTCACCAGATCAGTCAAGAGATCTATAGAAAAGGTTAAGAACTCTTGAACTAGCATTTGTTTCTCAGTGGTATTTTAAATGAAACTTATATATTAAGAGGGGTGTGAGCTACACAGGTGTATTGATTTGTCAAAATTATACAATTGTTAATGAAAACAACCTAAATGTCCTTGACTAGGGAATGGGTAAACAAACTGTGGTACATCCATACAACAGAATACTTCTCACTAATAGAAGAGAATAAACTACTGATCCATGCAACAGCATCAATGAATCTCAAATGTATTATGAAAAATGGAAGAAGCCATACTCAAAAGGCTGCATACTGTATGATTCCACTTATAGGACGCTATTTCCAAGTGAAAACCATACAGACAGAAAGCAGATCAGCGGCTGGCCATGGGGGCAGGGAGTGGGGTCAGGAATTGCAGACAAAGGGGCACAGGGGATTTGGGGAGGCAGATGGCATTTTTGTATTTCAGTGTATGTAAAGTGACCTAAAAATGCTATAACTGTATCCCATATGCTATCGCCTATATATCCCTCATCTTCCAGCTCTCCCTAAAGATGTAAGTGGCTAGAAGCCCCATCCTGAGCACAGAGGGCAGTCCAGCATCTCTCCCATCGCCTCTGCTCCGTGTCCTCTGGTCCTCTCTGGCTCTGAGAGCCTCTGTCTGCCCCACTCCCACCCCATTTCCACCTGCCCTGCTCTCCTCTCCTCCTCATCTCAGCTCAGGCGAGCCCAGCCTCTTTTCCTTGGTTTTTCAAACATACCACCTCACAGAAGGTAGTTGGCATAGTTAGGACAACATTTATAACCAAAACTTAGACACTTTTGAAAGCAAAAGTAATTATGCTGGGGCTACAGGTGTAAACCAAGGGACTGGCCCAGCAAACTAGGACACATGGCTCCATGGCATGGGAGATGTTTATCTAAGATTGAGGGCTAATGATGGGCAGTGAGTTGGGGATTGGTTATGAGAACCACAACAGGAAAAACATGCCAAACAATTGGAAATTAGACATATAGATTCTTAAGGGCTCTAGGCCATTCCCGGCCCCAGGAGTTTTAATTGGTTACACCTTCTACTTGTAACACCTTCCCACTCTCCCTCTCCACCTCATCCTGAGTTCTTCCCCTTAGCTTGCTCACACTCAACCCCAAGATCCCTATTCCTTGATTATACAAAGCAATTTAGCCCTCTCTCTGTTTCATGCCTCACCCCATCTGCCTATGCCCTAAGAGCTATTGTTCTAAAACCAAAAAGGCCCATCAATGGACTTTTGCTAATCAGTTCTCCCCCTGGTAGGATTCCTCCATCTGCTCATGAACTCCAAAGCAGAGGGACTAACATTAATAGCTAATGCATAGTGAGTCATTAGTGTGCTAAGCTCTGCATGTAGATTACTCGTTCCATCCTTTCAGAGCTCTATGAGATAACTAAAATTACAATCCCCATTTTAAAGATGAGCAGACTGAGATTCAGAGGTATCAAATAACCCTGGCAGGAGGCAGAGCCAGGACTGCAACCCAAGTCTCTCAGACAGCACAGGTGACCTGCAGAACTGCCAGTGCCCTTCCTTGCCTTGTCCCAGGGCACCTAGCACGGGTGTCAGGCAAATGTTTGCTGTCTGGCTGCTTGATTTAATTGTTTAAACAACCAAATTAACTCAACAGCTGCCGAATAACCCCACTGTTTCCATTGCATTTGCAACTGTGTGAGCTCAAATTTAATCAGTGAAGGTCAGTATGAGCTTATGAACGCAGGTTCAAGAATCAAAAACACGTTCCTATTCTTGGCTTCTCAGAAGCTACGATAACCTTGTTCAGAGTTTGAAGTCATTTCCCCTCTAGACATTAAAACCCAGACTTGACACTGCACCAGACTATTTCTCTCTGACTCCAGACCTGTGAATACAAACCAAAAATGTGGAAGGAGAATTCAGGTTTTAGTTTACTCTCCAATGGCATAAATATGGAGAGTTAGAAATGCCTCCAAGGCAGATTTAAATTTTCCATTTCGACCAAATGCTTGATAAGAAGAAACCACATGGTTTTATACAATTGGCAGTCCCTTCTTTTCTAATGGAGGTGTCGACAAGCCTGAAGGTAGGAACTTGAAACGCATGTTTCTCACGGAAACAATGTGATAAATGGCGATTAGGTGTCCAGAGAAGCTTCCCCATGTGAGTCCTGGGGAGAGAGAGTCAAATAGGGGAGGAAGAAAGAAAGAGTTTCATTCTCACTTCTTGGACCCAAAATTAACCTACCCTAAATTCTTGTAAAATGGGTGAGCTTCTGGAACCTTCCCACTCTCTTCTGCACTCCTCTCTGAGGTCCTAATGTTATTCTTGAGAATTCCAGGTTCCTGGTTTTCTCTTATGCCTACTTGAAGACTTCCTCCCTACCTTGTCTCCCACCCCCTCTTCATCCCAACCATCCACCATCCCCCTCAAACCAAAATTCTTATCCTCTTAGTGTAAAATTCTATTAAGTGTTTGGAAACTCTAATAACAAACTTTTATATAGTGCTCACTGTTTGCCAGGCACTTTTTTAAGCACGTAACATATATTATGATAATCCTTCAGGTAATACTTATTATCACCCCACAATAAAGGTGAAGAGACTGGAAAAGAGAAGGTAAGTAATTTGCCCAAGGACACCCAGTTGGAAAACAGCAGAGACCAGCCATGTACCCAGACAGGTTGGCTCCAGAGTCTGTGAACTTGACCCCTCCTAATATTTGGGAAGCATGTGCCTAGTACCAGGCACTGTACAGTGTGTGCATGTATTGAGCAGATATGCCCTGGGACCAGCTGACGTGCCAGTCACTGTGCTGGGGCTGAGGACACAGGAGTGACAAAGCCTCATAGTCTATGTCCTAATGAAGCCACAGTCCTCAGACCATTAGCAGACAAAGCCTCAGACAATTAGCAATTACAACCTGGGGAAGTAAATGTTCTGTGAGGAGTGGGCCACGTATCCAGGAGCATGTCGGAAGAATGCCCAACCCTGACCTGGCACTGGGGAGGCATAGAGTGAGGCTTGGTCAGGTCAAAGGTACACCTGAAGGAAGAATAGAAGTTTACCTGGCCAAAAAGAAGGTACGAGACAGCATTCCAGGCAGAGGAAAGAGCATGGGAAAAACCCAGAGCAGGAAGTACGACGAGAAAAAACAAGTCATCTCAGTGAGGACGGAGCAAAGCGTGGACGCGCGCAAGGGGCGGGCTGGTGAAGGGCTGAGGCCCTAGAGAGGCAGGCAAGGACTGGACGTTGATTGGGACCCATGAGCTCCATCAGAAATTCTGGGCTCTATCCAAGAGCACTGAGGCACCCAAAGGATTGTCTGCTAGGGGCTGTTATGAACTGATGTGCTTCCAGAGAGGGCACTTGCAGGAGATGAGTTGGGAGGATGTGGCAGTGGTCCAGGAGAGGCCATTGGCCACCACTCTCTACAGAGGAGATGCAACAGCTTCCTGAAGAGTGGAGGGCTCCAACCTGGGGTTCTAGGGCCCTAACTTATGCACTGGCTGGATAGCAAAGAGTAAGGGGGAGGTAGGGGACGTCTGAAAAGGGCCACCCAACTGTGAGGCTGTGGTTTCCCACCAGTGGTTCTCAACTGGGGGCAATTTTGCCCCCCAGTGGACATTTGGCAAAATCTGGAGATACTTTTGTTTGTCCTGGCTTGGGGAGTACTACAAGTATCTAGTGAGTAGAGACCAGGGATACTGCTCAACATCCTACAAGGCGCAGGACAGCCCCCACAACAAAGAATGATCTGGCCTCAAATGCCAGCAGTGCCCACAATGAAAAACCCTGCACTAAACAGATGACCCAAACAAAGCAATGTGTAAACAGTTCAGAACAAGCTGGCCACGGGACAAAAAAGGAGGGACATTGCCCTCCGAGGTGGCTAAAGTAAGGAAGAAAAACAATTCTTTAAAAAAATCTGAAGCAGAACGATAAACAAAATAAACCAACAGGCCCCCGTGCGAGACTCCACACCCTGTCTTCAGCTTCCTGACTTCCTAGAGCAGGTCAGCCATCGGGGTCACACCCTGCTCCAGCCTGCAGGGGCTGCATGACAGGTCACCCACCTGGGAGCTCCAGTTGCCTGGTCTGATAAGTGCGATGATAATCCCTGTGTTCAGGATAAAATGAGTTGATAGTGTGTCTGGCCCATTATAGATGCTCAATAAACATCCGTGTCCTTCCCACTTCCCTCTCCTCCTTGTGAGTCTGGACACAAGAAGAAGGAATGTCTGAGAAGGCAAACTTTCAGCCAATCTAGAATTCTACTTCTGGGATCAGGGGAGTGTGGGACAGTGGTCCCCAAGGCGGTGGGGTGCCCACACCCCAGGGGTGAAGGAAGTGAATACAAACACACATTGAGACACTTTTTGCTATTAACATCCTTAATACATATTTTTTGTGTATGTTCTATGGTGTAACATTCTCCTACTAATATATAAAGTTTATAAATATAATATTTATATGTTTAAGTCTGTGGTTAAAATTTACTAATTAATATATTTACATATATTGGGATATTGGGAGTACAGGCTCAAAAAAATTTTTTTTTTTTTGCTAATAAGGGTGTTCAATCAAAAACTATTGGCATTGACTATAGACTGTTGGTTAGGGTGGGCTCCAGAATGGGGTGATTTGAGGAGGAATAGATTTGGGGGGGTTATTTTATTTATTCCAGTGCTTTAAAAATTTTTTAGACCAAAGGTTTCTACCCTCCCAAAAGTCAACTCCTTCCCTTGAAGAACTTTTTCAGCTTCTGGCAAATGTAGACTTGAAGTAAGTGAGCAGATAATTCGATTTTCAGCAATGGGCCTGGGTTCATTTCTAGCACAGTCCTGGGCCTCACCACCCTTTGCCAAGAGGCTCCACCCTGAGGTGAGGGTGACCCCTCTGACCCGTTGGTTGGAAAGGAGCCTGAATGGAAGGGGCCTGCTCCTGGCCAGAGCTGGAAAGGAGTGTTGTGTTCATCAAGCCTTTCTCTCTTTTCCTTTCCCACATTCCCAGAAAGGCTGGGCTAATGGCTCAATGCGGGAAAAATAACAATATATAGTTACTAGGGGAGGGAGTGAGGGTGGGAGTGAGTCATCTCTGTGGATACCTTTTTAGTGTGGCTGTGACTTTTGAGTCCTGTGCATTGAATCTATTACATTAAAAATATTAAATTTTTAAAAGTATTTTTACCAATTCAAAAAATACTTAATTAAAAATTTTAAAAGAGGATAGCAATTCAGATTTCCAAACTTTTATCCCTTCTGAACTTTATTTGTAAACTCTGGATTTTTCTGATGACCTTTCTTCTTAATGAATCTTTATTTATTGATGGCATCTTTATCGAAACACCATACTGGCTGATATTCCCTTCCTCGGAAATTTACACTGCTGATACGCACCCTATTTCTTTACAAAAGCTCAACCTGCCTTTAATCTTTCCTGAAGCCAACAGTGATCTGGTTCCAGTGAACCTTGTTTTGTTCCAGGACTTACCTGTGAAGTGTATTTATTCTACAGGGAAGCTTTTGAGTGAATCGATCACCTGATCCCTCTCTGGTATCCATAGGCTCTGAGAGGTCAAAGTTCCTGTTTTCTTCCATGGCTGCCAAGTCCCTTCAGAAGCAGTTTTAAAGCCGGCTGACTCATTAGGAGAGCCTATCGTATATCCAAGGTGTGTGAGCCCTCCTTTCAGGATTCAGTCGCCTGAGAAGGGGTTTTTGGCAGGTGATCAATCTCCAGGAATTTGAAGCCTTGACTTGTTACCCAAAGCCCTAGATCATGGGGCCCAAACTCCTCGATTTGGGGGATCAGCCCATGGAATTTATGACGCACGTATCTGTATCAGACAGGCCGGCATGTCTCCACTATGCCCAGATAAATGGAACCAAAACCCTTCCTGCATTTCCAGGAGCGGGCCCTTTGCTGGCTCTTTTTGGAGGTGGTGGGAGGCAAAGAGGATCCAGAGTCCAGGCTGGACCCGTGGGAGTAAACAAAGAGGGACTTGATGCAGGAGGAAATTCAACATCCAGTACAGGAGGGAGCTTTCCTTTTCTATAGGACTTCAGGGACATGTAATGCCATCAGGGGACACTCCAGCACCAGAGTTCTTCTCCCTGGGGATGGTATGAATTTTTTTTTATTGAAATAATTTCAAGGTGCAGTAGTTTTAATGATGCTGAAATAGCCAGCCATTAACATTTTCCAGTGTATGGCATTCGGGCACCTTTGTAAGTGCCTAATAATTAAGTAGCCAAATTGGCTTGTTTTCATGCACTAATAAAGAATCTGTTTCATGGACACATTGAATAAAACCTGTAATGGCAACTGAAATTATAGCCTGTCAACATAATTTTTCTCTTGTGTGGTCTCTGCGCCTGGTTCCTGGCACAGGGCTCCTGAAACCCTTGTAATTTCCTGGGTGATAGGAGTGTCTTTTGTTATAAGGAGGTGACTCTGGGTGGGCTCCTGGATGGTTCCTGGATGGGGGCTGGTCACTGGAAAGAACAAGCCATGATTAGAAGCTTGGAATTTTCAACCCTGCCCTCCATCCTCTTGAGAAGGGAGAAGGGCTGGAAATGGATTTAATGATCAATCCTGCCTACATGAGGAAGCCTCCATACAAATCCCAATAGTATGGGATTCGGAGAGTTTCTGGGTTGGTGAACACATGGAGGTGCTGGGAGAATGGTGGGGGCCCAGAGAGAGCGTGAAGGCTCTGTGCCCCTTCCCTAATACTTTGTCCTATGCATCACTTCCATCTGGATGTTCATCTGTATTCTTTATCATATCCTTTACCCGTAAATGTAAGTGAACTGTTTTCCTGAGTTCTGTGATCCACTCTAGCAAATTAATGGAACCCAAGGAGAGGGTCGTGGGAACTTCTGATTTATAGCTGATAGGTCAGGAGCACAGGTGACAACCCAGAGTTGTGATTGATATCTGAAGTGGGGGGCAGCCTGGTGAGACTGAGCCCTTAACCTGTGGGATTTGGTGCTATCTCCAGGTAGACAGTGTCAGAATTGAGTTAAATTGCAGGACACTCTGCTGGTGACGCGGAAGTGCTTGGCATGGGGGATAAAACAAACCCACACATTTAATGATCAGAAGTGTCAGAAGTGAAGTGTTCTGTGTGGAGGTAAAGGAGACACACAGAAAGACTGAGGATTTTTTCCCTAACTCAGTGGGACATTGTGCCAACAACTTAAACATAAAGCATAAGAGTGATAGACATAAAAACTTGTGACTCAAATGGTATAATATTACAGAGGAGGATTTGACATTATTTAGTAAATTTATATCTGCATTTGCCCTTTGACCCAGCAATCCCACTTCTGGGAATCTTTCCCAAAGATATACTGGCAAAATGCAAAGGAGATTTATGCACAAGGCTGATCACAGAAACACTGTTGTCAATAGCAAAATGCAGGAAACAACCCAATGTCTGTCAATAGGAAACTGGTTGAAAAAGTTAGAAACTGGTTGAATAAACTAGGGTGAAGGTACACAGTGGAATGCAGAAATGAATGAGGAATAGTTCCATATGCAACTGTGGAATGATTTCCAGGAGATAGCATTAGGTGAAAAAAGCAAGATAGAGAAAACAGCAAAATACACATGAATTAATATGTAATACCTGTTCCCCACATTGGGGTGGGACTTGCAGGTGAGGAGAGAAGATGATGACAGACCTCTGTCGCTCCGGTCTCCAATAGGTCCAGAGTCTGCAGCAGGGATGGTCTCTCTGAGCAGAGTTCTAGAGTTCCCTGAAAGGTTCCTCTTTTCCCAAGCTGTTCCTAAACCCCCGAGTAGCTCAGTGTAGTCCACTTCACCATTATCTCTAGGTTCTGACCCCTAGGGCACCATCTAGTTTTTTATATCATGGAGACTTGATGCTTTCTTTCGAGTATTATTAAACTATCACTCTTCAGAGCTCTTCAGACGGAAGGGTATGATGAGGCTGATTTTGTCCTATTAATCAGGCTTGTTTGCTTGGGGCATTTTATGAGATTCTAAATGGTAATGGAAAGGGGCTTGGAGGATGAAATAAATGAATATATATGCAATTTTTTGTTATAACCTTTGCAACCTAAAATTGACCTGAACCCTCTATCTTGCATCTGGAGAGAAGTCCAGTGTGCTCACTGATATCTTGATAAATTTCCAGGAATAACAATCATTCCTACGGGTATGTTGGCCACCACTCCAGGGCTGAGTCTCATTAATCTAAGCTGGTCATAGTGGTCCCATGCCCCCATCAGTGATGGATCCAAGAACTCAAGCCTGAGCCAATCAATAGGTGGTATTTTTCCCACCAAAGATTAGTTCAGCGATGGACTGATTGGGCAGATGGTTGTGAAAGGAAGTTTTCTGGGGGCAAGTCTGGGAAAAATCCTTTGCTCTTAGAGAGAACCACAGAAGGAAACACTTTCCTGTTCCTTAGGATGTTGTCATGTCTGGAGGTGAGGCCTAGAGCACTGCATCCATCTCAGAGAAGGGCAGAGCCAAGAGAACCATGGGAGATGGGGCTGGAGTCCTAGACTTACAGTTACAGTTAGGTGAGTCAATCAAGAAGCCACTTGGTGGAGCCAGTCTGAGTTGGGCTTTCTGTTATTTATGGCCAACAGCATCCTGATACAGAGACCTCTGCTTCACACTCCTGTCCCCCTTGAAGTCTCTAATACATTCATGTCTCACATTGGTGGCTCTTCTCCTCCACCATCCCATGTGGGGGCATGGAACACACCTCCAACACCCTTCACCCCAAACAAATGAGAGTGTCCACTGGATGCAGGTTTGGGTCTGCCCGTGCAGGCATATTGCATTACCTTCAGCCAAAAGGTCCCAAAGGGAAGTTCTACTCACTCTTTTCCTAGAAGTCCTTCCACCATGTTGCGCCCTCCTTCTCTATGCCATCCAAATAGTGGTCACCTCTGGGATGGGGGAGTGGGTGTGAGCAGGGAGGACATGCTGGAGCTTCTAAGTTACTGGAAAGATCTCTTTATTAATACACGTGGTAGATACATGCATATTTGTTTTATTACTCATGAACTCATACATGTATATTTAATGCTCTCATATCTAATATGCATCTCACAATAAAAAGAATTTATGAAGTAGCTGGGGGATGAGATGGGAAGAAAGTGGTAGCTTGCCCTCCTTAAAACAACCACAGCAAAACACTGTGGTTCATAGGAAGTCTCACTGCTCTGCTCCCTCAGAGACATTGGACAGCTCCCCTCTGCCTGCAGAATAAACTGCAAGAGTCCTCAGCTTGAGGCCTCCGGTTGTCCAACCTACCTGCCTTTCCAGGCCTTCATCTTCATTACTGGTGCTTTTTCTGAAACTCTTCCATTCACCATGGCCTTTAGCACCCCCCACTGCAGACCTCAGCCCAGAATGGGTCTGAGGGGTCTGTGCTCTCCATCCCCCTTCCTGCTCTCTGAACTATGGTCGGGATGTCAAAGCACCATTTGTGTTTCCATATGCAGCCAACTGCGCCCATTTCCCACAGAACACGTGATGGGCAGACCCAGCACCCAGGGCCAGTCAGGCCCTGCCCCTGAGGCTCTCTCTCTCTCCTAGCTGGGGACCAACCTGGGAGGCAGTAGGTTTGAAAACCCCTTCTGGGTTGGCGAGAAATTTACATTCACATGCACAGCCAGCAGGCAGCCAGGTTGAGGGAAGTGGGGGGTGAGAACAGGGAAAGACCCAAGGCCAGTGTCCCACCAGCATGGCTCTAGTGACCACCTGTAACTCCCAGGAATTGCAGATAGGACAGATTTGGCTCTGTGGCTTTAATACCAAGCTCAGCTCGGTGGGTCTTTGAATTCAGCCCCAATTCAGGCCAAGACTTGGAGAGCCTTGGACATTGTGAGGAATAAAAGATGTCCAATGCAGGACAAGTGGGGACATCTCCATGTGGGTTATTATTATTCAGATTATTCTGAAGACAAGAATGCCTAAAACTGGTGACTTCCAGATTTTAGTGTGAATTGAAATCATCTGAGACTTTTGCAAATGCACCATTCCCAGAAATTCCAACTCAGTAGGTCTAGGCTGGGCCCAGGAATCAGTACGTTTAGCACGAGTCCCCAGTATATCAGATGCATGTGGTCACTGGATCCAACTCAGTAACCCTGCCTTAGACACCAATTTCCCGATGGAAAGAAATTATGCTTTGTCAGAAGCTATTAGTTCATTTTTTCAAATTGTGTCACAACATCAGTTGTATCAACATCAACACTACAATGGCTATAGTCTGGGAAATCTCACGGTGGCTTCAACAGCTCTGGCAAATGGCCCCATAACAAAACACAGTGGTGTGGGAGGTTATCTTCACCAATCGTTGACACACCATAACCGGAGTCCTCTTCCAGAATCTTACAGTCGTGGTCACTTGAGTCCTGTTGCAAATACATCTGAGGAGTCAGGGCCAGGACCATCAGAGGATGATGAAACTCCTGAGCTTCGCCATCAGGGGAACAATCAAATCCACCTGCCCTCAGGTCTCGTGACGTACTACATCAGCTCCTGGTTGATGCTGGTGGGTTTGAATGTTCTGCTTCAGAATCCATTCTCCATGTCCTTGAACTTGCAGGTAGAGCACTGTGAATTCTACCAAGGTCTGGGGAGGGGTTGGTGCTCTCCAGCCCACAATTGCAGGTCTCTGGGAATTTCTAAGCCATGTGTCTCTGAAAGAGGACTGTCAGCCACCAGATTCCACCAGAGCCACACCACCCCCGCCCACCAGATCCTGGGGATCTCAGAAACACAAAAACAACTTTGCACCAACATCACATCTGAAACCTGGAGCAGGTGTCCCCTGAAACCTGATGCCTTGCCTGGCCCAGACGGATGTGCATGGACCCCAGTCTTCGTGCTGAGCCCTCATGCCTGTGGCACCGCCATGCTTCACGTCCATTTCTACTAAGCCAGCTTGCTAACATGCAGGCCCCTGTGGTCATTTATTCTCTTAAGTTTTCTCATGCACACGCTGCTGTCTTCCCTTCACTAATTTATGCTCCAACTCTTGCGTTCGGTCCACCTGTGTCTTCAGGAACCACATCACTTCATGTGCCTCTTCTTCACGGGGGTCACACCTGGGTTCAAACACCAATGGAGGCACCTATGACCTCTATGACCTTGAGTAGCTATTCGTCTTCTCAGGTCTCATCTGTGCAATGGGTTTGACAGTTCCCCTCTGTTTCAGGCAGGGTCCACTTGTAGTTCTACGAACCAGTCTAACTCTCTTAAGCAGAAATGGATTCAGTACCGAATTTATGTGCTTACAAAATCTTCAAGAGGGCTGGAGAAGCAGGCTACAGGTGAGGCTTCCAGGAATGACACATAGAACAATACCGCAGAACTAACCCACCAGGGAGCTGCCTCTTCTGACTCCAGCAGGAAGCTCCAGCATCAAGAAGCTGCACGGCTCTGGAAACTCGAAGTCAACTTTTGCCTCCAGTGACAGAACACCTGGAGTGGCCCCTCCACACCTGCTAGATCTGCACAGGCAAAAAAGATAGGTGCCCGTGACTGCCACCTCTCTGTGCACTTAATCTCGTTCTAAATTCAGCTCTCTCCTGGCTGCCTCTAATCTACAGCTCCCGAATCATGCATGGAGCCCTGTTCGCAAGGCAGGCTGGGAAATGCAGTTTTCGCCTCTCCAGCCTCTGCAGAAAAGAAAAACCCAACGGAAGAAGGTTGGAATGAATGAATGAGATCTATCAAACTTGCCATACCACCTCATAGAGGTGCTGGGAGGAATATAGCCAGCATCGTCTGACATTCTCATCATCGGTTCATTCATTCATTCGTTTACTCAGTAAATATTTATTGTTTTTTGTGGACCAGGAGTTCAATGATGAATGAAGCACAGTTTCTGCCCTCAAGGAGCTTACAGTCTATGCTGTGGACTGAATTGTGTCCCCCCCACAAATTCATATGTTGAAGCCTTACTCCCAAGGTGACTGTGTTTGAAGATAGGGCATTTAGGAGATGATTAAAGTAACATGGAGTCATAAAAATAGTGTCCTAATATGATAATATTGGTGGTCTTATTAAAAAAAAAAGGAAGAGATATCTCTCTCTCTCTCTCCTTGCAAACACATGGAGAAAAGTCCATCTCAGCACACAGCAAGAAGGCAGCCAATTGCAAGCCAGGAAAAGAGCCCTCATGGGCAACTAAACCATACTGACACCTTGATCTCAAACTTCCAGCCTCTAGAACTGTGAGAGAATAAATTTCTGCTGTTTAAGCCCCCAGTCTGTGTATTTTGTTATGGCAGCCCGAGTAGACTAAGACAGTCCAATAGGGATTCAACCAAGTGAACAGGCATCTATAATACAGTGTGGTAAGTGCCAGGCCAAGCACCTCGGGCTTCAAGGGCACAGAAGTCACCTTTGTAAGCCTTGAGGGGCCAACAAAGGCATTTGGGAATCTGAGGGAAAAATATGTGCAAAGGTCCGGAAGGAAGAAAGACCCTGGCACATTCAATAGGGCTAGACGTGCCCTATTTCTAGGGCATTTAAGGAGCTTGAGGAGGGAGAAGCGAGGGATCAGCCTAGAGCAGCACATCCCTTGCACAGGATCCAGTTACCGAAAGTACTCACAGATGCCACACAGTTACTCACACACAGCTTTAATAAAGGGAAGGATACAGCACAACAGAAAGAGAAAATGAAGGCAACCACAGAGAGGTTGGAAAACCTCCAGGCACTGACCCCCACAGTCCTTCCTCAGTCGCAGAGGATGCACTTGTCTCCAAATTATGAACCACCAAGATGTGTGTGCATTATCTCAACTTCAGGGGCCTCTGGCCAAAGTTTACAGCGGGGTCTTTTAGAGCCAGATCAGGCTGTGGAACTGGTTAAAGCAGATGTATAGCATCAATCTCTACATCCACAAACAGGGTAGACAAGCCAGCCCCCAGTGCCTCCAGGAGAGCTGCAAACTATACATAGCACCTTATAAATCACTAACTAGCTCATCTCATCATTATCTTGTTTAAGAGTCAGTACCAAATAGGTGACCCAACCATCCCGGTCTTCCTGGAACTGAGGGCGGTTTTCAGTGCAAAAACCAGGAAATTCCTGGGCAAACTGGGATGAATTCGTCATCCTGGCAGCCGTCCAAGCATCTTCAGGAACCTTCAGATTTGCACAGAGCTGCCCAAATCTCACTGTAAAACAGCCTTATCTTACACAAGAGGTAAGCATGTTTAGATCTGACAAGCTCCGTGAGCCACATGTGGAGCTGTCGTAGGTACCCCAGCAAGTCCCCTCTGTGCTCACAAGCCATCGATGTCCTTCTGAAAGCACCTGTGACTCCCTATGAAGACTTATCTGGAAGTACAGGAAAGTCAACACCTGCAGCAATCATCCTCAATGGGAGTTGGAAGATGAACACCCCAGCTACCGTACCTATTGGGTGGGCAACTCTGAAGTGTGCTCCACACGTCTCCCACAGGTCTCCACTGCACTGAGCCATCACCCAGTTAGTAAGGGAGGATAAATAGGGAAATGACATTATCACATGTGTATTTTCATAAGAATGTAGACAAACATTCCTGCCTTCATGAAGCCTATATTTGGGCATAGGAGACTGTGGTGGGCAGAATAATGGTCCCCAAAGACGTTTGTGCCCTAATTCTTGGAATCTGTGAGTATGTTACACGACAAAGGGGAATTAAGATTGCAGATGACATTGAAGTTGCTAATCAGCTGACTTTAAAATAAGAAGATTAAATTGGCTTATCCTGGTAAGGTCAATATAATCCCAAGTGTTCTTAAAAGATGAAAGAGGGAGGCAGCAGAGTCGGTCAGAGTAAGAGGAAGAAGAAATGAGGGAAGCAAAAAATGACAGAGTGATGTGATTGCCAGCTTTGGAGACGGAAGGGACTGCAAGCCAAAAAATGCAGGCAGCCTCTAGAAGCTGGAAAAGGCAAGAAAACGGATTCTGCCTCCGGAAAGGAATGCAACCCTGCTGACACATTGACTTTAGGGAGACCAGCAAGACCCATTTTGGACTTTGACCTCCAGAACTACAAGATTATAAATTTGTATTGTTTTTGCCGCTGAGTTTGTGGTAATTTCTTACAGCAGCCATAGGAAACTAATGCAGGAGCACAGGCAAAAAAAAAAAAAAAAAAAGTAATCGAAAATCTTTATACTATAAATAAAAAATCTACTGTATATGATGGTGGTAAGTGTTACGGAGAAAAGCGAAGCAGCAAAGTGGGCTAGGCTGATGGGCATGGGCTGCTTTTAGTTAGAAATCTCTTTATTTGTTTGCTTCGAGATCATGTACGATGATAATTTCTCACTGTGGGAGCCCCCAGAAGCCATATGGTTGCCATCATCCCCTTCAAAACAGAGGACCTGCTCGCACTCCAATGGAGAGAACGTGTTCAAATTTGTGACCAGCAGCTAAGAAGCTGCCTAGGGGTGAAACATCAGTCCCCATCCTCCTGAATTAGTGGATGCAGCATTTGTGAGTGTAAAGCCACCACCTGCCATTACTGTTCTGTAAGAATCCGTTCTGGTGATGAACGATGTATCAGGCAGCTGTAGAAATGGCTGCAGACACACAGATTTCAAAAAGCTGCTCATTTCTTTGGGCAGAAACAGCTGAGCAGAGATTCCCCTTAACTCAGAGAAGCCTAAAGTCACAGACACATCAAAGAGACAGAAACAGGAACACTGAACCGCTGTGTCCTCCTGATGACATCACACACCAAACCAGATACAGCTATGGCACATGGGGAAAGGATGCAGTTCCTGGCGGGTTATTCTATATACGACTCAGGCAGCGGGTTGTGGGGTGAGATGAGACTCTCAATAAGGTATGTTTTGAGTATCTATGAATGTGACCTTCTTTTAAAACAGGGTCTTTGCAGATGTAATCAAGTTAAAATGAGGTCATATTGGATTAGGGGGCCCCCCAAATCCAGTGACTGGTGTCCTTCTAAGGAGAAGGAGATTTAGAGACAGAGACACACACAGGATTAGACCATGTGAAGACAGAGGCAGAGATTGGAGTGCTGCAGCCACAAGCCAAGGAACACCAGGAGCCACCAGAAGCTGGAAGAGGCAAGGAAGGGTCCTCCCCTAGAGCCTTCAGAGGGGACACGACCCTGCTGACATCTTGATTTCAGACTTCTGGCCTCCAGAACTGTGGGAAAGTCAATTTCTTTTGTTTTAAGCCACTCAGTTTGTGGTACTTCATTTCAGCAGCCATAAGAAACAGATACACAGAATAATCTGGGAAAGAGCAGCAGAGGCTGAAACTCTGCCTTGAGTCCTTTCATAACAGGAATTTTCCCCTACTGAGGCAAATTGACCTAGAATCGGCCACCCATTTACCAGCTAAAATGTTTCACCAGAGACTGCCGAATCTGCTGTCCCCACAGGCCTGAAGCTAAGTCGGAGAGTGGCTAAATTTCATTTTCACTGCCTCTCTGCTTCTTGCCCTGTGGGTCTCCCCTGAACCTGGCAATTGACGTTTCTCTAAACATATCCTCTTTTTTTTTTTTTTTTTTTAAAGATTTTATTTATTCATTTTTTTCCCCCCAAAGCCCCAGTAGATAGTTGTATGTCATAGGTTCACATCCTTCTAGTTGCTGTACGTGGGACTCGGCCTCACGTTGGACGGAGAAGTGGTGCCTCGGGGCGCGCCCGGGATCCGAACCCGGGCTGCCAGCATCAGAGCGCGCGCACTTAACCGCTAAGCCACGGAGCCGGCCCTAAACATATCCTCTTGACCAGGAGCCCTGGGGTCCCCCTCCTCCAGCTCCAGAGTCGCTTTCCAAGTCTCCATTCCTGCTCGCCTTTCATAGTCAAAGGGACACATCTCTTTGCACCCAGGAAGGAAGGGTAGAAGGCTGCCCGTATTTCCAGTTGACATGGACAATCTTCTGGATATAATATTCCCCACAGGCGCCCCCACGAGTGCCTGGCCCAGGATAGGCACCCACTAGAGACTCACTGAATGAGGGATTTCCCTGCGTTTTGGCCTGTCCTGTACTGTGGGAATCAACTTCAAGCAGTGTATATAGGCAGTATTCTGTGGCAGAGATGTTTTTAAGCAAACAGAACCCACAGTGCCTTTTAAATCGCTCTTATCTGTGGTAGCCTTTGGGCTCTCCTGATCTGATCCATCTGCCTAGGTCAGTCTGTCTGATGGAAAAATGTTAGGTACCTAACCATGGGGGCAGCCAAGTTCTTCTCCTTCCCCTTTACCTCCCTCCTTCACCCATTCCTTCTTTCTCCCAGCTTTTGTAAAGAGATGTGGGCAATTCCCCAGTGTTATTGATGATAGCACAGAAAATAACCTGCGCACATCAAGCCATGTTTTTGAAAGTCTGTCTTCTACCACTAGGTGGTAGTATTTCCACGACTTTCTCTGCCTTACCCTGCAATTTGCTAGGAGTGGCCCCTACAGACAAAGGAGTTTATTCTCAATATTTAAGCAGGGAGAAACCCCTTACAATTAGCTACTCTAAAACACAATCATTCTTTTGACAAATGTTCTACAATATTATCCTGGAGAGGTACAATTTGCAACTAGTTTGTTCTGGCAAGTTTACTTGACTTTTTTGCTTTAAATCAGGTATTTTGTGGCCATTTTATTAGACAATTTAAAAAATTAATAGACTTTTTTTAGAGCAGTTTTAGGATTACAGAAAAAAATGAATGAAAAGTACAGAGAGTTCCTATATATCACTTCATCAGCCCCACACACAGCACACAATTTCCCCTATTGTTAACATCTTGCATTGGTGAGGTACATCTGTTGTAATTGATGAGCCAATATTGATACATTATTATTAACTAAAGTCTATAGTTTACCTTAGGGTTCACTCTCGGTGTTGTACATTCTATGGGTTTGGACAAAAGTAAAATGACATAAATCTCTCATTATAATGTCATACAGAATATTTTCACTGCCCTAAAAGTCCCCTGTGCTCCACCTATTCATCCTTCCCCTATCCCCCACCCAACCCCTGCAGCCACTGATCTTTTCACTGTCTCCATAGTTTTGCCTTTTCCAGAATGTTATATAGTTGGGATCATACAGTACATAGTCTTTTCAGATTGGCTTCTATCTTAGTAGTATGCATTTAAGTTTCCTCCACGTCTTTTTGTGGCTTGATAGCTCACTCTTTTTAGTGCTGAATACTATTCCATCATCTGGGTGGACCACAGTTTGTTTATCCATTCACCTACTCAAGGACATCGTTCTCAAGGGGGTTGGCTAATCGTAAGAAATACTTTGAACATTTTCATCACAACACCATCTACAATGTGGAGCTCTTGCTATTTTATAAGGAAAATCTTGATTCTTCTTGAAATAGAAGTGAGGTGCCTCAGGAGTCCTGCAAAGGGAACTTGCATTGTGTAAAAGGAGGTCCCCGCCTCTGCTCACTTGATTGACAAGGAGATGGATCTGCCTTCAACCCACTACATAGAGTTCTACATTCAGAGCAGAAAATAACCTGTGACTCTCTTCTGATCAAAACTAAATTTAGAAACTCAGGTGAAATGGGTTTAGTAGAAGGAAAAACATATTTTTTTTTTTTTATAAAATAAAATGGCAGTGGTGCTTCCACAGTGTAGAGGGAAGGCCTTGGTCTCACAGGTAACTCAGAAACACCCAGGTGAGCCCTGAAGAGTAGTTGTGGGTGAGAAACAGGAGGCCCTCTTGGCACAGCCTGCATGAGGGGTCAACCTGCCCCCTTGACCCAATGCAGTAAAAATAAGAATCCCAAACAACGCATGCAGACTTGAGGTGGCTTAGCATCTCCAAGGAGCCTGTGTAGCTGAGAGAACCGAGAGGCCCCGGGCCAGGATTAGCAGAGGATTAGGGTTCAGATGGGGATTACTCGAAGTCTCTGTATAGGAAACAGCCATAACAGTCAGCGCACGTGCATGCGCGCACACTCACACGTGCATGTGTGTGCGTGTGCACACACATACGCACGTATGCACACACATGCTCATACACGTGTGCACCTACACAGGCCCACATACGTGCATACACGCATGCTACCCATATAAACACACATGCGTGCTACACATATGCGCACACACAGCTATGTACACATACACACTAAACATACGAACGCATACCTACATATGTACACATGCACACATAAGCACACACAAATACACATATATACATATGCACATACAAACATACACATATAAATGCACAGATACTCACACACACAGCAAACAGAACACAGCAAAAATCCAGACGGCTCTTCCAACAAATGGAACAAACTATCTGGGGGAAGCTAAAACTTTTCTTACTAATATTGGCATGCCAAGTGAAGCCCTTTCCCTCTGGCATTTCGGGGGTCCAAAGGCTGACAGCTGGCTCAATCCTGCATTGCAGGCTGACAGTTACCTCATCCATAACCCCCGTCCTTCCTCGCATAGAGTGGCCACTCAGAGTTCCCCTCCATGACAGACCTTGGGAAAACTGCCTCATTCAGCAGCAAAGGAAATACATGCTGGCTCCCTAGTCCTTCTTTCTTAAGGAAACATATGAGAACAAGCAAGATGAAGAAAGTAAAATTCTTTGGAGGCCACAGGGTTAACTCAGCAGACCAACCAAAATTTTTTAATCAAATTAAAACTCCAGACAGGTATCAGATAATAAAGCAATAATTTAAGAACAGGAAATCTACATAAAGAGAAGACAGAACAAAGACGCTCTTCAAGATTAAATACGCACTTGCTCAACTCATCTACAGCGGCGGGAAGCAGATCAGTATGGTTCAGGGCCACCGTGGACGGAGGGCTTATGAGGAAGCATGAGGAAACCGGGAGTGGGGGTGTGGGGGGCTGGAGGGGGTTGGGAAGTGGCGGGGGAGGGTATGTTCACTCTCTTGGTTGTGGTGACGGTTGCACCATATGTCAAAACCTATCAATGGTACAGTCTAAGTGTGTTTAGTTTAGAGTATGCCAGTTATACCTCAATAAAGTGGTTTTAAAAGTATGCTTGCTCCGCAAAAAGCTATAAAGTACTGGAAAATGAATGCAAATTTGAAGAAATCAATTAGAATGTTGAGCAAAGACCCCCTTTAGGGTCTCTTCAGTCACCCTCTAGGGTGGAAGGAGAAGTGGATAGACTGTCTGAAGTACATACAGCCCAACCGTTCCTGTAGAATAGTTGTAGAATAGTTCTACAGGATAAATGAAAATGTATTCCTGAATTAAGCCGGTCTGAGGACCACAGTGTCTGCTCCCTCCCGGAACCGCTTTAGTGGACTAAACATCGCTTTGCTTCATGTCCCTCCAGCTGGCACTGACGGAATCTCTAAGAAGCAGCCGTATAAAATGTGCCGTTCTGTTTATTGGAGGGATGTCGTCCACCATCCATTCATTCCTCCAGCAGTCAGTTATCAAGTGCTTGGGGTTGGGGTGCACAGATAATTACAGGAAGGTGCAGTAATTATCAAATATCAAGCGGCTGTGTGCCTGGCATTACGCAGGGTACAAGGAGACCCCCACTGTTCCTGTTCTCAGGGGACTCTCGGTATAGCGGGGAAGAAAGACAGTGAGGTGTTATAATGCAGTAGGATCGCTGTGTTTGATAAAAGTGAGAAAGAGGGCATCGATAGGGGATTGCATCACTAAGGGACCACAGACCTTGTCTGGGGGGAGGAGGAGGGAATTTGATGATCCTTATTTGAATGCCTGATCCTTGGGAGTTGCTGGTGATTAACTCAATCACGAATGGAGAAGGCACCCAAGCCCTCAGCTCTGCTCCCAGGAGCTTCCTGGGAGACACTGGAGGGCACCCATCTCTTCATCTAAAGAGAGACAGGACTGGAGGGTGCGATTTAGAGACAGGACTCAGTTACAAAGCAGCTTAGGCGATCCACATAAGAAATGCTGTGGTCCTGAGCTAAGAGCCTGGAGGTGGGAATCGAGATAATGGGGTAAACTCGGCTGATAAGGGGTGATGATTCAGCAGGAAGAGTGGACAGGACTTAGTGGTTGGCTGTCTGGAGTGGGGGATGGCCACTTGGGAGTGTGTGTGTGTAAGATAGAAGGAACCACCTACAGGACTCCTGGTTCCTTCCCTGGTGGCTAGGAAGATTGCAGGGTACAAATTGAAACAGAACAGAGTGGGGTAAGCAGGTTCGATGGAAAAGATGACGACTTTCATTTTGGCCTTTTGAATTTGAAGAGGTTTTTGGAAATTAGCCTGTGTTTCGGACACCAGTGATGAGCTGGGAGGGTGGAGAGGGCAGAACTCAGTGAAACCCTGTAAGCTCCACAGCCAGAAGCCACAGTCCCTGGTCAAAGCGAGACAGTCCGTGTGGAAGGAGCTGTCCTTGGTGGAGTCTTGTCCATTCTGTTTATTTGCCCTACGGGGTCAAGGTCACTCAGTGCGGGTGAGAGATAAATATTAGGACTTCTGTTTATATTTTGGTTTCTATCTTAAAAGGAAGAAAGAAGAAAGAGAGAGAGAGGAAGGAGGGAAGGAAAGAAGGAAGGAAGGAAGGAGGGAGAGAGGGAGGGAAGGAGGAAGAGAGGGAAGAAGGAAGGAAGGAAGGAAGGAAGGAAGAAAGGAAGGAAGGAAGGAAGGAAGGAAGGAAGGAAGGAAAAAAAAGAAATTATGCTCTGCTGCTTTGCCAAGTGGGTTGACCCCGGTGCCCACTCTCACAGCAGGAGCCCTACTGGCAGGTGTCACAGAGGGGCACAAGTCACTCTGATGGAACAGCTGGAGCTCCAAGTGGCATGGGTTGCCAAGGCTCTGCACTTTCCTTGCTTCCAGAATTTTGCTGTTATTGCAGATGCCAAATTCCCGTTAAGGGAATTTGCAGATTATATTATCTAGTTTTTAATCAAACTAATCCTCATGAAAATGGACAAGTGCCTGACAAAGGTGCCTGCTAAGCCATGGTATGAGGGTATTTCTAATGATGCAAGCAGAGCTGGACAATGAGATAGGGAGAGAGCTGGCACTTCTCTCCGGGTATGAGTAACCGCCAGCCAACTTAGGAAATTTGAGCCTTGGCGGTAGTTTAAAATAAATAAATAAACAAACTTAACCTGCCCCTTCAGGGTCAAGACAACATTTAACAATGAGGGAGAAAGTAACCACTTTCTGCCAGAAATGTGTCCTATGGTGAGAACATTTTAAAAACAGACGTTTGGAAAGGTTTCTATCATTAAGTGATTTTATTGCCAACAAATGACGTGTGACATCTATAAAAGCTCTCATATCTCACACTTTAAAACTTGGAAACACTTTTCTAACCTGTTAAAAAGCTTTCAAAGGATTCTGTGGGTTTTAAAACCCATTGGTGAAACATAGAAAAATGAATAATTTCCAATTAATTTGCAAGAACGGCTCATTGACATCAAGGTGCATGGAAATTTACTAACTGCATCTCAATAATAATAATAAACCTTTGCATATGTGGCAGATGGGATTGAAAAATGAGTCTCCTGATTTACTAAGCAGAGCACACATTACCCACCACGTGGCTCACTATGTTTTCCAAAAGGATGAAACATGTTTAATCACATAACTGCCACCAAGACATTGTTATTAAGTCATCGAGAGTAACAGGAGATTTTTGAGAAAACAGAATATTTTTGATTGTTGATAAAGACTTTGCCTTCATTGATCTTCCAAGCTAGAGAAGACGAGGATAAAAACACAATAAACATTTAAATTTGTGTTTATTTCTCTTTTCTTATACTTTTAAAATTTCTATTTCTATGTATGTTTTATAATAAGCATCACATCTACTATGAATAGAGTGAGGGAGACAGATAATTCAGAAATAAATGTGTTTTTAATTGTATATATTATGCACAGTTTATTAATATGTTATTACATACATTATCTGCATATATTTCTATATGCATATATGCTGGATGAACATATATTCATATACCACTTTACATATAATATATATTAGGTACTATTGATCGTAATTATTTTGTAGTGTTTGTTTTATTACAGAGCTCTTCCTCAACTTATGATGGGGTTACGTCCTGATAAACCCATCACAAGTTGAAAATATCGTTAAGTCAAAAATGCATTTGGGGGGGCTGGCCTGGTGGTGTAGTGATTAGGTTCACGTGCTCAGCTTCGGTGACCCAGGGTTCGAGGGTTCGGACACCGGGTGGGGACCTATGCAGCAAGCCAGGCAGCAGCAGTGTCCCAAATATAAAGTAGAAGAAGATTGGCACAGATGTTAGCTCAGCCACAATCCTCCTCAAGCAAAAAAGAGGAGGATTGCCAACAGATGTTAGCTCAGGGCCAATCTTCAGCAACAAAAAAATGCATTTAATACTGCTAACCTACCGAACATCATAGCTTAGCCTAGCCTACTTTGAACGTGCTCAGAACACTTACATTAGCCTACAGTTGGGCAAAATCATCTAACACAAAGTCTATTTTATAATAAAGTGTTGAACACATATAATTTATTGAATACCGTAGGGAAAGTGAAAAACAGAATGGTTGGATGGGTACAGACGATTGTAAGCATATCAGTTGTGCACCCTCGTGATCACAGGGCTGACTGGGAGCTGCGGCTTGCTGCCGCTGCCCAGCATCACAAGAGAGAATCGTACCACATAGCATATCACTAACCAGAGAAAAGATCAAAATTAAAAATTCAAAGTATAGTTTCCACCGTAGTTATCGGTATGAATGCTTATCGCTTTCACACCATCGTAAAGTCAACTAATCGAAAGTCGAACCACCCACTGTAAGTCGGGGACCATTTGTATTATACATATTATATATAAATATTATATTTGTTTACTTCTAGTAAAGCATATGTATACATTGTAATTATATACATAGATTTACAGATTGTATACATATATTATACTCACACTACATTTGTGTGCAAATGTAATCCTCCTACGTTTCCCTAGTCCATTCAGTCCCCGCTCTCCTGGAAGACTACTTCACATTTTCTCACATGCCTTCAACTCCCAATGCCATGTTCCTCATCCTCACCCTCAGCTGATGGTGTGGCTTCTTATTTCATCAAGAAAGTCAAGCAACCACAGGGCACTGTCGCCATCGCACTATCGCATCTCCCCACCCACCAGCACCAGTCTCAGCTTGCTGCCTTCTTTCTGTGACAATGAATGGATTCTATTCTTCCATCTGGGGCCGCCTCTCCACTCCCCTCCCACTGCACAGAGATGGCTCCAGAAATCCCTTGCCCCACCCGGTCATCAAGCTTTTCCTGTTCACTGGGTCATCCCCATCAGCAGACAAACCTGGCGTTTCTTCTCCCATCTGTAAACACACAAACAAAACTTGTTTTCTCCTCCCATTGCTTCTTCCTGCTACCGTCCCATTTCTCTGTCCCCTCCACAGCACGGCTTCTTGAAAGAGTTGCTTAAACTCCTTGTCTCCAATTCTTTTTCTTCTCCCAACTGGATATTTACCTCCCACTATTTCTCCAAAGTTTCTCTTGTCGAGGTCAATAATGACTTCCAAACTGTGAAACCCAAATGTTAGTTCCTAGTCCTCCTCAAAGCCGACCCTTCGGGAGCATTGGACGCGGAGGACCCTTCTCTCCTCAGTGAAGTCTTTCCGTCCTTGGTTTCCAGGAGGCCCCATCTGCCTCTCTGACCGCCCTTCCCAGGTACCACAGCTGAGGGTGTCTGAGCTCAGTCTCCTCTCTTCACTCACGCCAAAGGGGACCACAACAGCCTCACGGCTTTAAATTCCATCCAGAGCTGCATCTCCCAAATGCACGACTCCAGTCTTCTCCCACGAACCCCAGACTCTCTACCCAACCGCCTCCTTGATGACTCCACTCTCAGGTCCAGGGGTCTCTCAGGCCTAAATCACCCCGAAGTCCCACCCCAATCTGCTCTTCTTCTTTGCAGCTGCACAGGCCAAAAGCCTTGGAGTTGATCTTGACCCCTGTCTTTCTCTAAGCAGGTTGAGATACAATAATGGTCCCCGCCAGAGATTTCCATGTGCTAATCCCAGGACCTGTGAATGTTACCTTATAGGCAAAAAGGACATCGTAGTGTGATTAAATGAAGGATCTGAAGATGGGGAGAGGAGCCTAGGTCACCCAGGTGCCCAGTGTAATCACAAGGGTCCTTATAAGAGAGAGGCAGAAGGGTCAGAATCAGAGAAAGAGTTGTGATGGTGGAAGCACAGGTTGGAGCAATGCGGGGCCATGAGCCAAGGAATGCAGTAGCATCTAGAACCTGGAAAAAGGCAAGGAAATGCATTCTTTTCTAGAACCTACAGAAGAAACATAGCTCTGCTGACCCATTTCAGACTTCTGACCTCTAGAACCATAAGATGATTATTTGTGTTGTTTTAACCACTAAGTTTGTGATATTTTGTTATAGCGTCAATAGGAAACTAATACACTAAGGAAATCCTATTGGCTGAACCTTCAAAATACAGAGAGAATCTTACTGCTTCAGGTCTTCCATCTTGATCCAAGTTCCCACCATTTCTCACCTGGGTTATTGCAATGGCCTCCTGACTGGTTTCCAGCTTCCACCCTGTCCCCACCCCGTGTCCTGTGCACATCGCTCCCGAGTGAGCCTTCCTGATAGTCATGAGAAAGTCAGATTATGTTAGTTGCTTTTTGTTTAAGCCCTCCACTGGCTCCCTGTCTCAGTGAAGGGGAAAGCCAAAGTCCTCATTGTGCCCTACAAAGCCCGCTGTGACCTGACCCTATCACATCTCTGACCTCAGCACTACTCACTGCCCTGAGTACTTGCCCCAGCCCCACTGGCCTTTGAATTATTCCTTCAACAGGCTAGGTGGCTGCTGCCTCAGGGCCTTTGCACTTGCTCCTCTGCCTGGAATACGCTTTCCTAGAAGTGGGCATGGCATTCTCTCCCCTCACAGGGTCTCCCCTCATGGTCTTCCCTGGCTGACCTAGCTGAAATCCTTCCCCCCACACACACTTGCATGTGTGCACACACATATACACACATTTCCAATCCCTCTTCCCTGCTTTACTTTTTGCCCCTTAGTACTTATCACCTTACATCTACATGTTATATTATTATGATCAATATCTGCATGTGGTATTTATTTATCCTATCTATTGTCCCCCCATGACCACCACTAGAAATTACACTTTATGAGGGCACAGATTTTTATCTGTTTTATGAACCACTATATCCCTACCATCCCAACGAGAATGGGAGTCCCCAAAGTCAAAGTCAGGGAGGGTTCAGGCCTGAAGGAAGCTGGCTTAGTGCTGTCACGTTAGCCCAGCTCCTGGTGAGTTCATGAGCGCTAAGTCATCATTGTTCAACACACCAGGCACTGTTAGGTGCTATAGTCAAATAAGATGTGGATCCTACACAATAAGTTAAAGTCAAAGAAAGAACGCATCACAGTGGTTAAAAACCATCCCCAAAGAAAGGCGCTGGGAGAGGTACCAATGATGCCCTTCCCCAACCCCTACGATGAAATCTCTCCTGTTGGAATAATGACCATGACATCAGCTGGATCTCAGGACAGGCTAGCCCAGCACACATGGTGGCTTCCAAGGACAGACTGTCAGTAGAATGAGTATGAGGTGGGACAAGTCGTTAATGTATCACCCATCTTTCAATCTAAAGAAGAACTCACAACAAGCACAATATCTAACCAGTCCATAGACCAGATCCTGCCCTGGTATTCATTCCCTAGAAGCTGGCCAGAGGGGAAGACCTATTTACCTGTTACCCCATTGTTAAAGGACTTTAACATAGAAGCGAAGGGAGTCTCCAAGTGGGACATGCAGGACCGAGAGTAGAATTATAATCCTTCTGCTCTGAGCCCCTCCTCTGTGATGGGCATAGGTCGGACATGGTTTCTAGTCCTCGAAATACTTTTGAAAGGAAGCTATTTACATCACCTTTCTATACATGAGGATTTGGAGACTCAAAGAGATCAAGTGACTTCCCCAAGGCCACAGAGATAATAAAGGACAGGACCGGAATTTAGACCAGATCTACCTGGATTCTGGAGTGATACAGGAGATCGTGAGATACTATGACAGGAGTGACGATTTGGCTCAAAACCAAGGGACACACTTTGATCAACGAGAGCTCCCTGAAAATGCATGGGCTGCGAACTTTCAGAAGTGGACACCCATTTGCTTATGTGCCCATCCCCTATCTCTGAGAGTGCCAAGATGGCCCAAAATGACAACCTGCCTTCTGGATAGCCATTGAGGTCCAGTTTCTAGGACCTTCCCAGGGTCTGGCCACATTCCTGCATTTGGCTACCATGGGACGCCCTACATCCTTAATTTAAATTCCCTCTTGTTTAAACTGGTTCCAGAGGTTTAGGTTACTTGCAACCAAAAGAATCTTAACTCACATAAAAGCCACACAAGTCTTAGCAACCTTGAAAGAGAGCTTAGGGTAATGTAAAAGTCAGTGAACATTCTTTCTATACTTGGAAAGGCAAAGCAACCAAATTCCAATATTTCCCCCAACACCTAATTTATAACTTGGGCTTTCTGACTTAAAAAGCATCAGAAGATCATAAAAAATAACAGAGATTTTAAGAGTGGATTTTAAGAATGAAACTTGAGTAAGGAAAACAGTTCTTTTCTCAAACAAACCAAAACAACAACAAAATAGCATATATTTTTATTCATTTTACAGAAGGTAACAAAATAGAAACTTTGATTGAGTTATTTAAGGGGGTCTATCCGTTCGAGCAGTTTTTGGAACAGTCCATTCTTTGTGAAAGCAAACACTCAAAGTCAGCTATTTGGCTTCTATCTTAAATAAAATTTTTAAATGTCTATAATTTCCCAGAATGTGCAGAAATGGTTCATTTAATAAGCATTCAGCAAGTGCCTATTGCACACAGCCCCCTTCAATTTCCAGAACAAAATGGGAAGCAATTGAAAGCATCGTACAGTGAAACTTTCCCACCTGGCAAATGAATAAGCTAGTTTATCTGCGCACAGGCATGTTTCCATAACTGGGCTGCATCCGATGTAAGAAACAGGTGCTAAGAACGAAAATAACCAAACGTGGCTTTTTAGTGCCTCTTCTCCTTTTATATTTGGAAATGGCTAACATGAAGAAGTGTAAGGGGAGGAAAATGAATGGGAGGTGGTAGGATATATTAATTAAAATTTGTACCTCTTCCCCAATTTCAGAATCAGAATTCACAGAATTACTGAGAGCAGTTCTTTATCTATGTTGGTTCCTTTCCCTTCTGGGTATCTGAGATTTGGATCAAATCTGCTCCTGCGAACCGATGAGGAGGAAAAGCTCTCCAGTTAGACAGATGCCGAAGCTGGATGCAGGGACAGATCTTAGATTCCCTCGCCACAGCTGGAAAACGAGGGACAGTTAACGATTCCCCAGAAATTCTGCACATGTGCTATGGTAATCTTAAAAGATTACCCCCAAGTTTAATTGATTTCACCTCAGAAATGTCTGCAATCGTATGTAAACAGTATGTTTTGCTTGGTTTCTGCCTGCGCTGGTGACAGCTCACATTTTCTCTGTTTTTTCCTCCTTGGGAGAGTCCATTGACTGTTGGTGTTCATTGTTAGTGTCAGTGAGGGCATAAGGCACAGCATCTGCCTTTCTTAAACTTATAAGGCCTGACAAAGATGGAAGTTACTATAAAGTTTTATTTTCTAAGTGGAAAGAGGAAGCTGACATGTTAGTACTAAATTTGTCACCTGGAATAGGGCCAGAACCTTGAGCATTCAGATATGGAAGGTATGACACTAATCCTATTTATTGAGAGCTTCCATCATTTTGCTCCGGTATTTTGAGAGCTCTCTGTCTCTTTCAAGCATCATGCTGAGCGCTGGCCCTGAGGATCTGAGAGTGTGCCCTGCACAGCGGGCTGTGCTGGGGAGATTCAGCATTTCCTTAGGACCATCACTTTGAACCTCAAGAACCTCCTACCTTCTGCTCTCCATCTCCTTACCTCTCTCTCACCTCTCTGTTTCCTCTGCTTTATTTTCTCTCTCCTCTGCTTTTCTCTACCATTTTTCTTTGGTTCCTTCCCATTTTTCTGTTTCCTGTAGCCCCAGGGGGCAGAAGCATACGGGAACGAGAGCAGGATGGTGTCCTGCTTTGCCATTTGCTGCATGCTTGCTGGTGGGAAGGTCACTCAATCTCTTTGAGCCTCAGATCTAAGAATCTGGAGTGATAATACCTGTTTGTGAGGACTATGTGAGCTATTTTATGTGTGTACACTCATTAACTATTTAAGAGCTACCCAGATGAAACCGGCATTATTATCAGAGTCATATAGACAACTGAGAAATGTCACCACCTTTACTTTGCTGTCTGGGGAGGGAGAGGAGAGAGATAAATGTGAGATTCCAAAATCACTGAAGGGATGTGTGACTTTGTCTGTGTCTTAGTGATGACTAACTGCATTCCAAAGTTTATTACAGTCATGCCTCGATTAATGATGGGTATATGTTCTTTTTCTCTCTCTCTATCATCTGAGAAGTGCGTCTTTAGGCGATTTCCTCTCTTAGCTCAGCGGCTAGCCAGCTGTGATGGCCTGCTCTGCGTGCATTGCAGGTTTCTGTTTTGCTAGTACTTTCTTTTGCTCTTGCACGCTTTGTCCACCAGGCCCACTCTGCATGTAAGCGGCTTAGGGTAAGCCAGGATTGAAAGAGCGTACTGTCCTAAGGGCGATGACAACACAGACCCACCCAGCAACGGGGTGGCTGGGCGTTGTTTTTCCAAAACTGGTGCCTCATCCCCTCTGTTACCCTTTCCAGAATGTCTGAGTGAGTTCACAGAGAGTTTTCAACTCTGCAATGTCATCCACTCTGCCACACTTCATCTAACCCCTCGTGGCCTTTATCACATTCTCTTTTTTGTAAATACCAGCTTTATTGAGATATAATTCACATACCATAAATTTCACCCTTTGAGGTGCCATTCAGTGATTTTTGGTATATTCACGGAGTTGGGCAAACATCACCACAATCCAATTTTTGAACATTTTCTTCACCTGTGGCAGTCACTCCCCCTTCCCTCCTCTCCCAGCCACTGGCAACCACTAATCTACTTTCTGTCTCTATAGATTTTCCTATTCTGGACAGTTCATATAAATGGAATCATACAATATGTGCCTTTTGCAACTGGCTTCTTTCACTTAGCATACTGTTTTTGAGGTTCATCCATGTTGCAGCAAGTATCAGTACTTCATTCCTTTGTACGGTTGAATAATAACCCATCATATGGATATATATCTGGTTCACCCATTCATCAGTTGATGAATACTTGGGTTATTTCCACTTTTGGGTTACTATGAATAATGATGCTATGAACCCATATATACGTTTTTGTGTGGACATATGTTTTCGTTTCTCTTGGGTTTGTACCTAGGAGTGGAATTGCTGGGTCATGTGATAATTCTATGTTTAACTTGTTGAGGAACTGCTAAACTGTTTTTCCAAAACAGCTGTACTGTTTTACATTCCCACCAGCAATGTACGATCGTTCCAATTTCTCCAGATCCTCCCATCACATTCCATTTTATGAGTTATCTCTGCATGCATATTACTACTCCCCCTGGATTTAAGCTCCCAGAGGGCACGAACTGCCCTGAGATTGTCATAATAGCAAGCATAACACATGGTATGTTCTGAATTAATCTCAGCTGTTAGTTGATATACTTTTATTATAATCAGTCACAGTCCCTAACTAGACGTTAAGCCTACTTTAGGAGAAAACACAGGTCTAATTTCACATCTTCCAAAGAACCCTGCACATAAACAGAACTGCCTTTTATTGGGCCCTTACTGGATTCTTACCATATATGACCTCATTCTTCACATGAGGAAACTGAGATTCAGGTTACCGTCCAAGTAATTAACGTCAAAGCTGAAATTCAGACCCAAGTTTTCACTGTACCACATTGTCCTTTGCGGAGAAAGAATTCTATTTTGCAGGAAGAGAGCGAGGGAGAGACAGATGCTTATTTAAGGACCTCTGCTTTCCCTCTATAAACACGTGAAAGGCAAGAACCCATGTTTTACTTCTTTTGTTGTCTCCTATTGTACATAGTGGTCATTCAAAAAATTCCTTCTGATTTTATAAATTTTGAACAATGATATAACGACTAATAAGCTGAAATATAAAAGTAAGGTATTGTTATGGTCTAGTTCAATTCCCTATTTGCGACTATATCTAATAATATACAGTAAGCATCTAACCACCTGCCAATGGCCCCGCAGACATAGCCAGAACTGTATCTCGCTTAAATCTCCAAAAGTTTGCCTATGTGCCTCAAAACGTCACCTCATGGGAACCACAAAAGCGCTGCCTCTCCAGCTATCATTCCGGCGCCCAAAACACTGCCTGGCGCCATTCAGCTGGCATCAGCTGTCAGAAGAGCGGAACTGGCTAAAGAGGCCTTTGCCCCTAACCAATATGGCCGCCCCGAGGCTTCAGGCTGAGGGCGGCAGAATGATGATCACGTGAGGAGAATCCCGTTCCTTTATTGGCTTTCTCTCCTGGGGGGGCGGGACACAATACAAAGCCGGGGGCCGGCCTTAAAGGGCCTACGGCTAAATTCTCCAGAGCTCCGCCCTCGGGGCTGGGCGGGCGGGGCGCCGGAACAGTGACAGGCGGGCCCGGCGCGCGGAGGCCGCGTCTCCGGGAGCCCTGGTGACCGCCGCCGGCTGCGACGCGAGGCGGAGGGAGTTAACCGCGGAGTCGGCGGACGGGAGAGCGCGGGGATCCTGCGCGCGAGCCCGGCGCAGCCGACGGGGGCGCACGGGGGCGCGCGAAGGCAGGCGCGGGGATGGAGGACGGCGTGGCCGGGCCCCGGGTCGGGGCGGCGGCCGAGGCTGCCGAGGCGCGAGCGGGGCCGGGGGTGACGCTGCGGCCCTTCGCGCCTTTCTCGGGGGCGGCCGAGGCCGACGAGGGCGGCGGCGACTGGAGCTTCATCGACTGCGAGATGGAGGAGGTGGACCTGCAGGACCTGCCCAGCGCCACCATCGCCTGCCACCTGGACCCGCGCGTGTTCGTGGACGGCCTGTGCCGGGTGAGGGCCGGGCCGTGCGGGCCGTCGGGCGGAGGGCGGACACTTGTTGCCCGGAGGAGGCGGCGCGGGTCGCGGCGCGAGTCCCGGCTGGCCCGGGCCGCCGGCGGGGCGGGGTAGGCGACCCCCGGGGACACGGCGACGCCCCCGGCCGCCCTGCCGCGGGCCCCTCTTGTCCCAGCGGGGGTGAGGCGCGCTCCCCGAGGGTGCCGGGTCCCCAGCACCTGCCGGGCCGCCCTCGCAGCGCGCCCAGGGGGGTGTCAGGGGCTCGCCTTTGACTGGGGGTAACCGCCTCCCCGCGACGCCCCTGCCCACGGGTGTTTACTCGGGCGAGAAGGGTGGAGAAGAGGTAGGAGACAATCAGGGGGTGAATTAGCCCCCCAAAGTGCCTGAGCTCGTACTGTCACCCCGGGGCTTTAACCGTTGCCCTGCCCTTACTCCTTAGAGGAGGGGGTCGCCTCATTCATAGGGAAGCAGATACTGAGTGGCGACGTGACTCACTGTTCATAAATAGGACGAGGTCCCTGCATTTTCAATCTGCACTATTGGAAGAAAACCCAATGTTTGGGTGAGGATCCGTGGTTGCTCATTATCCTGCTGTTGGCCAGTTTTGGTCGAATGGTGTTCGGGGGAAGGGGCCCATTTTCTAGGCCTTTATGATATTTAGTAGATATTTATCTTGCTCCCTGAAGGGGTGACATGCCACCAACCAGGGACACTCAGTACCTGGGGAGTTGATTTTGTTTTTCAAATTCACACAGTTCAGACACTTAGGTGGGTGAGGGGGCAGATATGAGTAATCAGTAGTGGTGGTGGTGGGGAGGAGGAATTTATTTCAAATCAGCAATTAGTGTTCAGAAGAAAATTTGGACACCGTAGGCGTTGCAGACTGAAGCCTGTCTTTGAGAGATATGCTCCATTAGGAGCGCAGCTGTTAGAAAAAGCAATGCTTTCCATGCTTGGCTCTGGGTCTGCATATACTGTCAATGAACTGTAGTTGAAGGCTGCTGCCAAGAACACCACTGTAGAACAGAGAAGGGTGTGCTTAATCCCATTTATTTATAATTTATATGCCCATCTACTTTCAGAAAGGATTTACAGTGGCTGCATGCTTAGGTAAGTTTCCATGCATGCTTTCTAATGCAACAATTGTCAAAATACAGGGTCTGGCTCATTTTACTCTAAAACCTTTTCTCTTCCTGAGGCCGAGGTCTAGCTGGCATTTTAATGAGTTTCTTTTCTCCGGGTCCTGGGCTGTCTTTCTCATCGAGCAAGGTCAGGTCATATAAGACTGCACTTATTAGCTTAGTGTCTAGCAATTCATAGTTTTACATTCATCCCAGTAAGTACGCAGACAGTCCTGAAATTGCTTTGTATGAAATTTTGCCCACTTGGCTAGCTATTCATTTGAACAAATGTGTATTGAGACTGTGCTGTGGGCCAGGCACTGATCTAGGCTCTGAGGGCAGCATTCCTGCCTTCAGGGCTAACATTTTTGTTGGAGGCAACAGGCAATAAACAAATAAATATCAAATATGTCATGAGGTGATGGTGCTGTAGGAAAAAGTAAGAGTTGGAAGCTGGGGGAGGAGGGAGTGGAGGTCTGAGAGGGGAAGGAGATTGCTGTTATACATAAGCTGATCAGGGAAGGTCTTACTACCGAGGTGATAGTTTGAGCCGAGACAGTGGGCTAGCATTCATTCATTCGTTCATTTATTCTTTTGCTGTTTATGGCATGCTTACTTGTTGCAGGCACTGTTTTAGGCCCAGTGGAAAGACTGATGAATACCATGAGCTGCCTGCCTATGTTCTCGTGGTTGAGGGGGAGATAGACAATAGAAAAATGTAAGTGAACAAGGTAATTGCAGATAGTGATAAGTGCAATGGAGACAATAAAACAGGAGAATGATGGAGAGTGATGAAGGAAGGGTCGGGGCTGGGTCTTATCAAACAGGTCCTAACAGGGACGTGTGGAGGTTCAAGAGGTTCTAATGAAGAACTGATTAACTGGGGCAGGACTGAGGGGGTCACAAGGGGTGTTGGATCAAGAGGAGAAGGTAGTGTTGCTGGAACCCTGGGAGGAGCCTCCTGGCAGGAGCTGCGGACGTGAAGGTGTGGAATTGAGATGCTGAAGTGGGGAGTGCCAGGAAGGAACTACCCTGACTTGGCCTGGCTTTCTCATCCCATTGGCAGATCCCAGCTGGCAGCCAGGAAGCAGGGGAGCCCAAACAATATAGTCCATAGGTGGGGTTGGCCTTCCAGGGCCCAGAGAAGGGCGGAGAGGGGCAGAGAATGGCTCTGGGACAGTGCGGGTCAACAGGACATGCAGAGAGGAGTCAACCTAGGGCCATTTTAGACTGAATGGCCTGGAAGGCCCTGGAAGGACTCTGCACAGCCTGGACTTGGCTCACAGGAAGAAACTCCTTGTGTAGATTTTGTGTGTCCGGTGTCCAGGGAGAGGGAATAGCCAATATGAAAGTTCCAGTGCTGGGATGAACTGAGTGTATTCAGAGGGCACGACAGGGCCCGCATGGCAGAGTGAGAGGTGGTGGGAGGGATGGCCCAGGTTGGACACAGCCAGGGAACGGTTCCATGAAGGGCCTTGGAGGCCATGGTAGGGATTCGGATGTTATTCTAATTGCAAAGCTGGGTGGAGGATGTCTTTTGGGGAAGGAGCGTGGGTGGGCAAGAAGAGAAGAAGCAAGGAGACCCCTCGGAGGCTCTTGACTTTCGTTGTCCAGTGGAGCCTTGAAGGGGTTTGGACTAGGGCGATGGTGTCGGAGATGGAACAAAGGACAGAGCCTCTGTTTGAGCCTGTCCCCTCCATTCGGAGGGTCAGGGGCTTCAGAATGGGGACAGGGGGAGCATTGTGCTGGTTGCCCACCCATAGGGTCCTGTAAGATGAACACAGACGGTAAAGACACAGAAACCTGATGGGCTAAGGGAGTCGGAGTCCCTGAAGGCAAAGAGCTCTGAAACAAGGCAGTGGGAGCAGACATCACTGCTGGCCACTGGGAAGCCTTCCTGGAAAGACAGCATTTCTCATTTAGCTAAAACCATCCCTCTGGGTGGGAAGATGTGGCTTCTGAGATTTCAGTCTGATAGCTGTATTATTTGGAAGGCTGTTCTTCCTTAAGGCTGGCGTGTCACCTTTGGGTGCTGTAATGAAAGTGTGATTCTACTTCAGGTTGGTGGTCTCTGACCCTTGAGTCACAGACCATTAACTGCGTTGCCGACAGAAGTCCCTGTGCTGGTGGTCTGGCTGTCCCCTCTCCTTAACCAGTCTGTTGGAGGGCCACCCAAGTTAGTGATGGTGCTTAGCCTGTTAGGGCTCCTATAACAAAACACCACAGACAGGGTGGCTTATAAACAACAGACATTGATTTCTCACAGTTCCACAGGCCGGCCTGGTTGGGTGAGGGCCCTCTTCCGGCTTGCAGACTTCTTGCTGTGCTGGGGTGGAAGGGAAGAGGGAGCTCTCTGGGATCTCTTTTATAAGGGCACTAATCCCATTCATGAAGGCTCCACCCTCATGACCTCATCACCTCCCACAGGCCCCACCTCCTAATACCATCACCTTCAGGGGTTAGAATTTCAACATATGAATTTTGGGGGGACGCAAACATCCAGACCATGGCAGGTGGTGTGAAGGAAAAAGGCTGTGTCAAACTTGTTTACATTTGTTCATATTATTCTCTAACCTTAGTCTTAAAGGAAAGAAAGAAATTGACATGAACTCCCCATTTATTTGAGAATTTGCATCGGAAGCAGTTTTCTAACTATAACACTTGGGTCTGATATGTAAATTTGTTTTTGTTAGCCAGATCATCCTCAATATTGTAAATAATTTATACTGAGTATGTTCATTAAATGTTTATCTAAAAAATAACTGAACCCATATTGTCATTAATTTCAAGTAATATTATTAGAGAGATTCACACCATTACAAATGAATGAAAACTTTTATTAAAATAAGATTATTTTCCGTTGTACAAATATTCACTTAGCATATTCCATTACCGTAGACCTTTTTTCTTTTTACCGAGAAGGCAGAGCACTGCTCTGAACCAGTAATTACATGTGCTTTGGGTTGCTGGCAGCAGTTCGTTGGTTCCCCAGAGTAAGAGTTTATTCAGTCGTCACCACGCTAACCAGAAATTTAAGGGTTCTCAAATAATATTCTGTTAGTTTCCAGGCAGTAAATATAGTTCCATACTGTAATGGAAACAGTACCATTTTTTCTGTTATCTGAAACATGGACATATATTTGATAGAGCTTTGCATGAAGGCTAAGTCGGAAAATGCTAATCATAGAAAAATTTACCCTCCTTTAGTGAATAAACTCATCTTTCTTAAAGCAAATGCCCACTTAAGATTTGGGAGACTTCCATGACTTTCTTTTAATAACAGGAAATATTCTGATAGGCATAAAAGAAGTTTGAGTGATGTCCTTAAATTCTTTGTATCTGAAGATCTGTGAGCAGTTCACACCTTGGCTGCCCTTGGAACCCCTGGGGAGCTTTGAAAACACCCCCATGCCCAGGGCTCCAGACCAAGTCCAGTCTTGGGGGCTGGGAACCACCTGGATAGAATCACCTAGAAAGTTCCCCCAGGTGATTCTAATTGGAAGTCAAGGCTGAGGACCATTGTCCTAGCCAGAAAGCCTTTTGCCTGACCAGAGGCATTGTTGTATCAGGAGAAGATCATTGGGTTCCTCTTGTAGCCAGATCTTTTTTTTTTTTTTTTTTTTTTATTTTTTTTTTTATTGCAGTAACATTGGTTTATAACATTGCAAAAATTTCAGGTGTACATCATTGTACTTCTATTTCTGCATAGATTACATCATGTTCACCACCAAAATACTAATTATAACCCATCACCACACACATGTACCGAATTATCCCTTTCACCCTCCACCCTCCCCCCTTCCCCTCTGGTAACCACCAATCCAATCTCTGTCCCTATGTGTTTGTTTATTGTTGTTATTATCTACTACTTAATGAAGGAATATAGTGAAATAAGTCAGAGGGAGAAGGCCAAATACCGTATGATTTCCTTCATTGTAGCCAGATCTTGATTCCTAGATCCAAAAATGGGAGTCGGGCTCTTCCGAGTCTGGTGCCTCTCTTCTGAGTGGCGTTTGACCTTGTAGCCTGAAAGCAGGATGATAGGCCATCAGCTGGAGAGCTGGAGTCCTTGGGCAGGTGAGACGCGAGTTAAGAGCATTTTACTTTAACGGGGGGGCTGCCCACTTTGGCCTTTGCATCCTCTCCACGATGCTGCTCATTCTCCATCCAAATGTTAGATCCCAGACTTGTCCTCCCCAAACTTGTTTTTTGGTAGACGAGATGTCATCCAGTAGTAATTTGGTGACTGAAAGGATTTTAAGATCCAAGGTGGCACAGCTGATACGCATAGTGTCTGCTCATAGGTTGTGTCTACTTGGCTGTGTTTCTGCCTGTTTCTATTATAAGTCAGTCGGTGGCAGCTTGTTGTAAAATGTGACATTCCAGCAGGATAGTAACATTTGGATTCTATTACAGTGTAAAATCCAGGCGTTTTTAGGCCGTTTTCACTTTTCACCTTGGTGTCAAAAGCATGTTTCTCAGACTTAAATTATGCATAAAATTTCCCCTTAAACCTCGTTAAGTGTGGAGTGATATTAAACCAATATGGTATGGTTTAATCTACTTGGGACTGTTCAGACTGTTGTATGTTATAAAAGAAAACTACATGTTATATACATGCAAAATTTATTTTAGAAGTTATCCACTATTTCTTTAATTTTAGAATTTCTGACTCTTAAATAAATCAAATTTTTTTTACATCCATGAGGTCCTTTTAATCCCTGCTCACCACTCCACTCCCTAGCAAGGGTTTGGGGTTTTTTTCAGCTCAGTCTGCCACCACTACACAATGCTCAAACCATGTTATTCTTCAGTAGCAGTAGCTTTAAACAGTTTTGCCTGCAACTCTGGACTTTTCAAGCCCCAAGACAATTACATAAGGGAACAAAAAATAGGCTTTGTGATTGAACAGAATAGCTAAAGCAGAGGCTGTTTGATTTCAGTGTTTCTATTTCAGGCTGTATTCTTTCTTTCTTTCCTTTTTTAAACATGCCATCAGACAACACAGCCCACTCTTTTTCATGCATGTTGCTGATGGGCCTGTTTGCCCTGTTCTGTGACTGCCTCATTCCTGTTACTGTAATATAGTTGTGCACACGTCAGTGTGTGTGTTGAGGGGAATAGACCGCTCAGTGGATGTTTTCTATTGTTAGGGCTCATTTCAAGGGCTGTGGGGAGTGCCGATCGTTTGCGATACAATCCAGTTGTGACAGAAAGTTTTTTCTTTGGAAATACTAATCACCATCAAAACCTGGGGATGCTGACAGGTAACAAGATGGTAAATGACTCTGCCATGTTCTCTGAGCATTGCCAGGCTATACCATGGCAATAGAAAGTAAAAAGAGGGGGCCCACCCCGTGGCTTAGCAGTTAAATGCGCGAGCTCTGCTGCTGGCAGCCCGGGTTCGGATCCCAGGCGCACACCGACGCACCGCTTGTCCGGCCATGCTGAGGCCGCGTCCCACATACAGCAACTAGGAGGATATGCAACTATGACATACAACTATCTACTGGGGCTTTGGGGAGAAAAAGGGAAAAAAAGGAGGAGGATTGGCAATAGATGTTAGCTCAGAGCCGGTCTTCCTCAGCAAAAAGAGGAGGATTGGCATGGATGTTAGCTCAGGGCTGATCTTCCTCACACACACAAAAAAAGTAAAAAGAGCTCTTCTACCCTTCTTGGGCAAAACAGAAACATTTTTAAAGTATAACATCAGGAAAATATTAATTACCTTAACTCAAACTTTGACGTTGGGGCAGGGGTTGGCTTCCTGTTGTATAGATTTCAATCATTATAGAAATCCTTTATATATTTGATTTAGTTGGTGGAGAGGGTTTTTATTTATTTTTTTAACCTCTAAGGATTTAATATGCTCACAGTCCCCATTGAAGTGTGTACGTGAGGAGGCAGGCAGCCTAATAGCTAGGGGTATGGATCTTAAGCATACCTTCACCACTTACACAGTGTGACTCTGGGGAAGCTATTTATCCTACCTGTGCCTTAGTTTCCCTACCTGTAAAATGGGGGTGCTGATAGTACTTATGCCTTATAATGTACATAAAATGCTTATCACAGTGACTAGGTCATAGTAAACACACAATATAGGTTAGTGTATTAGTTATCTACTGCTGTGTAACTAACTCAAAAGTTGGTGGTTTAGAGCAATAAGCAGTTATTATCTCACAGTTTCTGTGGGTCGGGAATCCAGGGATAGCTTAGCTTGGTGCCTCTGCCTCAAAGACAGCAATAAAGTATCAGCCACCGTCTCATCTGAAGGCTCAACTGAAGGAGTGTCCACCTCCAGGCTCACCCACATGGTTGCTGGCAGGATTGCATTTCTGGTGGGGAGGGACTGAGAGCCTCAGGCCTTTGGTGGCTGTTGGCTGGAGGCCTCCCTCAATTCCTCCCCACACGGGCCTCTCCGTGGGACAGCTCACAACATGGCAGCTGGCTTCCATCAGAGCAAGCAAGAAAGGGCATGCAAGACGGAATGGAACTCATAGTCTTTTTGTAACTTAATCTCGGAGTGCTATCCCAGCACTGTTGCTGTCTTCTCTTCATTAGAAGTCAGTCAATAGTGCAGGTCACAGTGAAGGGGGCAGGGGACTTACACCAGGGCGTGCATGCCGGGAGCTGGAGGTCACGGGGGCCATCTTGCAGGCTGCCTGCCACAGTAGCTATTTATTAGCACAGTTTTTTCTTTGTAAACTTTTTTGACTTCTGTGGAGCAGTTAATGTTCAGAAATGTTTATTGAGGTATTTTCTAATCTGAATTTGTTTAGCTTCATCTCTATAAAAGAATGCAGTTTTAGGCTCCACATCTTAGTATAAAATACCTCATTGATAGGATTATAGGTGGGTTATTAAGTTTCTAAAGTGTCAAAAGCTGTTAGCCGCTACATTTTTGAAAGAAGAACTCAGGAAACTAAACCTTTCGTAGCTCAGGAAGGTCCAGTATTTTTCCTCTCATTACTAATTCCAGCAGGTGCGGTTATGGACGAAATTCCCACGTGTAATCATAATTAGCACCATAGGAAGAGGTATTTGAGGTTGGCCTGAATTCAGAATTAAAATACGGAAGTATTATTTAATTCAGATAGCTAATTTTGGATTTTATTCACTCAACAATAGCTTGTTTTACTTCATCACCTTCATATTTTTTGTTCAACTTTCTGCTTTATTTTAAAGATAATAAAATAGTTTCGGTTCATTAATGTGAAGTGCTTTATGTGTAATATATATATCATTTCATCTTTTTACGAGATCTCTATGAAATAAGTATTGTTATCATCCCATTCTACAGATGTGGAAACTGAGGCCAGAGGAGGCCCAGTAACCCATCCTGGCTCACACAGCCAGTAAGCGTTGGTCCTGTGATTCAAACCTAGTTTTAGCCAACTCAAAAGCCTGTGCTGTAATCAGCTTATGATATGCAGTAATGTACATGAATTTTTCATATCTTTC